>NW_027491613.1:0-600000 GCF_021521415.1 Bidens hawaiensis | reverse complement strand
CCGTTTCTTGGTGAATCCTTTTTGCTTATTTAATACATAATCAAAAGACATCCACTTATAAAACCAATTGGGCTGACCTGCTTATACCCATAGCAACCTGTTTTGGCCCCTCAATTCAATTTTTTTTGATATAAGAGTTTACTTGTGCATCGAAAACAAATAAATTAAACATTATATAAAATCATTTTTACTCTTCGCCCATTTCCACCCACGCCTCTAGATTGTGTATTTATTGTTGAATTTTGACAATTGTTACCAGTTTTGAGATGCCAAGTTCGTGAAGAGTGGTGCTTGAAGCGAGCCCATTCCTAATTTCAAACTTTTTTTCTATAATCTGATTTAGGTAAATGTAGGATGCTAATCGGTTCTCTGGCCCCTTCACTTTTAGTCAACTTCTTGATCTGGTCAGTGTCGAATAACCACGATCATTTTTACATTGCGTTCTTTAAAATATGTATATGCACACCAAGTGTTTAACTAATAAAAGCAAAATTATACGAAAAAAATTATACAAACTGAACATTAAAGAAAAATTAAGGTTTAAAATAAGTTGAACATAGGGACAACGAATTCATCAATGATGCATCTCCTCCAACGATAACAATTAAGGCAAAATAAACATAAAAACAAAATTAAAATCGGAACATAACATATCAACAAACATATACAAAATTAAATGTAAATCACAGAAAAAAATAGAAAGAAAAGAATCGTATACCTAAGTCATCGGCGGATCAAGGAGATGTGGATGATGATGATGACATGCGGTGATAACAATCGGTTTGTTTGGGTTTCTGAAACATATTGATGCAAGGATTAGGACACGGTTGTTCTAGTTTGAGGGATCTGATGAAGGATCTGGTTGTTTAGGAAAAGGGGGGCAATAATGGTTTAGGGTTTCTGAAACTGAAACATTACGATGAAGGATGATGAGATGATTGTTCGGGTTATAACTTCAAAATAAGGGAGCCAATTCGTGAGTGATAAGGGATTCAGAAGATAGGCGGGATTTTGAGAATGAGGATGGGGTAGGAAGATGACACGTGGCAAAGGAAAACCTTTGTTTATTAAGTAGTATAAATAAATAAAGTAAAAACTTTTAACAAAAAAACATCAATAAAACCCCAAGCCATCTTCATTAGAAAGCCTCCACCACCGCACCCTAAAACGACTCCGACCACTCAAATTAATCTCCTTACTACCTACTCCGTGTTGTCAACACCTAGGTTGTGGCGGTACATATCGGCATGGTGGTTGGTAGGGATGAGATTTTTTCCCAAATACCCGTACTTATATCTGAACTGTATCCGTACATATACCAGTACTGATTTAGCATATTCGGTAAGGGGATAAATACTGTTTTTTGTTGAATTTCGATACATGTAAATCAGGTAAAGGGTATGTTTGGTATTTTGTACATATTTGAAATATGTGGAGATTTAATTGAGATTCTTCATATTTAATATATAAAATAAATTCTACAACAATGTTATTATAAACAAATACCAAATACATCTTCAATATTAAATAATATAACATCAAAACTCGAACAGACAAACATATCACTTAAAGTCAGTGACATGACTAGGGTTATTTAATACTATACGATCAAATAAGTGACCAATTTGGTACCCGTCACGGACCTGTGCGAGTACCGGAACCCAGACTAATTTTGGTTGTTTGTTACTCGTGCTGGTACCGGTTTCAAGATCGTCAAATATTTGAAAATAAAAAAGTAAAGCGGAACAAAAACGGGTACCATACCAAAATACCCGTACACTTACCTGCACCATATCGAAAAATTTGGTATGGTTATTTGGACATGTTTTTATTGATTTACGATACAAATACATGTATGGATACGAATACGGATGCTGTATCAAGCTTCTCAATAGCTGTTGGGGTTTTATTTTGGAGATAAACAACATATATAGAAGGTGGTGGAGCCCACATATTTTAATTACAATTTTCATTTACTATATTGTTTTTAGTAATATATATTAAATATTGTTTTTTTAAATAAAGGGGTTGAAATTACGTATTTACTCGTGACATGGATGGGAAATGATGCCATGTAACTGAGATTGTAGAAGAGCGTTAGTCAAAACGACTAAAAACGAGATGGTTTGTCATTTAATAAGTGAAAAAATAAATTTTTTAAAGAATTCGATCCATAATGTTTAATCACAAAATTTGTAATTTTGTTTAGCATAAAAGTAATGGAACACCCTTTGTAATTTGACAAAAGTACATATCAGGGCAACAAATAGTTTTTTTAAATAACAAATTATTTTTATCTAAAATCCCTTTAATTTTATACTTAAAAGTATTTGAACCCACCATTTTCATTTTAAAGGGTGAACATCATACCGTTAAGTACAAGGATGGAGCATAGTGAGGGCCAGGCCCTGACCCCTGTGTTTAGTAGTAGCGTAAATTAACACTTTTTTCCGAAAATATGTATAAATAGTATAAATTTACCAGTCTTTGGCCGATTGAGTCCGGCGACCGGCTCCCTCTTGTTTATTGATTTTTTTCTTACAATTTGAGAACACCCCCCCCCCCCCCTCTCGGTGTTTTCGTCCAAGCTTTGCAACTGGCTTAAATAACTTTTTTTTATTTAAAACCATATTACTCATTAAATTCAAAATGATTACAATAAAGTGGCAAGTGGTACAAGAGCCACAAGAAGACAAACGTGCAACAAACTGCGTCGCAACCCTCTTTTGAATAGTGATGCAGCGGTAAAATGATAACGAAGATCAAGTCACGTTGATTCAATGAATGCCCGTGATGAAATTCCCAAAACTCCCAAATCCCATCCAAAGGTCAAGGAAATTGAAGTGAAAAATATTTATTATCAAAATTCAAGTCTGACTTCTCAGATTACAATAGCATCATATAAATAGACTTTGAAATACGTAATGGGCTAAAAAAAAGTCTTGAGCCAAACACAAACCTAAAAAGAAAAATGTAAAAACTGACAAAAAAACATAAAGATGCACATAACTTTATTTAGGAGGCGTTTTTGGGCTTCGGACAGGGCCAAACCACCGTTGGTTGTTTGCCACAATGTGCTTCTCGTCTCAAGCTTTGATTTGACTAGTAATGGGCTTGTAACGGAGCTTCGTGGCCAAGTTATGCTCATTTTCATGGGCCACATTTGAAAGCACGATCATAGGCCTCCAAATATAACATGACACGTTCTTCAATACTTGGTACTCCATGAAATAGTAAGACTAATCCTACTAGAAATGAAAGTGAGCAAATGGTACAAGAGCCACTTCAGTTGCCTTCGTCTGAGCATATATGAAAGCAAGTGGTACTTTCACTTTTTAAGCAGAATGAAATGTGAACTTATGAAATTAGCATAATGAAGTACTCAACTGGTAAAATTGTTCATCAATATATAACTCACTTCTGAAAATCGATTGGATACCCATGATCCAATACCTTCTTATTTTCATCTGTATTTAAGTGGGTGTTTGGGATTCCTTATTTTGTCTCCTTATAATTTTTCATTAAGTTAATAAGTTACAAAAATGAAACTTTTGGAACTTTTCCTCTCATAATATAAGCAATCCCAAACACCTTATTACTTTTCAATAAGTTTATAAGTTATAAGTTGGTGAAAATAAACAATCCCAAACACCCCTAAACGAGCTTTATGAGACACTTTTCATTAAGGTATTTAATCGGGCAAGTCATATTCATACCGTCAAAATGATATAGAAAGATCCAATTTTCATTTCTAATTTACCCCAAATTCACATAAAGTAAACAAGACGACTATGATACGTATTATTATTATTATTATTATTATTATTATTATTATTATTATTTATCTTTTATTTAATCTTCTTATTATAGTCAAATTATATTTCTTATTGTTTATCGTTTTCAATTATTATCTTTTTATTTTATCTATAAATTGTAATCTTCGTCTAAGAAAAAGAATAAGATATAATTATTATTTTGGGTCTATTTTCTCATCTTCTTTTGTGTTATTGGGAGATTGACGGTTGTCTCGAATATACCGTAACAATTTGGTGCTTTCATTCAATGTCCTCATGCTTCCTTCATCGTGTACATACATCATCATGGCCATGGTTGACAAAATTGATTGGTTATTGATTTAGCAAAATCAATCGCCGCCTAACAAGCCGCCTAAGCCAAGTTGCAGTTTGACTCCTTCACTATCACCACTAACCAAATCACCACTAACCTTACCGCCCATAACCGCTTCAGAATCCACACCATCCACAAATCTCGATAAGTGCCTTATGGCCACATATCCTATCTACTCACCACCATCCGACCCCAAACAGTTGTTGTTTCAAACTTATCAACAAAAGTAAACTTAGCAGCTCCATTCACACCGCCACCTAATTCAAAAGCATCCCAAAAACTCACACAGTCAGCTTTTACAACCATCCTTAAACCGAGGCCAAACGGACAACAACAAACGCACAGGACCCTGTGCCAAAAATAGAAGCGTTATCTATAGAAAAACTAATGAACCCGTTTGCAGGCGCATCTGGAAGACGCGAGTGGCAACTACCGTGGTGAGTGGTCGAGACCGCCCTGCTTAAGGTAGTCAGGCTTGAATGGCGACCACCACGGAAAACGCTTTATGTCCTTGAGGACAAGGACGTTTTCAAGGGGTCGAGAATTGATACGATGATATTATATTAATAAGTTTATTATTATTATTATTAGAGTTTATCTTTTATTTAGTTTCCTTATTATAGTCAAATTATATTTCCTTACTGTTTATATTTTTCTATTTTTATGTCTTTGTTTTTCCTATAAATTGTAATCTTCGTTTAAGAAAAAAAATTAGTTAGAACTATTATTTTGGGTCTATTTTCTCTTATTTTATTGTGTTCTTGGAAGATTGATGGTTGTCTCGAATAAACCGTATCAATTTGGTGCTTTCATTCAAAAATAGTTCATATATATATATATAATTTTTCTACTTGAAATAATCAATTTATCATGAAAATATAACATTTTATCTTTTAAATAAATCGTACTATTGAAGAAGAGCTGAGAATACAACAAGTGTGTGACTATCAGAATTGATAACTCGAAACATATCATATTCAAAAATATTCCCACTTTTAACCCAACGCGATTGGAAGTTGGGGGCGTCACCGCGATAGATCTACCAATATTTTTGTGCTCTTATTAATTCGGTTAACAATTATTTAACCAATTTGACTCATCCCACTTTTAAAACGGTTTGTAAAATAAAACGCTTTTAAAAACTTTAATAAAATCAATAAAAAGAATATGCTTTTCCCCTAAAGAACATTTATAAAAACATTCCATTTAAAAACGAGGGGGTTTTAAAGAAACTCACAGTCGAAGCTTTTTGTTCAAAATCGTATGTCCTACATTGGTACACGTTTGTTAATAAAACTTGGTTTGAATTGAACTTGTTAAAACCTTTATTTATTTAATCTTAGTCTAATGACCACACAAGCACACAAACACATAATTCCTAAGTTAACAAGTAAGTACAATCCAGGTTTCGTTTGACTATTGTTTTAATAACTATATTAATAAATAAAATAAATATATAAATAAATAAGTGATAAAATATAATAAAATATTTAATTTTCAGTTGCTGGAAATTTTTTAGAAAATATACAATTATTATTTATAATTGATTGTTGTCGGTTTTGCGTTTAGAATCGAACCAGTCGTCTTTTCGTATAACATATTACTTATAAATCTTTAAAAACACTTGTTACATATATATTAGTTAATTTTTAGGAGTTCATTATAAAAATATTTTATTTTTCATTTTATTTATTATTTTCTTAAAGCAACTTTTAACGTTTTCGTTTCGGTTTTCGCGACACGAACTGTTTAGGACAAAGTTTTGTTATCTTGCCCTCTTTTAAATATTAAATTATGTCATATATGAGTATTTTATAACTTTAGGGGTGTTCTAAAACAGTCCCTAATTGTCGTGTTGGTTCGCGTTTAAAAGCCGATTTTTCGGCCGTTAAATTTACTGACAAGTATATTAAACCAAATAAATCCACACCAAACATCTCATGAACTAAATATATGTATTGTAACATATAATTTACTATTATTTCCATATTTGATCACATAATATCAAATAGCACATTTTTAATCAAGTTAAGTTCCTAAATTCATATATTAAGTTTACTAGTCATGGCAATGTCAACTTAGTAATTAAAATATAAACAAGACATCATCACAACATCTAAAAGTCCATATTCTTATCATCATCATGGTCATCACAATATTCCAAACTTGCACTTTTCAAATATATTCTATATTCTTTTAGAATGTTCTAACATGCATGCCTAATCATACATGTTTATTTCAAATCAAATCATCAAGCATATGATCATTTCCATCCATCATATATTCATCAAGTCAAACTCATCAAGTATATACAATTTCAAGCATCTCATCATTAACTAATCAACTTATGAATTTTCTAAGTGCTCAATCAACGAAGTTTCTAGTTATAGTAACTTTTTTAATTTTAACAATTTTTTTATCTCATTCAACTAGTTTGACAAGGTTTTCATGCAACATATTGTTCTATTTATATTTTGATTTTTCTATTATTAAAGTCACAAAGTTTCTATTTCTAGCAAGTAGTTGACAAGTTTTTCATACAACAATCCAATTGACATTTTGATGATGTATTCTATCATGATTCAAGTTAATAATTCACCAACCATCAAGATCATATAGATTGAACGTTCATGTCAAAATCAAAAACTCAACTATGCACCCAACAAAGTTTCCTTTATTAGAAATTTAACAATTCTCTGCAATCTGACTTTAAGCATTGTCTTTAAAATAATAAATTATGAATTATCTAGCATACATCCTATCATCAATATCAATTTCCAATTTCATCAATCATCAATAATCATCAAATTCCCCAAGTTATTCATGTAAATCCCTAAATTGCAAAATTTCCAATTTATGAACAAATTCTTGCATAGTTCCATTTTAATGCTAGAAATTAAATAGATTATATTCATATTAACAATCTCATTGATCATCAAATACATAAAATCCATCCTAACATCAAACTCACTTATCAAATTTATCCATAATTTCACCCAATTATCCAGTTACTCAATTTAATCAACAATAAAATCTCTTATCATTTTCAATAATTCAAAGGTGAACTTTACAATGAATGTATGCATGTATGTGAGTGTTCAACACCTCCCCACACTCATGCATACATACATACATCCATATACACACACACAAATGCATCCACAAACTTCAATATCCAATATCAATCTCTTAACCCAAGTACTCATAATCTTGTCTATGCAAACGTAGAAATCAACCTTTAACTACAAATTGGATTTTGATGATCTTAGGATGGTGGAATGGATGATCTTGTGTGTGTAACTCTTCCTCATACTTGAATCTTCTTCCTTAATGCCTAATTCCACCTTGTGATCTTGATCTAACTTATGTGATTTGTGATTTTTTTTGAATTTTGGGTTATGAATTTGTGTGTGATTATGCCATGTATATAGAAAGAGTGAGAGGGATGTATAGTGGTGAGTTGTTAAGTTAGAGTGCTAGGTGTATTAACTTGTGTGTTTAAAACACATTAGGCTAAGTTTAGATGGTAATGATTAAAGATTTGTGTTGGTGTTAGATTATCGGGAGAAAAAGAGGTTGAAGGGGTGAAGTGGCATCGGGGTTGAGGTGAAGGGTTGGGTTATAATGTAAATTGTTTAGTGATTCGGTTTTGACGTATTGTGAGTTTTAGATAATCAATCAGATCTCATTTTTAATAATTTTTGTCATACTTTGAACGAAATCAAATTCCTGACAATATAGATTAAAGGAACTATTTTTTGAAAATAGTTGGTGTCGGGTCCTATCAGTGTCTTGTAGTGACTTTCGTTTGCTTATTTTTCAGTTTTTGTAATTCGAACATTCTAAAATTATGTGTATATATTATCACTAATGTTTTAACATAAATTTTGAATTTTCAATGCAATTTAATCATATTAGTAATTTATTTACTTTCTGGTCCACCACCCGAGGTTATTCCACGTAATGCTCGTTACGTGACGAAATTTGGACTTTTTGTTGACTTTGCAAGATCTTGGATCTTAATAAGGAAAATTTTATTCATATAATGATAGTTTATTGCTAATTATTGTTACGTTAGTGATAAATTTTTGCCAAGTGTTACAATCTAGTTCATGTCAAGGAACGAATGTGAAGGATGACCCACGAATGCGTCTATTCTTCGTATTGTTGATGTAATGATCTTGTACTTATAGTTGATGCAATAATCATTTAAACTTCATATGGTGGACGTTTTGAATATGTTGTTTCGTGATTATGAATTAAGATGGTTTATTAAGTGTTTAGGGATATGTATGTGACATATGATCAAAACTATTAAAAATCACATAAACTACAAGACATTTTCATCTATGTCATTATCAAAATCGAAGAAATTAATTAAAGTTTAATCATTTTTCTTCCAACATGTTTAGTAGCCTTATAGATAAAGTTGTTTCTTCTAGTACATGCAACTTCAATTTTATCTACCACTCAACATTGTAATGCTTAGTTCATTGTTAGAACTTGTTCCAAACGAGCTTGAAAATTGAAAAGTATCTTGTTTAGTGTTTCCAATGTAAAATCCTGGTTCACTGGGTGAAGGCAATGGACCCTCACCCCCGAGCATCAAGATCACATTAGTCATAGTCGGTCGATCTTCTGGGCTACGCTGAACACACAACAAACCAACATGGATTGACCGTAGAACTTGAGACACGTTAATTGATTCATTGAGGCACTTAGCAACTAATTGCAAGGATCTACCTTTATTATGAAGTTCCCATGCCTATAAAGAAAAATAAAAACTAGTCATACATTCTGTTATTTTAAAGGCCCAATTGCAATAAAAAATTAACCAACATAGTTATTTTTATTTAGGTAATTTTTTCATAAACGGGTTGACTTACACATCTTCTTATCCTACTTGTAGTTAGGGGTGTTCAAAGTCGGATATCCGGAGTTTCGAATTTCCAACCTTCATATATCCGAATCGTATCTGAATGCGGAGTTTCGGATTTCCAAACTTTGGATACCCGAATCCGTATGGGAATCCGGAGTTTCGGATTTCCAAACTTTGGATACCAAACTTTGGATATCCGAACATTTCGGATAGTAAATTTCACGATCCGAATCCGTATCCGAAATTTCGGATATCCGTTGAATGGTGAAACGAATATCCGAATTTTTGTTAAAAAGAAATTCATAATAACAATTATGAAAAGCCATGTCAAAATTAATGGTTTTTGTTACTTAACATATACATCTAGAAAACAAAAAATAGGTCTTTTCTATTTTATTTCACAAGCGATGAACAACAACCAACACAAATCACGTCACCCGTTTATCACCACCGACCCTTCTCCATTTCAGATGAAGGTCGAACGATACATCTTCGTTCCATCTCCCTACCTGTAGATCTGTTGTGACGGTTGGGGTTTGGTTGTGACTGGTCTAGATCTATTGTGGCGGCTTGTTTTGGGCTTGATGGTGGCGAAAGGGGGTGTATATATTCGTTCCATCTCCCTATCTATCTGATAGTTTGTGGTCGGCTTCGCGTAGGGAGATTGGAATTTGGGGGTTTCTTAAGTGTGAATGATATAGATACAATATCTTAACTCACTTTTAAGTTGTATATATTTAAATACTAGCATGGTGCCCGCGCAATGCAGCGGGGCGCACGCGCAACTCAATATTGAACGCATAGTCCGTGTCGGTACATACATCACCTGATGACAGTGAGCACGTAGCCTAAAATTGGGCGCGTAACTCGTGCAAAGCCAGTTGCGTGTAATCGAAGATTGAACAAACGTAACCGGACGGGAATGCAGGTTACCGACATTAAAACATTTTACAAACCAACCCGTTTTGCCCCAAACCCGTTCCGACTCGACAACGTTCTGAACTGACCCATCTACTCGAACCCGAACCATAACTATTTTTTTGTATCGACTCATTCCGACCCTATTGTACTTTTACAAATGACCCGAACTCGCCCGAATCGACTTGTTTCTAGGTTCTAAATGGTAAGCGCGCAACATGCTATCTTTTTAAAACTAAAAACTATAGCAATATTATAACCAAATTAAAGAGAATAAAATGCTCGTTTTTATGACGTAATGTTTTTGAAAAAATATTAACGTGTGAAAAAGTTATGATCGTTAAAAAGTCGTGGGGTAGTTGGTTTTGAATTAGGGGGCATATGTGAAACTATTATTAAACTTTACAAAAAAGGTAGTGAAGTTAAGGGACCAAAGTTGTAACTATATTTTGAAAGAATGAAAGTTGCTTAAGATTTGTGAGTAAAGACTTAATTGCCCCTATTTTTTTAAATTTTGATTCATTATGTGTTATATATAAAGCAATGATTTGGTACCTCTTAAAATTTAAGAGTTCCCTAACTCATGCTATATATATAGTATAGATAATACATAAAATAAAAAATTAATAAATTTAAAATTTCAGATATCGGATATCCGAAATATCCGAAAGTTTTCAAAATTACTATCAGAATCTGAATAATCGGATATCCAAGATTCGTATATCCAAATTTTTGAATAATTCGGATTCGGATTTTCGGATATTTCAGATTCAGATTTTTATGAACATCCCTACTTGTAGGTATTCAAGTTTATGTGGCACAAACTATCGAAAAGTTTCATTTTGGGTAATCTTAGTAGGTTTTTGATAATATCATTCTTTTGGTTAATATTTATGGGTGTTAACAAAGATAATATTTCAGTTAGGAAAAAAATTTGAATATAGCCTAATATACAATTTTCCATTTCAAAATTAAAAGGCCAAAACTTACATGTCCAATAAGGTTGTTATAGTGTCTAGTTTGGGCGAACTCTCTGTTTTTCTCCCCAAACACGATTTCCAGTACTAATACGCCAAAGCTATATACGTCTGATTTTATCGAAAATATGCCATCACCTGCATACTCTGGCGCCATGTAGCCACTGTACGTGAGGAATCAAAGTTAATGTAAGCGGTTTACTAAACAAATTTAATAAGGTTAATGTGAGTGATTCTTACTATGTGCCAACCACTCTGTTTGTGTTTGCCTCTATTTGATTTCCTCCAAAAGCTCTAGCCATGCCAAAGTCGGATATCTTCGGGTTCATATCCTTGTCAAGCAAAATGTTGCTGACTTTGAGATCTCTATGTATGATTCTTAGCCTAGAATCATGGTGAAGATAAAGAAGTCCTCGAGCAATTCCATCGATAATATGGTAACGTGTAGGCCAGTCAAGTCGTTCACTTTGAGTTTTATCTGTGAATAGTTAGAATTATAGTTTAGGTGTTGGTTAATTAAACAATTTTCTAGGGTTTTCCTTGTTCCATTTACCAATTTACCAAAAATGAATAAATCGAGGCTTTTGTTTGGCATATACTCATAGATTAGCATCTTTTCAGCTCCATCTATGCAACAACCCAAGAGCTTGACCAGATTTCGATGTTGTAGTTTAGATATTGAGATTACTTCATTCATGAACTCATCAAGTCCTTGAGTAGATGTTTTCGCTAACTGCTTCACTGCTATTTCCTGTCCATCTTCGAGTATGCCCTGAAACATAACACTTTTATATAAGTATCACCTAAAAGCGTTCTATTCATCTTTAGAGATTACTTGTTTGTCTACTTATTTCCTTTCACCATTTTTATTGTTATCACAGCCAATCAATAAGAAACAATAAGAAAACATTCATTTAAGTGATCAATCTATTCCACGGCCATAGTGTAACCGAATTCTTGTATCATCTGTGACTTGTTCTCATATAACAATTCTGAGTCGACTACACAATATGGAGTCATATAGTACCTTGTAAACCGGTCCAAAACCACCCTCTCCGAGTTTGTTGTTAGGTGAAAAGTTGTTGGTAGATTTAAGTATTGTAGACAAGCCAAATAGTGGTAACTCTAGATCTTCATCACCACTTCTATTTTCCCGATCATGTCTCGAATTGTTTCCGGGTGTCCCTGTGAAGGGGATAAGCACAACTTCTATTATAGGAACTAGTAACACTGCAGCTACATAACTACAGATGATTGACATGGTAGGTTGATTGGGTTGTGTCAATGTGTGTTTCTTTGTAAGCTTCGGGGCGATTGAATAAAAACTATATTATATTATATGATTAGAGAAATTCTATTATTTATACCACAATATTTGAAATTCATTTATTCTTAATTAGTAGAGAAATACCTTGCTGCTTTTGCTTCTGCCTATAAAAACGAAAATATAAGCATACTAATATAACCAAAAACACAAATGCTATGGGCACAATAACTTGTACTTTTCTCCCTGAATTTGAGCTTCTTCTAATCTCTTTTGTTGATTCTGCGCCAAATCATAATGCGTTAGTTATATTAACATTTAGAAACGTAAACCTGAAGTTACTAACGAAAATATAAAATGTTTTAAATTACCTAACTCAGAAGCTGACAATCGTATATAAAGAGTGTCCCCATCTTCAGCATATGTTCTGATATCCATTAGGCCACCAAACCATAGCAGGCAACCACTACCAGCCCCTGATATATTCGAATTAGTGTAAGCAGTACATGAACAATTGCTTTTACACATCTTCTCACATTCAACAAGGGTCATGGTCTGATTATACCACGACCCCTGAGTGTCGGGTAACTTCAAATTTGAGTACTTGTTGAAACCTTCCCCAGGGTTACAATCCAAAGGTATACTATGTCGACACCCTTGTGACCAATCTGTGATTTTCCACTGATCAGGAGACGTGGGTTCGAACCCCATCAAACATTCACACACTGGGGACTTGTCAATGTTGCAGCTTGCAAATTGCCCACACACCGCATTTTCATCACAGATATCGTTTTGTCGTGCCAAAAATGGGTTCCATGCTTTCCTACTATCAATCCAAAAGAAGCGTTCTACTTGACCATTTACTTGTAAAACCAGACGCGTAGTAACTGAAGCGTCTATAAGATTATATTGGTAGTAAATTTCTCGTTGATTAAGAATAAAGGTGAAGTTGAAAAACGGGTTCCGTCTTAATTGAGTAATTCCGCTAAACCTGAGTCCGTTCCATGAACCGCCTCTCAACTTTAATTTCTGGCCTTCCCATAGGTTTAGCTGAGGGTAACCTTTGGTATCAATCCTGAAATAAAACTCACCCAAAGCAGGATCATCGTCAGACTTCCAGGATGTGAAGTGTCTGTCAATCCCTGTGATCAAGTTCCATCCTAGCTTCATCCCAGGAAGTAAAGTGTCTGTCATAAAGTCGAAACTTTGCCATAAGGGATTTTCTTGATTGATGTCGTCACCTTCCTCGTGAATTATAAAGTTGCCTGTATCTAGAAGCTGACCAATCGGATTCTTCACTGACGTGGCTGATAAGTTCCCTGACGACCATATGGCATCGCCAGTGGTGGCGTTTCTGAGAACTAAAACTCCCTGAAGGGTTAGAGTTAGCTCTCCAGACGTATCTGTGAGTGGTGTGTTCCGGTTGGCTACCCATACATACGTTCGTCTTGATATTTTTTTGTACCAAATTCCTACATAGAGGTTCTTGGAATTACCGGGGCTAAAAAAACCAAGTTCAAAGGTTTCTTGTGCGGAAACTATGGTTTCGTTATATCTTATGATTTGGTTTGCGGATATGGTGTCAGCAGAATAGGTAGAAGTTATTGATGCGTAAAGTACTGAAAGTAAGCCGAAGATCAACCTGGTGATCTTGGCCACTCTTTCCGCCATTAAAAACGGATCAAGGAATTAAATTCAAAACTCCATTTACACGTCTTCTTTCTTTTCAAAGGGAATGTTATTTTATGCAGCCTTTTTCATGGTAACATAGAAATTTTGAGACCACATAGTTGATTAATTCTTTCTCATTTCAACACATCTACGAGACAAAGTCATCAACCACTCCACAGAACAATATTCTATTATTATTATTATTTAAACCATCAAGTCGGTTAAGAAAGTCTTTGGAAACAAATTTTGGGTTGCCAAGTCAAAACACTCTTTTAAATAGCGTACAAATATGACCCTTAATTAGTATTACTAGAAAAAAGTTGGTAAATATCTTAGGAGGACGTCTAGATGTAAAATTGTCGTCATTTGTTCTTAATATCAATTGATTAGGCACCAAAACAATCTGATGTCAAAGTCACGTCTAGATGATAGCATACACAACTAAATGTAACTTGTATTTGTGATAGCTTTCTCACACGTCACGACGAAACATCTTGGTTGTAAATGATTTTACAACCATTTTCTAAGATCTAAAAAATCTGGCCCAAATATATCAGTAACTTTCTAAAAAAATGTCGATAAGTTTCTTAATGAAACAGACGATTACATAAGGCGCCATTATAGAGTGAATTCTAATTTTTGAATTTCCAGATCTCATTTATACTAAAATTAAGACTAAAAATATGAATGTACATATATCCTAATTAAAGATGAAGAACGAGATCCAGATACACATGATACAATACCCAGATTCTTTCAACAATTATGGCTATCTTGATGAGAACAATAGTCAAGACTAACAACTAATCATGAAAATTAAATGAACACTGTTAGCCGAAGGGAATTCTTCATGTAGCTACCTTTCAACATGGAATCAGTACTGGCTTTTAAGAGGAAATAAGTACGAAAGCTAAGATTGTTAGAGTGAGAGAGCATACCTATTCTCTTCCGGTCCTCTAGTATTTATAGTTGTGGAGAATATGACTGATATCACTAATCACGTCTATTGGTCCCCATTTGGTGAAAAGGGCCTAACGGAATGTGATAATAACATCCAGATATTCTTTTATGAAGTCTGATTTACTTATTCGATGTGGGTTATTAAATTCGGGTCACTCAAATCCCCCTAGTCCAGCTGCTTAGTTTATAAAAAAAAACAAAAAAAAAATAAACAAACTGGATTTGGCTAAATTATAGAGTGGTTAATTTGATCTTTGTTTTGGTTGTTTTTTGTTTCTCTTTTTTACGTTTTTTTGTGTGTAAAGAAATGATTTTTCTGAATTTGTTGATGGCATCGACACTATCGCTATCCTTTTTATGTGAAAAGAAAGTGACATTGAGGTCACGTGACATTCACGTCGACGCTAATGCTATCTATTGGGCGTTTGTTTTTGGGGGTTCTTCTTTCTCTCTTGAATTTATTCTTCTCAAATAGTCTTCCACTTTTTAAATACTGATCATTTTCTTGTGTTTTTCTCATAAACATGACGCCAAAATGTTAATTGAAGAAAGATAAACACAAGGTTTCGGGCATCCATTATCATTGGGATGTCGATAAGTACCAGAAGTATCTTCTCGACTATTGCATTCTCACGAAATGGAATTCGGTGTTACCATTATCATAACAAGATAGTTTTCCGCCACATATGGGAAAGATAGCTCGTTATGCCAATTTCTTTTTCACTTTTTGCCACTTCCCGCTACCTACAACCTGGGTTTTTTCACTTAATATGTTTAATTTTTTGTTTAAACGGGTCAAAATGACGCAAACCACTTCAGTGGACTAGACATTGGATATTATTAAAATAAATGAAATGTTATCATCTATTATTAATTATTGAACTGGTTGGTTTTATCTTATCTAAAGTAGTTACGCTGGAGGGTTTTATTAAAATGTCTAATGCTTCGTTTAATGTAGGGTAAAATTCAAGAAGAGCTAGTGAAATCGCTGAGAGATGCGGCTGATTCATCTATACACCAGTTGATGAGATTGGGGGTACTCGAACGTGCCTTAGGTCATATGCGTGGACATATACACGATGTTGGTCGTGTTGTGAGAAAAATCACCCCGAAATATCAAGTACATGTCCCCCGCCACAACAAGAATGGCAAGAAATGCAACAAATGTGACAAGAAATGCGACAACAACTACTTCAACAACAATAGCAGCAGCATCAACATCAGCAAGAACAAGTGCAACAATCGTCATTCCAAGCGTTAACGGAAAAATGCAACAACAAAAGTAACAACATGAGTTTCAAATGCATCTAATGGAAAAACAATTCCAACGTGAGATGAAAGAAATGAGACAAAAGTTGCCTTGACATGACGAAGATGATGAAGATGATTAAAATTGGGTACTTACCTATAAGTTTTATTTGGTTATGAATTGACACTTTCCTTTAATTTGTATTTTGAAGTTTGAATATTTGGTATTTTAAACTTTTGTTTAATATTAGGAGTGATTTGCTATTTTAAATTGTTTGAAAGGTTAAAAATGCAGATTGAAAAATCAAAAAAAAAAAAAAAACAACCTAACGAAATAATATAAATATAATAAGGATAGTGATTAATCTCGTTGTCGGTTTCAAAGGATTTAACATATTATAAACGAACCGACCCCACCCATGGTGAGCTGCCCATGGGTGGGTGAAAACACCATGCAAACACACACCATAGACATGACATAGAAGACATATTTATAGCTAAATAATAAAAATAAACTAGAAGATCTCCCGTTAAAGCTAAACGCGTGCACCAAAGTTCTCGTCTCGTGGCCGGATTTAGCGGCACTCCAATTATTAACTTGACCATAATATATTTAACCGGTTTCATAATTTGATATCGAAAGTCAATAAATTAGCCTTGCAATATTATTGGAACTTCCCATCAAACTGCTCACCACTGGTTGCCTCCTCACCACCGGTAGCCACTATATACACATGAAAAAAATATGAAACATACCTTAGGAAACCATTGAAGTTTTATGATCATTATTTTCCTCCTTTTCTTCTCGCTTGAAAACCCATTAATTGCTTTTTAACAAATAAATACTCTTCTTTAGGAAAATCAACCTCGTCTTCATCAAAATTGGGTTCATCTTCTAAATGATAGGGATCTATCGGTTCGTAGAATCAGGGTGGGTGAATGCAAACGGATGCTCCTCTCCCTCGTCACCTTCGTTCGCGATGATGATACTCGACTCGGTTTTCGTCTTGCGCATCTCACATTTGTAACTCGAGATCGCAGCTCGTTTTTGTAGTCGTTCGATCATTTCAAGATCCCAGATTCATTGTCGAAGTCGTTTGATCTCTTCAAGATCATGGACTCCATCGCTGCCTCGAGCGGAGAATCCGCGAATAAGACGCCGATATTCTCCACGGGCACGTGAACAGAAAGCACTTCTGTCGTTTCCTCTGGTGGAGAATCTATGAGCAAGCAAGTATTCATCCTCACGTCGAGCAATTTGAGAACCAAAGGCTTTGATACCAACTAATGCAGTTTCGGAAGCAATCAATGACTCGAGAGATACATGATTAACAAAGACCATAAAGCCGAAACATAGGTTCAAGAACAATGTTCTTTTATCTAAACTTTATCAAAAACTACTGAAAACTAAACAACCTTCAACCCTATTTATACTAAACAATGAAAAGAGATAAATATGAAAATTAAATAGTCATATAAATATTAAAAGTAATCTTTGTAAATATATCTGCATCACCCTAGCTCACCAACCTTCTGTTGATAAATACTAGTTTGACAATGTTGTAGGTTAAGTTGCTCGATGAAGTGAAGAACACATAGTTATACCTTTAGGATATTTAATAAACATAGGTAGAATTTGATAGGCTAATTGTGGTTGATTTCAATCCATGCAATGTGATATAATCTGTAATAATTTGAATTTAATATATTGACGCTTTGAATAGTGTTATGTGTTTACGAGCAATCACTTCACCCGATATATTTCGATGTTTGTGGTGTTACAATAATAGTCTTTATGAATAAAGAGTTGTTCTGCCAAAGTGATGGTGCAGATGTTAAAAATGGTAGTCGAAGAAAGAAACGGGAGTTGTACTCAAATGAAGGTTATGAAGCATAATTGGAAGACAATGGAAGTTATTCTTAATTGAGAGAATTACAGAGATTGTCCTTTATGTTTATACTAAATTTCATTCATTGTCCTTTATCTTTAAAATTGATTTGTTTTATCCTTTACGTTTAAAAATCTAACAATGTTTATCCTTTATCCCTAACTCAATTAATTTTCTCGTTAAGTCCGCTCATATGTCTTATACATGAGGGTAAGTTGGTCATTTCACCTACTAAATTAAAACTATTAAAAAAAAAGAAAACTCAATACAATCTAAAAAATACCAGTTCTGCATTCATCTTGGTGTTAGCTTTAGATTATTTTCATACTATACATCCCACCCAATACCACCGCTACTCCACCATTCACCGCTAAAACTCCGCCGTTTATCCCGGAGAAACGAACCCCCTTTCGTGTCGTGAAGGGGCCGTGGGCCTGTTTTGGGTAACGGACGAAATGACACGAGGTGTTCCGTCCCAGACATGAGAGGAAACTTTATGACCAGTTTATGGGGTCGGGGTTGGTAATCTCATGTTTTCAGGTCAACACGTTGACCGGTTCGTGCTCGGGTCGCTCGACATCAGCTAGATGTTTCGTCCACCGGCTCCAACATCAAAGACCACGATTTTCCGGCGAGGCACTCTCTACGATCTCATACATCCCCAAATCTTGTCGGCGTGATAACATATAGTCCTCATTGGATTTCTTAAAAAATTGCTAAGCATGCCGGTTGATTTTGTAGATTGAGAGTCCAATGAGACCCTAGCTCCAAATCTTTAATTGCTTCAATTAAGCTTGTTTTAAGCTTTGTGTCATAATTGTGTCTTATATGAATTTTGTTATTATTGTAGGGTAGTGGTTAATTTGGGTAAAATGTACTGACTAGCTTTAGATTCATGACCAACTAAATAAAGTCCTACAATCTTAGATTCATGACTAGCCAACACTGATATGAGCTTGCCAAAAAGGGAATTGTGATCGGCCGAGGAAAGCCAAAACTATGTGTTGTCGCTGTTGAAGGATGGTTACGACAGTGGCGATTCAGGCTGTGACTGGATTTAGGGTTTAGATTTGGAGATGAGGAGGTTGGTACGTGTGGTGGTGAACCATTGGGGCTGGCGGTGGTGGTAGATAGTTGATGCAACGGTAAAACGATAACGGAGATTGGATCACGTTGGTTCAGCGAATTCCCGTGATGATCTTCCAAAACCCCCCAAATCCCACCCAAAGGTCAGGGAAAGTGAAGAGAAAAATAATTATTATCAAATTCAAGTCTAACTTTTCAGATAACATTACAAGCATATAAAAAGACTTCCAAATACGAAATGGGCCATAAAAAGGCCATAGCCAAACACAAACCCAAATTGAAAAATGCAAAAACTAAAAAAAAAACATAAAAAGGCCCATGACTTTATTTAGGAGGCGTTTTTGGGCTTCGGATATGGGCCTTGCCACAATGTGCTCCTCGTCTCAAGCTTCGATTTGACTGTTAATGGGCTTGAAATGGAGCTTTGTGGCCAAGTTATGCCCATTTTCGTGGGCCACCTTTGGAAGCACGATCCTGAGCCTCCAAATATAACATGGCACGTTCTTCAATGCTTGGGCCTCCATCAATAATGGTTGTGGCGGTGGTAGCAGGTGGGGGTGGAGGAATAAAGAGTGTATATCTACATATTGAGTTTTTTTTATTGTGTTTGTTTATTAAAAATATTTTTAATTTAGTAAGTGAAACAACAAATATGCCCTCATGTGCAAGGCACATGGCGTAACTTAATGAGCAAAATTAACTGGGTTAGGATCAAAGGACAAACATTGACGGATTTGTAAACGTAAAGATAAAACATATCAATTTTGAAGATAAAAGATAAAGAATGAAATTTGATACAAACATAAAGGACAATTTTTGTGATTATATCTTCTTAATTTAGGAAAACACTAAAGTCTAGTATAGGGGATTGAAGTAGAACTAAGGGTGTGTTTGGGATTCCTTATTTAAGTGAAAAAGGACTTCTTGTTAAATGACCTTATTAACTTATGAATTTTTTAAAAGAAGTTTAAAAAAAATGTTTGGATTAGCTTATGTGTTGAAGAAAACCAAAATGACTAAAAAGGACATTATTTTTTAAAAGAAGTGTAATGGGTTTTGAGGGTTACAAGGGGTGTAATAGGTAAACCAAACTCATTAAGTTAATAAGTTAGAGATCCCTAACTTTTCAAAAGCCCTTTATTTTGTCTTGCCCATAAGTTAAAACCCATAAGACCTTATGGTTTGCCAAACACCTTATACACCTTATTAACTTTTCAAAAAGTTTATAAGTTATAAGTTGATGAAAATAAGGAATCCCAAACACCCTAAGAGCATTCTCAACTCATCCCCTAAAATAATGTGAGGAGGGTTTGCAAATTATAGGGTGGGGTTATAAGTGGTTGTGAATGTAAATTATTGGGTGGAGAGAGAAAAGTTGTTATTTTTTGTAAATTTTGAGAAACTTTGTTTGGCTCTATTTATTTTTTAATATTTATTGAATTATTTGTGAGTAGAGGAGAAAGAAAATTATAATAATAAAAATATAAAAAAATATTATTTAATTGAACATGAGAGAGCAATGTAGCGTTTTTTGATGTAATTATAGAGATAGAGATAGAGATAGAGAACGGGCAGGGAATGTTCTAATAAAATAACAATTTGTATTTAACTACGTACTTATATGTCACATTAGTGACATATCTTAACATGTTAAGTTAGATTGTTATTAATTAGCTTGTTTTAGAAGACACTAAATAATAATTGAAAGGCTCTCTTTATTTGTGTGTGTCGGTTCAAGACTCATACTGAGTCGAAAAACTCAAACTGTTGGATGTATCTTGTTATGATAGGCGTATTATAAAATATATCTATATCTGTTCAATTATTTATATCATCCTTCTGATAATCATATTGAAGAAGCGTGGATCGACTCACTGGTAGACGATCTACTTTCCTCGGGTGTGATTATACTATTTCACCGATGGTTTTCTTGGATCTGTGTTCTTCCACCTACAAAATGAACAGCACCGTCAACTTACCCCTCAGAAAGGGACAGAGGGGTCCTCTTTGGGGTAACCCTCCGGTGTGAGAATAAGTATTTGTGGGAGAAGATAATAATATCAGAGTAAGGAAATCTGGAGAGTATTGCTTAATAGCTGAATACTCTGTAATTGGATGTGATTGTATATGATTGTGTATGTTACTGGCTGTAACTGTCTGTGATTGAATGTAATTGAATATGATTGAATGTCCTTTCCTTGTGGAGTTGATGTGGTATTTATAGTGCTAGGGTTTCCACTGATTGGGGCTTAGACCTAATCAGGGCCTTGCTGGCCTCCTCCAATTGCTTTGCGCCACGTGTCCTTGGGGACACCTGGTGCTTTTTCATTGGTTATAATCACGTGGTAGCACATGGTTTATGCTGAGTTGTCCACCTTTCATTGGCAGCTGTCGACATCAGCATATTCTTATTCCTTAAAAAGATACCTTCTGGAAGGTTGTCTGACGTGCACAATCGAGGTTGCCCTAATCCTGATTTGGATAAGGACGAGGTTGATTATGTGCATGTGTGATATGCGCCAATCCTGAGGATGCGCGAGGTCTTCTCTTTATTCTCACGCGCAGATGTTTCATGCGCAGATGTGATATGCACGAGCATGTGATATGCGCCGCGCGCTGATGCGCCACGCGCATATGTGATATGCGTGAGCATATGTGATGCGTGAGCATATGTGTGCCTGGGCATATGATGCCTGAGCATGTGTGGTGCCTGGGCATATGATGCCTGAGCATGTGTGGTGCCTGGGCATATGATGCCTGAGCATGTGTGATATGCGCCATGCGCATAGGTTTTGGCTTTGTGCCTTCGTAATGTCTTGATTTCAAGCTTCTTGTCTATATCTTGTGGGTTGACCCGCCTTGCTCGGTGTTGAGGAGGGTACATACCTCTTCAAGCCCCCCCAGTCTAATGTGTGTCTTGTCTCGCGCGAGCGAGGCAAGATAGATATTAGACTTAACATTTTTCTTTTTTAGTAGGTGTTTGTCTTTTTCCTCTTATTATTCATCGTTGCGCGAAATTCTATCCTTTTGGTTGCAAACGAATCGTCCCTGTACGTGGTTGGTTGTTGCTGACGTGGGTCAGTGATGGAGACGTGTCAGACCTTTCGTGTGCTCAAGGTGCTACAGTTGCCTTTCGTGTCTCCTCACATGCTGTCAGGGACACGTGTCTCGCTCGCGTTGGTCCGTTCCTGCGAGTGGTGGCGCGTGAACTCTGGCAGCAGCTGTAAAGTTTCTTTTCGTGTCCCCTCACATAGTGTCAGGGACACGTGTCGCGCTCGCGTTGGCTTACACCTGCGAGTGGGGGCGCGTGAAGTCCGATCAGCACCAATATTTCTCTCTCCTGGGCCTATAAAAGCCAGCCCTTAGAGTTTTTTTTATCCTTCATCTTCTTGTTTATTCAGAGCTTTTCTTTCTTTCATTCTATTACGTGTCTTCTGCTTCCAGATTTCTGTTGTTCAGAAGCATCGTTTGTCCGTTTTCACCGTTGTATGTCTGATAGCTCAGACAACACAATCTCCCCCATCCATTGCCGTGTTAAATCGTTAGTAATGTCTACATTGAAGAAGACCGGCAAGGGGAAGAAGGCTGCTGAGGCCTCATCGGAGGAGGTAGGGAGGACCAAGGCCGTGAAGAGGTGAAATGAAATCCCCTGCAAACTGAGGCAGGCCGATCTTGACAGCCTTATCGCCTCTCAGGGTTTTCCCCCTCTGTTTGGCTGCATGTTGCCTGGGGCCGGGAAAACGGCGGCGGACCCGCCTGCCGGCTATATATCCTTGTATTGCCATTTTTTCAGCCACTGCAACCTTCGTCTCCCGATGACAAGGTTTGTGGGTGCGCTGCTTAAGTTTTATGGGATTCATATATCCCAAGTCCATCCGTTTGGACTCGTGCGCATGACTCACTTTGAGTTCATGTGCAAATCTCAGCGCGAGGAGCCCACCCCTCGGCGCTTTCAGTTTTTTTACAAGGCCAAGATCCAAGACTCTTGGTTCTCTTTTATTCCTCGCAGTCAGAAGGTGAAGTGCTCCACTGTTTCATTCAAGAGCCTTCATGACTGGTCTGAGAGGTTTTTTTACATCAGGGCTGGTGTGATCCCCATCCGCATGACCATGCGCGAGATCTCTTCTGCGCCTGCGGATGTGGGTGTCCTCAAGAACCCAACTGGCGCCTGGGTTAATAAGTTGACCGCTGAACCATCCCCCGCCAAGAACATTTGTGAGGAGGCGCTGGTGGGGGTTGGTATGAGCAGGCGGTGGGCGGACAGCGCGACTGAGCCCGTTATCCGAGTTGACGGCTTGTGTAAGTTAATCTCATTGCTTTACTTCTGCGCGAATATAATTCGTTTTGCTGATATAATTTGACTTGTTTTGTGCAGTCACCAAGGAGTATATCCACGCCGCCTATGATGAGCATATGGAGGGTGGCTCCGTCGCGCTCGGCGCTGGGGAGGTTGGCTTCCCCGATCGCTTTGATGACATGTTCATCCCTGTTGATCTGGGATTTGTCTTTGACAGCGACGCGCCTGGTAGGTCTTTGTATTTATGCTTATGCCTTTATAATACCAATTTTGGCTAACACTTCCATTGCACGTTTTGTAGATGCGCTCGAAAACTACGAGCTGGAGCTCGCGGAAGAGGAGGAGGAGGAGGAGGCGCCCCAACTGAAGCGTAAAGCTAAGGGGAAAACTGGCGCAGGGGCCAGTAAGAAACAGAAGAAAGATGTTGCCCCTGTTGCTTAGGATCCTCCTACTCAGGCGGGGGGATTTGAGAAAACCCAGGATTTTCCCCCCAAGTTTTCCTTGTCCTCCCTGCCTCAAAAAGTGGGCAGACCTCCTGTTCACACGAGGTATGGTGCTACCACCTCCTCCCTTCGCGCGGCGGAAAAGGGTAGCGGCGTTGCGCCTTCTACATGTATACTTTGCTTATTTTTTATGGTTCTATGAGCGCGATTCTGATAGAATTACTAATGAATCTTTGCTCACTCAAATGTGTGTAGAGCCGGAGACCTTGGTGGATCAACCTCAAGCGCCACAAGATGCCGAGGCTGCGCCGGAGGTCCCTTCGAAGTCCCCCGTTTTACCCTCAAAAAAGGGTAGAATGGACTTCATGGCGATGTTTGCCTCGCGAACGGAGTTGCGCCAAGGTATGTATTGCGCTTTTATTTTCTGACTTATTTCTTTTAGATCAATTCATGAACCATTTCTTTTTGTTGAATTTTTCATAGAGGTCGTTGCTGGCGTTCAAGCTGCTGGTGGCACTCCTGGCACCGATGCCAGCGCCGCTGGTTCTGCTCCTGCTCCTGCTAGTGCTGAATCTCCCCTCATTGGGATTACTAAGGAGCAGGAGGCCGTTTTGCGCGCCGACCTGGCGGCGTCGAGACCTCCCTCACCTCCTCCTGCGCACAGCCCTCCTCGCGAGACCGATTTTGGCTCTAGGTCGCAGGATAAAAGGCCTGTTTCCGAGGAGGATGAGGAGTTTGAAGTTGAAGACTCCGACCGCGGTCGCGCCAGTCCTGCTGCGCCACGAGGCTTCACGGCGGAGCCTTCTCGTGGGGCTGGCGCTGACTTTTCTGCTTCATCCCCGCAGGTATATGTTATTTTTTTTTGCTCCGCTGCGCGGACTTCCATCTTAATGTTTTGATGACTTAGATAATTACTTTGTTTCTGCAGGAAGCCGATCACATTTACCGCCCGAGATGGAATATTACTGAAGACAGCACATTTCAGTCCATGGGTGTGTGTGCGGAATTCTGGGCTCATGCTGTGCCTCCATCTGAAAGGAGGTTCCAGGAGGACCGCGCTCGCGACGACTTGCTCAACGATCATATGTTTGCTGGGTCAGCCTTCTTTGCTGCCTCCCAAGAGCTTCGCTATGATTACGTAAAAGTACGTGATGCTCTTGCGGAAGCCAAGCAAGAGGCTAAGGTGTCTGCTTGGCATCTTTCTGATGCTCGCGAGAGAGCTGAGAAGCTCCAAGCAGAGCTCAGTGAGAACAGAGCAAGTGCCAACAGCGCCTTCGTGAAGCGCGGTCATGAGCTTCAGGCTGCGCGGGAGAAGCTGCAGGCGGCGGAGGCGGACGCGGCCAAGTACGCGCGCAGAGCGCGCGACTTGGAGCTGGAGGCGGAGGCGCGTGACCAGGCTCTTGTCCAGTCTATCACTGAAAAATCATCACTGGAGAGTGAGGTTGCGCGCCTGAAGAAGGAACTGGCGTCCGCGCAGGCCGAGAAGGATGAAGCCTTGGCGATGGCAGCGTCTAGCCAGGAAGCACTTGATTCTGCGCGGGCGGAAAAGGAAGAAGCCTTGGCGGCAGCAGCGTCCGACAAAGAGGAGCTAAAAAAGACTAAGGAAACTGTTGAGTTGTTAAACTCTCAGGTTCCTGCCCTCGAGACGACTGTTTCTTCTCTCGCGCAGGATCGCCAATGGCTAGTCTCACAGGGCATGACTCGTTGCGCTTATGCGATGAAATATTCAGACGAGTTTCAGGCCCTTGTGATGGATTGCAACGCTGCCGCGCGCTTGGTTGGTCGAGCTGAAGGGTTTAAGGATGGCTATGAGTATGGGATGCTGAAGAAGAACCCATCCGATTACCCTTATCAGAGCGACGTTGCCTGCGCGGACATGGCCGCGATGGGGGAGAAGTATTTAAATACTCCCATTCCCATCCTTGGGCAGGTATTTTAACTTTAATGAGATTACTTTGATTTATTTTCCAAGTATCTTTGTACTCATACTTTTCCTTATGATTTGCAGATATCCGCGCTTGCTGACCAGCCCGACCTCGGCGCGCTAAAGAAATTACTTGACGAGTGCGAAGGGGCTGGTGGCGGCGATGATGGCGCGGGGAATGCTGCTCCTGCTAGCGGCTCTGGCGTGGCCAAAGGATCCGCTCCTGACACTGTTGTGATAGAAGACTCCATTCAAGACGAACAACTTGACTATGGTCAGTTTGGAGATGACGAGGAGCAGGCTGCGCCAGATGCTGAGGGCAGTGATGAGGATGATGAAGAGGCTGATGTCAACGTGGAGACTTGAGAAGCCCTTCATGTTTTTTATTTTTATTTGTAGTTTGTATCTCATCTTGTAAACTTGTAAATTTCAATGCTTTTGAATGAAATGTTGTTTTTCCCTTCTTCG
The DNA here is from genome assembly GCF_021521415.1 of Bidens hawaiensis. Classification (NCBI taxonomy): domain Eukaryota; kingdom Viridiplantae; phylum Streptophyta; class Magnoliopsida; order Asterales; family Asteraceae; genus Bidens; species Bidens hawaiensis. The sequence goes on along the minus strand of NW_027491613.1, from coordinate 573,848 downwards.
CATCTTGCGCATTCCCCATTCATCTCTTTATATTGAATGTTTGCTTGTTGAATATAAGATATGCTTGCACGTTGAAATAAGAACAAGGTTGTAAGGAAATTATTATACTTAATCCTTGTCATATTGTAAGTGATTTCGCCATATCTTGATTATGTTGACACGTGTCTTGGCGTTTCCATTATTCCTCTTTTGCGCTTCGTTATCGCGCATTATGGAATTATGAGTTTTTTTTTTTAGCCTTTACGTGTCAATGTGTTACTCAGATATCCATTACAATTTTATGCACGACCTCGACCTGAGACCTTAACAACTATGTTTTGGCATTTGCTTTGCCTTAGTTGTGTTTAGGTATTTTATGGTCAGGCTGCGCAACATGTAGGATGGATGTTGTGAGTGATTTGAGCTAAGGCTCACATTATTGGGCTAAGGCCCTGAGCTAAGGCTCATAATTTTGGGCTAAGGCCCTGACGTTTTAGAGTTAAGACTCGTTAACGCGTTTGCGTATGTATGTTTTACTTCGTTTTATTTTGTTTTGATGTCAATACAGTGTTGTCATATTGCTCAAAATTAATAAAGGGAAGTGTGAAACATGTATGCAAAAGGTAATAGAATTGGGCTAAGGCCCTGACGTTTTAGAGTTAGGACTCGTTAACGCGTTTGAGCTTGAAGCTCGCGCATGTATGTTTTACTTCGTTTTTATTTCGTTTTGATGTCAATACAATGTTGTCATATTGCTCAAAACTAATAAAGGGAAGTGTGAAACATGTATGCAAAAGGTAATAGAATCCACATTAAGAGAAGATAGCGCGTATCATTATTCATAATGGCTTAAAAAGCCTTGATTACAAACTTGACATTTTTACATGAAACATTTTCTAAGCTGTGCCGCGTTCCATGCGCGCGGGATCTTCTTTCCATTCAAATCTTTTAAGGTGTATGCGCCTTTTCCCAATTCTTCCAAGACTTGATAAGGTCCCTCCCAGTTGAGGGACATTTTTCTCGGGGGTATCACACGACTAGCTTCATTGTTTCGAAGGACAAAATCATTTTTCTTGAAGTGGCATTCTTTCACGCGCTGGTTGTAATATTTTTCCAGTTTTTTTTTGTATTTGGCTTCACTGATGATAGCCGCCTCTCTGCGCCCTTCAAGTAAGTTGAGATCCAACCTTCTTTCGCGCTCGTTATCAATCTTGATCATCATGAGCACTCTATGTGATGGGCACCCAATTTCTGCTGGAATCATTGCCTCTGTTCCATAGGTTAGGCTGAAAGGGATTCGCCATTGCTGGTTTTGCTTAATGTCCTGTGTGCCCACAGGACATTAGGTAGCTCTTCGACCCAAGAATGGGATTCTCCCTCTAACCTTTTCTTCAGCCCATTCAGCAAGCTTTGGTTAGCGCGTTCCACTTGGCCATTCCCCTGAGGGTGATAAACTGAAGTGAAAATTTGGTTGATGCGCAATTCCTTGAGCCAGCTGGATATCTTCTTGTCAGTGAATTGCTTGCCATTATCGCTCACAATTTCCATGGGCAAGCCAAAACGGCATATGATGTGGCTCCATATAAACTGCTTCATCGCTTCGGCTGTGATTTTTGCTAGTGGCTTGGCTTCAACCCATTTTGTGAAATAGTCTACTGCCACTACCAAAAATTTTACTCGCCCTTGCGCTTGCGGAAGGGGACCCACAATGTCAATTGCCCATTTGTGGAAAGGCCATGCAGAGGTCACTGGAATCAAGTTGTTCTTTGGCCGCATGGTGTTTGGCGCATAGCTCTGACATGCTTTGCATTTTTGGATCTCCTTTAGAGCGTCCAAGTACATGCCTGGCCAATAATAACCTGCGCTCATTGCCTTGGCAACCACCATGCGCGGGCCAGCATGTATTCCACAGATTCCTTCGTGTATCTCTCTGATCACATAGCTTGCTTCCTCAGCATCTAGGCATTTCATGAGTGGTCCAAGATAAGAGCGTCGATATAATGTACCATCAAGCAGTTCATAGTTTTGCGACTTGTGTCTTATCTTCCTCGCCTGTGCGCGTTCGTCTGGTACTCTTCCCTCCTTCAAGAATTCCATTATTGGAGTTATCCATGATGAAGGGGTTGTATGAGTTACAAGGACAGACTTCGCTCCCACCGACGGGTTGCTCATTACTTCTACTCTGACATCTTTGCCAAAGTGATCAAAACTGGTTGATGCCATCTTGCTCAGCGCGTCAGCAGATTTGTTTTCACTGCGCGGAATATGAATGATTCTGAAGCCGTCAAATTGCTCGATGAGCTTTTTCGCCTGCTCTAGATACAGAGGCATGGTGTTCTCCTTGGCATCATAAAGGCCATTGACCTGTGCTGCTACCAAGTATGAATCAACATGGGCCTCTAGCTTTTTGACTCCAAATTTGTGCGCGATGCGCAGCCCAGCCAGCAGGGCTTCATACTCAGCCTCATTGTTGGTGCTCTTGAAGTCCAACCTGATGGCGTAAGTATATTCATGATTCTCTGGATCCACCAGTTTGAGGCCTGCGCCGGACCCCTCGTTGTTTGAAGCTCCATCAGTGAACAATCTCCAAACATTTTCTTCATCATTTGCCCGCGGAGGGTCTTCCTCGTGCTGAGCTTCTTCAATTTTTCCTTCTGGAATTTCGGCGATGAAATCAGCTAAAACTTGTCCCTTTATTGCTGGACGGGGCTTATAGGAGATCGTGTGCTCTCCTAATTCCAGCGCCCACTTTGTCAGCCTTCCTGAGAGCGCGGGACGCCGCAAGACTTGCTGGATGTTGTAACCAGTCAGAACTTCAATGGGATGACCATTGAAATATCTATGAAGCTTGCGCGACGCGTGTGTTAGTGACAAAACTAACCTTTCCATGATGGAGTAGCGCGTCTCAGGATCTGTCAGCACCCGACTCACATAGTATATTGGCGTTTGGATTCCCTTGCGATCCACCAATAATACTGCGCCGATGGCGCGCTCTCCTGCTGATAGGTATAATGTCAAAGTTTCACCAGGAAGTGGAGCTGTGAGCGCGGGCAGATTTATCAAACATTCTTTGATCTCACTGAAAGCTTGCTCGGCCTCAGGAGTCCATTTGAACTGACTTTTCTTTAAGCAGTTTCTCAATGTATTGACAAATGGGGTAGATTTGGTTGCATGGTTCGCTAGGAACCTGTTGATTGATACCAATCTACCATTCAGCTTCTGAACTTCTTTCATGGTGGATGGCGAGGGCATGTCAAGGATGGCCTCCACCTTCTCAGGGTTCACCTTGAAACCATCCTTGGTGACCATTACACCTAGAAATTTTCCCTCTTGTACGCCGAAAGTACATTTGCTCGGATTGAGCTTCATGTTAACTTCCTTTAGGCGCCCAAGGGTTTCTTCGATGTCTTTGAGCATTTGCTTTTCCTCCCTACTTTTGATCACCAAATCATCCACATAGACTTCTAGGTTTCTTCCAATTTGCTCGTTGAAAACGGCATCCATAAGTCTTTGGTAGGTGGCGCCCGCATTCTTCAAACCAAAGGGCATTTTTGTGTAACAAAAAACACCCTTGTCGGTTATGAATGCGGTCTTGTCCTCGTCTTGTGGTGCCATTTGAATCTGGTGATAGCCCTTGTAGGCATCCAGAAAACATTTTAGCTTGAATGGCGCCACGGAGTCCACCTTTGCATCGATGTTTGGTAGGGGGTAACAATCCTTTGGGCACGCTTTGTTGAGGTCCTTGAAGTCAATGCACATCCTCCACGACCCGTTACTTTTCTTTACCATCACAGGATTGGCTACCCACGTCTGGTATCGTATCGGGCGGATGATGTTTGCGCGCAGTAGATCCTCAACCTGCTCATTCATGGCCCTCGCTTTCTCATCCCCCATGACTCTCTTCTTTTGAGCAATTGGCTCTACAGACTTGAACGTGTTGAGAGAATGTTGTGCCAGGTCTCGCGGAACCCCAGTCATATCAGAGTGTTGCCACGCGAAGACCGACATATATGCTGTGAGCAACCTTTTCATTCTCAACCTCGTGTCGTCTGATATCGTAGCGCCAATTGTGATTTTTTGCTCCGGGAATTTCGGGTTGAGAATCCATTCCTCTGGCGCGTTTTCTGCCATTGGAATTTTCATTCTCCCCTCCCGCGGAGTACTTGTCACTGCGCACAAATGATCTCGGTATACAAAAGTTACACCTGTTGGTGTTGGGAACCCCAACGCGCCGTGCGCTGGCGACGGTATGGCGTTGAATTGGGCAATCGTTCCCCTACCCAAGATCATATTGTGGCAAGAAGTGGTGGGCAAGACCAAGAAGTTAACAACTTCGGCTCGCTTGTGTTTCTCATCCCCCATAGTTAGCTCAAATTGTATTTGACCTAGGGGATGAATGATTTCATTTGAAATACCAGAGATTGGTGCATTCACAATTTCAAGCCTTGCTTGGTCTGCCGGATCCAGTTTCCTGAAACATTGCTCATACATGATGTCTGACTCGCTGCCAGTGTCCACCAGGACTTTTGACACTTCGTAATGAGCAATGTGTGTAGTGATGACCAGAGGACTGCTAATTGAAGGGCCTCCCCTGATTCTTGGGAAGATTACTTGTTGCTCGCGCCAATCTCCTTGGATTTGCGCGCTTCTTTTTCTTGATGTTTGCCCTTGCCTTCCTCCCTCGGCTACACAGATTCTTTTGTACTTTTTGCTGGCAGAGGCTCCTTCTGGTTGTTCATTTTCTGGTCTTGAGTTTTTTACCAGGTGAGCCAGCTTGCCTGATTTCACATCCTTTTCAATTGCATCCTTCAAGTGGTGGCATGCATCAGTGTTGTGTCCAGTGGACTTGTGAAACTCACAGTACTTGCCACTGTCTGATGGTCCCTTGTAGTGTAGTGGCTTGGGGCTTTTGAATTGGACATTCTCAGTGCTTAACACCTGTGAAGGCGTTTTAGTGAGGGGAGTCCATATTCTTGGCAGAGGTCTGTTAGGATCTCTGCCGCCTTCCCTCTTGTCACCCTCCCCGCGATTACGAACATCTTTTTGGGGCTGGGGTGAGCTTGGTTGCGCCTGCTTTTCTGCGGAAGAAAAACTGGTTGGTTGCAACCTGGACCATACAGAGTTCTGTTTGCCCCTTTTTTCTTTGCTGCGCGGTGACTCAGCTTGATGCGCTCTTTCTCTTGCCCTATATTGGGCAATTTGTTTTTCATTTCTCGCGAAGACCCGCGATGCTTCCATTAGTTTGGCCCAAGTGGTGGGCATGCCATCTCTGCTTACGAGAGCTCGGCGGAGTTGATCACTGCGCGCGCCTTGTATAAAGGCCACGCGCAGGAGTTGCTCAGTTATACCTCCGATTGCCAGAGACTCCTGATTGAAACGTGTTATGTAGTCTTCAATCGTTTCATCATTCCTGCGCACGCAGTGCATGATTTCATCAGGGTCGCGCGTGTGTCTGCGCTGCTGTACGAAGTGGGCTTGGAACTTTTCCAATAGTTCCTCGAACCCATCGATTTGCCCAGTCGGCAAGCTCTCGAACCAGACACGCGCCGCGCCCGTGAGGCAGCGAGCAAACATGTGACACCATGTTGGCATCGTCCAGCTCTCTAGGTTTCCCGTGTTGTAAAAACCTTGCAAGAAATCGTCTGGATCTGTTGTGCCGTCATACTTGCCCAAACCACTTGGCATCTTGGTTTTGTGCTGGATGGGAGCCTTCGCGATGCGCTCAGTGAACTTTGAATGTTTCACCAAGATGGCTGGTCTGTACGGTGTGGTTACGTCCACTTGCCCTCTAACTGGTGGGCTGTACGGTATGTGCAGATCCAGATCGGCTCTGGCTCCAGGCGCCATGTTCATAGGCGCGCGGAGCTGTGAGCCTCCTGCATGAGTATCTCGCGTCTTCCTCATGCTGTGCACTTCTTCATCACTAAACTCAGTGTGTGCAGTGTGAACAGAATGTCCTTCTTCCGGCGCACGCGCCCTCTTTGTTCCATGAACAGTTTGCTTATCAAACGCTTGCCTTTGTGTTAAGTCGGCTAACTTTTTCTGTTTGACCATCTCATTGTACTTGTCCATTAGACGCCGCTGCTCGTTTATGAGCCATTCTTTAGGATCATTTGTTTCATCTTCTGGACCCATTGGTCCTTTTTGTTTCGCGCCGGCAAGATTTTGTAACGTGAGATCGTCTGGAGGAGTTTCAGTCTGGCCGTGAGGAGTTGTGATGAAGGGACGGTTACTGGTGGTGCGCGTAGAATCACGCGGCACCCTCAGAAACTGCTGTCCCTCATTAACATCCTCACGTTCAATATCCTCCAGAACTTGATCGACGTTACGAGCACCAGAAACCATGGTGAAAATTTTTGTTTTTTTTTATAGATCTGATGAGATCTTGTTGCCGTTGTAACAGTGGATGGCGCCAATGAAGAAGCGTGGATCGACTCACTGGTAGACGATCTACTTTCCTCGGGTGTGATTATACTATTTCACCGATGGTTTTCTTGGATCTGTGTTCTTCCACCTACAAAATGAACAGCACCGTCAACTTACCCCTCAGAAAGGGACAGAGGGGTCCTCTTTGGGGTAACCCTCCGGTGTGAGAATAAGTATTTGTGGGAGAAGATAATAATATCAGAGTAAGGAAATCTGGAGAGTATTGCTTAATAGCTGAATACTCTGTAATTGGATGTGATTGTATATGATTGTGTATGTTACTGGCTGTAACTGTCTGTGATTGAATGTAATTGAATATGATTGAATGTCCTTTCCTTGTGGAGTTGATGTGGTATTTATAGTGCTAGGGTTTCCACTGATTGGGGCTTAGACCTAATCAGGGCCTTGCTGGCCTCCTCCAATTGCTTTGCGCCACGTGTCCTTGGGGACACCTGGTGCTTTTTCATTGGTTATAATCACGTGGTAGCACATGGTTTATGCTGAGTTGTCCACCTTTCATTGGCAGCTGTCGACATCAGCATATTCTTATTCCTTAAAAAGATACCTTCTGGAAGGTTGTCTGACGTGCACAATCGAGGTTGCCCTAATCCTGATTTGGATAAGGACGAGGTTGATTATGTGCATGTGTGATATGCGCCAATCCTGAGGATGCGCGAGGTCTTCTCTTTATTCTCACGCGCAGATGTTTCATGCGCAGATGTGATATGCACGAGCATGTGATATGCGCCGCGCGCTGATGCGCCACGCGCATATGTGATATGCGTGAGCATATGTGATGCGTGAGCATATGTGTGCCTGGGCATATGATGCCTGAGCATGTGTGGTGCCTGGGCATATGATGCCTGAGCATGTGTGGTGCCTGGGCATATGATGCCTGAGCATGTGTGATATGCGCCATGCGCATAGGTTTTGGCTTTGTGCCTTCGTAATGTCTTGATTTCAAGCTTCTTGTCTATATCTTGTGGGTTGACCCGCCTTGCTCGGTGTTGAGGCGGGTACATACCTCTTCACATATCATTTCACTACACACTCCCTCAAGCACACAACACACGTGCATATACAATCTTTCTGTTGAGTAGGCTTGATACTTTCATCTTGGATCTAGTAACCCGAAATTGACACCCACATGCAAACAGTATTAACTATGAAACAATGATGTTACATGGTTTATAGAAAAAGAAAAGTTTCCTATCGAGGTTCTACCATTGTAATAGTACATCCACCTGCAAAATAAATTGGAGGTTTAGTTTGAAAGTAGTAAACATACATGTCCGATAAGATTATATTCGTTTTCAGGATCGATAATTCTTCTATTTCTCTTCCCACTCACAATCTCTAGCACCAAGACGCAAAAACTAAATATATCAGACTTTATAGAGAAAAGACCATCTAGTGCATACTCAGGAGACATGTAGCCGCTTCAAGCATGCAACAAACAACTTATAAGAGAATGCTAATGTTTCCAAGAAATAAAAAGAATGAATAGTTGGTTCTGTGTCTTACTATGTGCCAACAACTCTTTGTGTGTTCGCTTGGGTCTCGTTTCCTCCAAAACTTCTAGCTAAGCCAAAGCCCGATATCTTTGGTTTCATATCCTGATCTAGTAGGATGTTGCTAGCTTTAAGATCTCTATGGATGATTCTTAATCGTGAATCTTGATGCAGGTAAACAAGTCCTCGAGCAATTCCTTTGATGATGTTTAAACGTTTTGTCCAATCAAGGAGCACGCTTTGAGTTTTGTCTGACCAATATATTTGTTTAGTCATTTTTAGTTTCTTAATATGAAAAGTAATTAAATTTAAACCAATGCATAATACTGTAAATTATGACTTTTACATATACGCTTCTTACCAAAAATAAAATAATCCAAGCTTTTATTTGGCAAGTACTCATAGATCAACAACTTTTCATCTCTTTGAATGCAACAGCCTAGAAGCCTCACAAGATTTCGGTGCTGAAGTTTCGAAATGCATATGACTTCATTCTTGAACTCGTCAACTCCTTGACTTGAATTCATGGAGAGACGTTTAACTGCGATCTCTTTACCGTCTTCTAGCATGCCCTGAAGATTTACCATTTGCAATGTGTAAAAAAAAAATAATAAACAGCAAAGACGATTTCACTAGAGATATTTTGGGCAAAATTACTAAAACAAGCATTTTTGCACAAAGCACCTCAATTTAGGAAAAGAAACAAAAAACAAAATAGGCATAAGCGTTAGAATTTCAACACATAATCCACTTGGACACCCCACACACCAACATAGCCTCGACGGAATTCGATAAAAAAGTGTGACATCTCCCTTATATTAATGACAAGTGTTTCAATGGGGCTATACAAGTGCCTAAACATGAATAAAGAGGCTAAGAGGGTAAGCTTGCACTCAATAGATTCTTCTTTTTTTTTACCTTACGTAAGGATAAAAAGTTTTAGTGCTATTCATTACATTCATTCACATACACTAATTACCTTATAAACGGATCCAAATCCACCCTCTCCAAGTTTATTGTCACGTGAGAAATTGGCAGTAGCATTAGCAATGATGGAGAAGCTAAGTAATGGTTGCTCCATGTGTTCTTCTTGGCCTTTAGAGGCATTCAAGATTTCGTCTACAAATTAGGAAAAATAGGCTTCACACATGAATAATCTGAAACTAAGTACTTCTATTACTCAAGTTTCCTAGTAAATTAATGTAACTTTCACCTCCCCCTGTTGGTCTGGCTTGATTCCTTTTTCTTTGTGAATGGCACAGCCATGTAGAGATGAAGCCTATCAAAAGAACTCCAGCAACGATTACAGGTATGATGATTTTAGTATTTGCTCTTCCTTGATTTTTGAAATTTGATTCTGATTCTGCACAATATTAACTTAAAATTAATTAACTTGCAAGCGTCGAACCATAATCCAAGAGGAAAAATTGCCTTATATTTTGAACTTGTTTGAAGTTATATTACCAAAACATTATTACTTAATTCAGATGCCTTACAAAAATATCCTCACCATCGCCACTACCTTCTGGTAGCAATCGGACGTCCAGAAGATCATTAAACCAGAGCAAACAGCCCCTTCCATGAAGACTGGCATCTGGACTTGCATAAGCCATACACGTACAGTTTTTTAAGCATTCTCTCTGACATTCTTCAATAGTCATGCTCATGTTAAACCAGGAGTTCTCTGTGTCTGGCAATTTTAAATTAGAGTACTTGATAAATCCTTCTGAACCACTTTTGCATTGCAACGGTGTTCGCCTAATACAACCACCTGACCAGTCTGCCCTGTTCCAATCCATTTGGTTTTTTGGCACAAACCTTTTCTCATCTAGGCATATACAAGACTGTTGGATCTGATTAAGGCTGCATGTCCCATAAGCATTACAAATTTTGTATATGTCACAGGTGTCTCTCGGGAATGACAAAGAAATCCGCCATCCTGTACCATTTTCTACCCACACCCAACTTTCTAGACGTGCAGAAGAATTCAAGGTGAGCCTTGATAGGAGAGTATTATCTTTGAAGTTATAAGCAAAGGACACCTCACTTTGGTTGATGATCACATTGTGTGTAAAGGTTAAGTTCTTCCTGTATGCTGAAACGCCACTAAAGACACGATTTCTCCATGGTCCATCACGGAAATGGACCAAGGCCCCTTGTTTAAGTTTGTTTTCAGGATAACCAAGTGTGTCAGGGCCCCACGTCAACTCGCCCGGAGCTGGATCTTGACTACTCTTCCATGATGAAAGATACCATTTCTTCCTTCTTATGTAATCCCTCCCTAACTTCATGCCAGGTAGAAGTGTATCGGTTGGGTAATCAAAACTCTGCCAGAGAACCTTCTCCTGTGGATCAATCTCAACTAGATTTCCATTATCCAGAAGCCTTGCAGTTGTGTTTACTGATGTGGTTATGTTAGATGACCAAATCAAACTGCCATTGTCGAAGAGGCCGAGAACTCCTTGACCAGTGATCTTTAACACGGGCCGTGATCCAACGAGGAGCGGGTAGTCTCTATTTGCAACCCAAACCACAGTTCTTTCAGATATTTTATTGTACCGTATACCAAGATACCTGTTCTCCGAACTTCCTGGCCGAAAAAACACGAGTTCGAAAATTGCGGTATCCGAGACCAACGTATCTACATCGGTCAGAATTTTGAATCTGAAATGCTGTCGAGTTCAGCAGCATAGCTTTTGAAAACAAATAGTAAGAACAGAAGTATGGCTTCTCCCTCCATTGAGAATTTGATATTTAATATCCTGCTTTATGTTCAGAAACTAATGCTTTATTCCGAGTGACATTTGAATAATAGTAACAAGACTGAATAAAATTCAATTATCTTCCAGGTCCATTAATGTAAACCTGCATTATTTGAGATTAATTTGACTATTTGAAATCCTGCTTTTGACCGGCATTTGGGTTGGCAATTGAAGAAGTTAAAGACAAGAAAATTTGTTTTTATTTTATATTTTTTTAACATTTACAAATAAAATGCAGCCAAAAACGTAACAATCATTAACGACCGGAAGTAACAACCAATCAACACAAAAAATGTGTAGACTTGGCTTTTGCCTTTGAATATTTTCAACATTACCCCACTACACTAATCATAGATCCAAGATTTTTTTACAATTGGAAAAAAATGTTCGAAACTATCACGTTTTTCACACCAGAATAATTTTATAAACTAATTTGTAATACTCTCAAATACTTCTTTTGCAAAGTTACAAATTATAAAAGTTTTCAAAATCTCATTACATTTTATACTTTCTAGGGCATTGAATCAAGTCTTGATCGATAAATAAATACTAACTAAACGATTAAATCTTGTTTATATTAATCAGTAAATAACTCAAAAATTGATTACAACTCTCAAACATTAACTTGGTTTGACTCTTGATAAACCATAACTTGGTTGTCCCTATTTATAATGCTAACTCAACGTAGCTAACAAGAAACCTTATAACATTTTTTTTAATTCGTGGGATGGACCTTAAACTTGGGCTAAACAACAATTGAGCCAAGAATCACCATCCCCCATTGTCGTATTCGACTCACGTGACTCACCCCCTAGTTTTTGACGTAATTGGCGGATCTTCTATATCACACTTGTCATTCTTTTCTTGATTCTCCGGATACATTTCTTGATCTCTCGCAATGTTCTTGGGGCTCCCTTTGGCTTGAAGAAACACTTGCTTCGTTTGATCCTTAAACGTCGTCCCTTGCGCTTGAATCACTTTCTTGACCGCATTTTTGGTTTCTTGAACTCTCTTTTTTGCACTTTGAATTTTAGAACTATGATATTTTACTGGAATCTGACTTGTAATCGATCTGACTTCTTTCAGTCAAACTCTTTAAAGATCCCGACCCGCAAAATCTCTCATTCTAGTGCTAGATCGTTTACCGGGACTTGCTATCTTGAGGATAATGTTGTATAATCGGTTCTTGGTCCTTTTCACCTTCCGCAAAAGCTTACCTAGTATCTTTAATGGTTAGAAAATCATGTTTCAGGTGTATCTCGCATCCACCTTCCGTTTCTTGACCAAGACTTATGATATTGTACTATAGGCTCGGGGTAGACATTAGTCGACAACTGGCGTTGCTCCCTGTCTTTCCTTCAATTAGGGTGTAACACCCTACAAATTTCCGTACCAATTTTGATAATTTAGGAAGTTGAGTGACCAGTTAGTCATTAGTTACTCATTTAGCTAAAGAAATATTGGAGCGACATGTGTCCTATGACTCATCACCATAAAACCACGCATGTCACGTGGTGGCGACACGGAACAACACAAGTCAACATATCTTTTTGAGACTAATCATAATCAAGTTAGCATGCCACATGTCAACACCAAATAACATGACTTATCACAAGAGTGACATGTGGCGAATGGTGGTGATTGATGCTCCGACCGAGGATGGCTAGAAATAGTGAGCATGGTCCCTCATAATCAATTCCACTTTCTCGAAATTCGTGCCACCAATTTGGTGTCCCGACACGACTATTGAGTTTCGATGTTCCATACCCTAACATCCTACATTTAGTCGAAGTACTACTCGTTCGTCCTTAAGCGTTATGCCAATTTTAAGATAAGATTTATGTTTAAGATATTTCAGGTCTTTATATATATTTAATCTATAGATATATTTAAGCTCTTTATATATAAAGGTTTTACAAAAAATAGATGTTACTTTTTTACTAAAAAAATATAAAGTTATGCATACAAAGGTTATTGTAAATTGACGTTCTTCTAAAGGAAGAAACGTTAATATTTTTATATAAAAGTTAATTATAAATAATTAATTAGAAAAACATGACGTGCATGTAGCAACTAGAAGGGTGACGACATCGGTAGTGGAGTCTCATGTCTAGGGAAAGTAATTCTTATAAATCCTAATCAATAGTAGGACCTGCTTACTTTCCTACAGAGCTTGATGAGAGTGTTCGAACCTATTAGGTCAAAGCATGCTACACCAAATGTCATATTAACTAAAAGGCTTTAAGTAATCAAAGTAATCATTTTGAATAAATAATGTTTCTTCCAAATGAGGAGACATTAAAGGTTTATAAACGGCTTCTAGAGGAAGAAACACATTATTTTGATGATTTCTTTTATATGAAGTAACGTCAATATTAAAATAGGATTTTATAGACTAAAGGTCTAAAGTAATATTTTAACAATAAAATATTCAATTAAGGTTTAAAGCTATTAAACCAGATCGAAGGTCTAAAGATAGATCATTTGATTTAGATAAATTATTAAACTATTATTCTCGAACTATATGTCCAAGGTAATCGTTCATCAGATACAAATGGATTATTAATTGACCAACTCATCAAAAGGTGAATACGTCCCCAACTCTTTTAAATTAATTAATCGATTCATTTCAACGAGTCAAAAGTTTAAATGGGATTATAGATCCCTAAAACTTTAGTGTCGCTGGCTCTCAGGCTAGATATACATGTGTTTGGATCAATAGATATGTGGTCAGAGGTTATGCATACCCCGTCATGCTTAGCATCATGTCCCTGCTCATTTGGCTGGTCTATTGGGCCGTTAGGGCTTGACTATGTGATATATTTGGTATGTCGGTCTATAGGGCCGCTGAGTTGTTACGAGCAAAGCTAAAGGTTTATATAAATGATTTAGTGTCAGCGTGTTCACTAGGAAATTGTTGTTGATGTATTTTATAAAACTATTTTACAGCTAATCAGTTGATAGGTGAAGTACAAGATGGAGGATATAGCCGTTAGGCGGATCTGATGGCTCAATTTGGTTTTAATTATGTAAAATATGTAAATTAATATTCTATCACTTTTAACGTTTTGTAAGACAATACTGGGTATTTAATTCCCAAGTTTTCTATAAGTGAGTATTTTAATCAAAAAAATACTTCCGCTAGGCAACATATACTTTGGTTTCTTTTCAAAACAGGTACCTACTATGGTCACATGCCTAGGCCTATGGAGCCGGGTGTGACAAGTTAGTATAGAGCCATCCATCGGTTTTAGCGAATTATGTATTTAACAAAAGTATATAGGCTTAAACCGGTTTAACTTAGGACTTTTAGGGATAATATAGGTTAATAATCTCTCTTATTCTTTCAATACTAACAAATTTTGCTATACTTTTATGGTAGAATGTGTAGACAAAAGCCGTCTAACACCGAAGATTTAAGTAAATGAAGCTTCAGTAAACGTACATTAGAGAATGGGCAAGAGATTCCCGAGAACCTAATAAACAATGAAGGAAGGGTCAACATTCAAAGCGAATTTCAACAATCCAACAAGACTGTCAAAACTCGATCTTGTCCAAATCCTTCAATCCATCATGATGAAAGCGTGTACAGCTGACAATAATATCAACCGTAAATTCAAAAAGTTAAAAAATCAAAGGTTGTAGCTTCATAGATTTCAAGGCATATGGTCCAAAGGAATTTTATAGCGACAAAGGCGCCATAACATCTCTACGATGGCTCGAATAGATGGAGTCAATCATAATCATCAGCAAATCAACTGAAATTCAGTACTGTTAACAGAATTTCAAGGGGGAAGCATTAGAATGGTGGAACACTCTAATTATGTCAAAGGGGTAGAGATACTTTATACCAAATGAAGTGCGAAGATTTTAAAGAATTGGTACTTTAAAAGTTCTGCTTGATGAATAAAACAAATCTGATTCACAAGGTGTTTGGAACTAATCTAAAATAATACAATACTAAGTTGCGAGAGTATTGTAGGTTCTCCACAATTGGTGACACCCAATTCAAATAAAGTAACTTGCTACATTTGGGGTTACCTTGAGAGTTCAGATATACGGTGAGATCGCATTTACCACAAACCGCTGATTCAGCAATGGAATATGCAGGGTATCTATTGAATGGTCTCATCAGAAATAAAGAAAAAGATTGATCAATGTCGAATGGTCAATCAAAAAGCATTTATAAAATACCTTTACTAGCAAGGGAAAGTAAGGTGTCGAATCTACAGGAATCAGTAGAAAGTGCAAGTTATGTTTATTATTCAGTAATTACTTAACTAAGGCGGACATACAATGTCAAGCGGTTTAAATATTGTTTGGTTGTAAAACAATTGAGAGAAAGATAACCAACTTCAGATTTCAGGTTGTGAAGCAGACTAGACCATTTGATTATACATATTTGGAAAACTCGTTTGATTACACCTATGATCAAAAGACTAGATATTTGGCCTTACTGGTTGACAGAACTTAATCCAAGCAATTCGTTTGGATTAATAATAACCTAATTGATTAGAAGTTTAGGGTTTGATAAATGGCTTAATGGTTAAAGATAAACGGGCCAATGGATCTAAGAACCTAATCCTAAAAGTTGATGACCACTAATCAAATAATTGATAAAACTTCAAAGCATTCAATTACGAAAAACTTTTTAAATGCACAAATAAATATCAAAAGTTAACTAACCAAATGGTTAATTAAATCCAAATCCAATAGCAAGGTTTAAAACATCAAAAGTCTAGCCACAATCACAACCATACTCCCGGAGATGGTTACAAATAAATTAGCCTTGCGTCTTCATCTTGATAAGCTTGATTATGGAGTGGAAGGATGAAAGCATGCATATATATGGTGATCGGTAGGTGTTAGGATGGTGTATGATGGATCCAAAATCACCCAAGGATTTTAGGTATCAAGAATAATCGATTTAGAGTTTATCCCCACTTAAATATGGAAGAAAACAAACCCAAAACACAATTCCCATTAGACCTCCTTATCCTACGCCAGGGCCGTATCGCCTTTGCCTTACCGCTTCTATTATTACATTTTCATACTCTTCTCGTCGAGAAACCCAAAATTCATATATTATGGGTTTCGTAACTCATGTTCTAGCCCTGGATATGTCCGTTTTACTTTAGATGCGCACGAATCACTTCCGAACACCACCGATTGCTTCCTTTTTGCCCATAACTCAATTCCTTGACATTCTATGTGTTTCAAATTAGTTCCTTTAAGCTCCGAGCACCTCTAGACATAAAACCACTCAAAATACTCGTGTTAAATATATAAAAACACTTACATACACGAAATTAAACACTTAAAACACATTCTTTTACCTACACATCAAAGACAAGAAAGGTGAAACATGTGACAAGAGGGATTAGAAGGAAAACAATTACGGAAGGATAGAAAAGAAGAAAAGTGAATTTAACCCCCACCTACACAGTGTGCAAAACCTATAAAGAGAGGCATCTGGGAAATGTTGGTATGAAGCACCAACAGTTTGTGACAACTGAAACAAACCAGGTCACGTTTCTCAAGATAGTTGGAAGAAGAACGTGACTTTCTACAATGGTAAGGAGATGGGGTACCTCAGTTCTGATTGCCCTAAAAAGATAACAGTGGGATGATGTGCTACTTCAAATGGCACCATACTAGAGGCAAAGAAGGGCAACGCTAGAGAATTTGTCCTCCACACCAAACAAGCCACAGAGATTTCAGATGGCATCACCTGTACGTTTCTAGTTAATAATGTCTACGCTACACTACTAGAAAAAAGGCTTTTAATGACTCGCATTGCGAGTCATAAATGGGTGCAGATGACTCGCAAACGCTAGTCACTGATAGCCCAGTCATAAATCAATTATGACTCGCACTCGCGAGTCATAACTTATGACTCACATTTTATGACTCACATTTAATGACTCGCGTTTATAACTTACACCTTATGACTCGCATTTATGACATACTTTTATGACTGCAATTTATGACACGCAAATTTGCGAGTCATGATATTATTTAAAAAATAATAATATTTTACTATTTTATTATTATGCTATTTTATTATTTATTATGCATACTAATATTTAAATTAATGACACAATTATACAAAATAAACCTTTCATTTCATTTCTTAATTAAACATCCTACATCAAAATGTTACAAAAAATATTTGTTTAGCAATACAAGAAATCATTCTCGGAAAACAAACTAAACCACATAGCTCGACCATTCTTCACGAACCGCATCAAGATCCGCATCCTTGTATACCTCTTTGCCTCCACCAACCTAAGAAGAAAAAAAAGACGTTACAAACTTGGTCGGGTCAAAACATATTCGATAAATACAAACTAATAAGCAAAAGAGTAAATTACACTTACATTGTTATTGACGAGTATGTCAAGTCCGTCACGAACTATCTCCTTCATGAAGTTTTAAGATATAATATCCGCACTCTATACTTCCCGGTTGAGTTGGACACTACAGAATAACATATTCAAAGTTACAGATCAAAATAACGCGCGTAGATCATAACACCCCGCGTGCATATCAGAATAGTGCGCGCGTCCGGTTCAGATCTGCGCGTGCGTGCATATAAGATTAGCGCGCGCGTGTAGTAGTGCGCATGCAGTTCAGATAAGATATGATAATAACGCGTGCAGTTCAATTTCCGTTTTAAGAAATTAAGTACTCACCTTGTTGTTGACCCAGTTGACTTTGATACGCATGTTGGCTCCCGTTTTTACAGCTATCATTGCGCTACAATAAAAATTTTGAAATACATCAAAGAATATAATATATAATGTTTCAATAATTTGTATAACTTATGCATCGATAATTGTGTAATCATACAATTCACACCAGAAAACCTAAATTTTAACTGTCATATGAGTTAATTAAAACTAATGATTTGAAAATGGTGAGGTAATGAAGTTAGGGGTTTGAAAGAAAGGAGAGACAGACATACGTTGTTCTTTGAAGAAGTTGTTGCCTTGGATGCGTGAGCCGAGGCGATCCATGGCTTGGCCGGTTTCACGGATCCAGAAGCATATAAATGCTTGGATAATAATAATACGAACCTCGCCAGTGGGAATTCTAGTATCCTGTCTAACAAGGGCTCCAACAGCAACCATGGCATGTTTCTCTACAACCACCCCATCAAGAAGTGTTGCTTTCATACCAATAAACGCTTCATCCTCAACAGTGCATCCATGTATAACAGCACTATGACCTGAATTATATTTTGTTTAATTAAAAATCATTTTATTAAATTGATGAAAAGAATCATTCGAAACTCATTGCTTACCAACAGTCACATTGTTCCCGATCACAGTTGGATGCACCTTTCCAGGTAGATTAGATTTTGCAACATGCACAAGTGAGTGATCTTGTATGTTAGTGCCAGATCCAATACTAATGCTGTTCACATCACCTGTATACAAACCATATTTCATCAATGAAGCAAATAACTAATAACTAGTATATAGTGCATCATATGAGAAGTAACATTGAGCAACTCCCAATAGAATATCAAAACTACTATCAAGAAGATGCAAATTCTGGTTAAAGTTCATATATGATGTGAAGAAAGCTAATGCTTAAATGACAGATTGACAGCACATAACAGGTTCACGCAACCATAAAAACATATCGAAAATTCAAAACTACTAATACTAAATAGATAATTTTTAAGTTGAAATTTTCTAGCATAAATTTTGCATTCCCATGTACAGCCTTCTACAGTGTCACAGCCTGATAATAAACAGATTAAATGGATGAATTATAAACAACAAAAAGGAAACTTACTACAAAATACAAATGTTCAACAAAGAAACAACTCCAAAGATGATCTTGTTTTTGTTTTCAACTTTGTTACCTATTAATTTATCTACTTTTTTATCAACTTCTTTGTAATTAATCTAGTGTTGTAGCACTAAACTATCAAGTCTAGTTCATTATTGCTGTTAGCTACTATATGATCAAGCTTATAGCAACCCTCTTTTGTTGCAAAAATATATAAAAAACCAATTTCAGCTAAAGGAACGTACAAGACTACCAAAATCAACAAAAGCCAAAATGTGCAACCGTTACCTCTCAAAAGACATCCATACCAAACAGACGATCCAGCCCCTACTTGAACATCCCCAATAACAGAAGCACTTGGGGCCACAAATGCATCCTTTGCTACCAAAGGAGCTTTATCATATACATTCATCAAAGTCCGATGCCTGGAAACTGACAAAAGGACAGATTGTTTCAACTTTCAAATAAACCTTAACTACAAAGTAGTATTGAACAACCGCTAGTAGACCTGTAAACGAACCAAACGAACATCACACTTAATCGAACAAATACTTGTGTTCATGTTCATTTCTTTGGGAAATGAACATGCTCGTGTTTGTTTATGTTCGTTTGTTTAAAATCTAAATGAAAAGTTCACAAACATAGATGAACGAATGAAACACGTGCTCAGGTTCGTTCATATAATTAAACGAAAACAAACTTTTTGTTCATGTTCTGACATAAACGAACTTTCCGCAGAACGGGTCACGAACATTTCACCGAACGTTCAGCTCATTTACAAGCCTAACTTCTAGAACACATATCTAATAAATCAACAAATGAAAAATGAGCTAGACACTGGTTAATCGAGCATCTGGGTGTTAAACTTCACATTGCAGTTTAGATGTCAATAAATCATTCATTTTAATAATCTAACACTCTGATTAAATCACTTACACCTTAAATAACAATACTAGCAAAAAATGAATCAAATTAAAACCTAATTTGACTTACAACTCGTTAACATATCTTCAATAACTAATAATATAATTAACATAAATATATATATCACTTTTCAGCATACAAAACCTAAATTTGAACTGTTAGATGACTTAATTAAAACTATTAATTCAAAAATGCCAAGGTCATGAAATCGTAAATTAAAAATTAGGGCTTTGAAATACGTTGTTCTTTGAAGAAGTTGTTGCCTTGGAGGCGTGAGCCGAGACGATCCATGGCTTGGCCAGTTTCACGGATCCAGAAGCCAATTATGTAAGCTGCTCCTCCTAGGGTTCCCATCGCCGATCACCGTCTTCTACCGCTGCTTATGTATAAGTGAAAAAAATGATAAGTAGTGTGTCCATTGTTATTTAAATTCTTACACTTTTTGGTTTTAATTTTACATTTTTTATATTTTTATTTTTTTTCTTACAAATTGGGACATTTCTTGGTCAAGTATAAATATATTCACAAAGTTTTTGGTTTTTTTCATTTTATGACTGCTGTTTAATGACTCGCAAAAAAGTGAGTCATAAATGTTCGTTTTTTTAATTTTATGACTGCTGCTTAATGACTCGAAAAAAAGTGAGCCATAGATCTTCATATTTTTAGAAAACATGACTCTTTTTTTATGACACACACATTTGCGAGTCATAAATAGCCACGAGTCATAAAGTGTTAGTCATTAAAAGCTATTTTTCTAGTAGTGCTAGGGTATTGTTTAATTCAAGTGCAAACCAGAGTTATAGGTTATAACTTTTATAGTCTATTAAATGAACCCTTAACAAAATTAGACAAAACTTTAAATGTAGAAACGACTAATGGTGACATAGTAGGAATTTCCGGAGTATTAGAAAATGGTAAAATGTTGTTAGTAGGATATGTCATACTTATCCAATTGTTGCCCATGACATTGGCTAGTTATGATATAGTCTTAGGTATGAATTGGTTATATGATAATTAAGCCTGTATCATATGTGACTGGAAAAACCATAGAATTTTGAGCAATAGATGAACAAATAATACAAACAACTAGAGATAAAGATGTCGGTCAAATTAGCATAATGTCCATGATTAAAGCTAACAAATGCCTAAACCAAGGTTGTTTATAATTTATGGCATACGTAACCAATGAATCCAAGAATAAAGAAATCAATGATGTGCCAGTAATAGCTGAACTTTTAGATGTATTTCCAAATGAGCTACTGGGAATACCACCAAACCGAGAAGTTGAGTTCAAACCTATATGATGACTGGAGTAGCTCCAATAGCTAAATCTCCATACCGACTATCACCGACAGAAATAGAGGAGCTAAAGAAACAACTTGACGAGTTGTTAGAAAAATGATTCATTCAACCAAGTTCTTCACCTTGGGGAGCTCCAGTTTTATTTGTTAAGAAGAAAGACGGGTCAATGAGAATGTGCATCGACCATAGAGCTTCGAAAAAATTAAGTATTAAGAATCGATATCCGCTACCTAGAATTGATGACCTATTGGATCAGCTCCAAGAGCGAGTTTCTTTTCAAAAATAGATTTATGTTCACGATATCATTAGTTGAAGGTCCAAGAAGAAGATATACCCAAGACAGCCTTCAGAACAAGGTATGGACATTACGAGTTCACGGTAATGTCATTTGGACTTACTATTGCTCTAGCCGCATTAATGGATGTGATGAACATAATTTGTAAACCATATTTAGATAAATTTGTAATCATATTTATCGACGATATACTTATTTTTTCTAAATCGGAAGATCACAAAGTTCATATTAGAATTTACTTAGACTTACTTAGAAACGAGAAGTTGTATGCTAAAATCTCTAAGTGTGAATTTTAGCTTCACGAAGTACAATTTCTTGGTCATGTTGTCAATGCAAGTGGCACAAAAGTAGATCCAGTAAAGATTGAAGCTATAGCTAATTGAGAGATACCAAGGTCGCAAACCGAAGTCAGGAGTTTCTTAGGTTTGGAGGATTTTACAGAACATTCATAGAGAATTTCTCCCTAATTGCAGTCTCACTGACTTCACTAACTCGTAAGAATGTTAAATATGAGTGGTCCAAAATAACAAAAAGAATTCAACATGCTAAAATTGAAACTTACAAATGCACCAATCTTGGCTTTGCAAGAAGCTTTGTAATACTTTGTTGTATATAGTGACACTTCTCACAAATGTTTGGGTTGTGTTCTTATGCAAGGAAACAAAGTCATAGCTTATGCTTCACAAAAACTGAAAGTACAAGAAAAGAACTATACAACTCACGATCTAGAGTTGGGCGCCATAATATCTGCATTGAAATTATGGAGTAAGATTCATAGTGTACACTGATCATAAGAGCTCAATACATATTTTTTACCAAAAAGAATTGAATATGCATCAAAGAAGATGGATGGAGACCTTAAATTATTATGACTGTGAAATAGTCTATCATGAAGAAAAGGCTAATGTTGTAGCAGGCATATTTAGTCTAAAAGAGCATGAGAAACCCAAAAGAGTTAGAGCATTAAGATTAGAACTACAAATTGATTTGATGGAATACCTGAAGAATGCTTAAAAGCTAGCGATAGAAGAAAACAAGATTTATGAGGAAGAAGGAAATGGTACCACTGACTCATTAGTCAAAGCTGAAGATGATATTTTCAAACTTAGGAATAGAATCTGGGTACCAATTGTAAGAGACTTATGCGAGAAGATTATGAATAAAGCTCAGAAGTCTAAGTATATGATGTATCCCGGTAGTGATAAGATGTATAAGAATATTAACGAAACTACTGGTGGAATCGAATGAAAAGAGATATAGCTTTGTATGTTGCCAAATGTTTGACTTGTTTAAAAGTTAAAGTTGAACATCATAAGCCGTCTGGCTTATTGCAACAACCATAATTACTAGTATGGAAATGGGATATGATAATGGAATTTATCACAAAACTCCCAATGACTTCATATCAAAATGATACACATGGGTTATTATAGACAGATTAACAAAATCTACCCATTTCCTTTAATGAAAGAAACATTCTCAATGGATAGGTTAGCAAGTCTTCACGTAGATAACATTGTATCTTTACATGGTGTGCTGCTGTCTATCATTTTTGATAGAGACCGTTGATTTACGTCTAACTTTGGGAAAAGTTTTCAAAATGCCTTAGGCTCACGTTTGAACCTTAGCACAACCTATCATCTCCAAACTGATGGGCAAAGTATAAGAACAATTCAGACATTTGAAGTATGCTCCGAGCATGTGTGATAGACTTAGGAGGAAGTTGGGATGGCCATTTTCCACTAATGGAATTGTCATGCAACAATAGCTATCACACAAGCATTAAGGCTGCAGCGTTTGAAGCGTTATATGGTCGTAAATGTAGAACACCAGTGTATTGGTCTGAAGACTAGAAGTAGTCCAGGAAACAACTGATAAGATACTTCAAATCTGTGAACACCTGAAAGCAGCTAGAGAAAGATAGAAAAGTTACGTTGATGATGGTCGGAAGCCGTTAGAATTTCTGGTAAGTGATAAAGTAAAGAAAACTAAGTCTACGTTTCGTAGGACCGTATGAAATCATAGAAAAAATTGGACCAGTAGCCTACCTTATGTATTTTCCATAAGAAATGAGTGGAGTGCATGTTGTATTTCACGTCTCTAACTTGCGTAAATGTTTAGCTGACGAAACATTAGCAATGCCTTTAAGAGATGTCGAAATTAACGAAAATTTGAAGTTTGTAGAACAATCTCTACATATTAAGGATTTTAAAGTTAAAAGATTAAAGGGGCGAAAGTTAAAGTTGGCTAAAGTAAGATGGAACTCGCAACCAGGTGAGTTTACATAGGAATTAGTATCTGAAATGAAGAGGAAATATCTATACTTATTCATTCAATCTTGAGGACGATATTAATCCAAAGGTGGCAAGGATGTAACACCCTACAAATTTCCATACCAATTTTGACAATTTAGAAAGTTGAGGGACCATTTAGTCATTTAGCTAAAGAAATATGGGATCAACACGTGTCCTATGACTCATCTCCATAAAACAACAAATCTCAGGTCGTAGCAACACGAAAGGACACATGTCAACATCTAACGCCACATATCCTCTTGAAGTGACTAATCAAGTTAGCATGCCACATGTGAACACCAAATAGCATGATTCATCACCAGAGTGACATGTGGCAAATGATGGTGATTGATGGTCTGACCGGGATGTCTCTAAATAGTGAACATGTGTTCCTCATTTGTGGCATCCCGAACACCTAATCACTTCCACTTTCTCAAAGTTCGTGTCACTGAGTTGGAGTCCCGACGCCCCTCTAGAGTTTCGACATTTCATATCCCGACATCCTACGTATAGTCGAAGTACTTCTCGTTCGCCCTTAAGCGTTATACTAACTTTAAGGCATAAGTTATATTTAAGATATTTCAAGTCATAGCTTAGATCCTAGTTGACATTTTTGAATACAAATGCTATTGCCAGTTGACATTTTTCCAAAGGAAGAAACGTTAATTTATTTTATATATAAAACATAGTTATAAATAGTTAATTCGAAAAACAGACGTGCATTGGTAGTCGAGTCTCTTGTCTAAGGAAAGTGATTCTAATAAATTTCAATCAATAGCGGGACCTGTTTACTTTCCTGGAGAGCTTGATGAGAGTGTTCGAACCTATTAGGCCAAAGCATGCTACACCAAACGTTATATGAACTAAAAGGATTTAAGTAATCAAAGTAATCATTTTGAATAAATAATGTTTCTTCCAATGGAGGAGACATAAAAAGTTTTATAAATGATTTCTTCTAGAGGAAGAAATGTAGAATTTAGATGATTTCTTCTACAGGAAGTAACATCAATATTAAATAGGATTTTATTGACTAAAGGTCTAAGGTAATATCTTAACAATAAAATATTCAATCAAGGTTTAAAGCTATAAAACCAGACTAAAGGTTTGAGGCTAGATCATTTGATCTAGGTAAATTATTAAACTATTATTCTCGAACTATAGATTCGAGGTAATCGTTCATCAAATACTGAGAAGTTGTTAGTTGACCAACTCATCAAAAGGTGAATACATCTCCAACACTTTTAAATTAATTAATCGAGTCATTTCAACGACTAAAAAGTTTACATGGGACTATAGATTCCTAAAACTTTAGTAGTCGCTGGATCTCAGGCTAGATATACGTGTGTTTGGATCCATACATATGTGGTCATAGGGTATGCATAAACAACCACGCTTTGCATCATATCCTTGCTCATTAAGCCGGTCTGTAGGGCCGTTAGGGCTTGACTATGTGATATATTTGGACACCGGTCTATAGGGCCGCTGAGTTGTTACGAGTGAAGATAAAGGTTTATATAAATGATTTAGTGTCAGCATGTTCACCAGCAATTGTCGCTGACGTATTTTATAAAACTATTTTACCGGTAATCAGTAGAAATGTGTAGTAGAAGATGGAGGATATAGCCGTTAGATGGATATGATAACACAGTTTGGTTTTAATTAAGTAAAAGATGTAAATTAATATTCTATGACTTTTAACGTTTTGAAGACAATACCGGGTATTTAATTCTCGAGTTTTCTATAAATGAGTATTTTACTCAAGAAAATACTTCCGCTATGCAACATATATACTTTGATGTATTTTCAAAATAGATACCAACTATGGTCACACACCTAGGCCCATGGAGTCGGGTGTGACATAAGGCAGACCCTTTCCACCTAATATCAATACAAGATTCATCTCCGAAATTCACCTTTCCCGTGATACGCTCATTCAACTCATAAAAGTACGCTTTATTACTCCGTTATCGAGATGCCAAACATATTTCTCTATTGATTCGCTTTCGAAACGCTATGGAATCACCCGTCTTCATTCTGAAAAACCTCCTTTTGATCACCTTTCATTATAAATAGGGTTGGATCAAAATCACCAATCTTGTTCAAATTAGCTTTTTCATTTTTCTTCTTACGTTTCGGGCATATAGACGCAAAGTGATCGAACTCATCACAATGGTAACACTGAACTTGTGATCTATCTTTCCTACTCATTTAACGATCTTTCATTCTTTTTTGACCTATATACCTTGCCGCATGGTGTTAACCATCTCTATTTTCACAACCTTCTTGATCCTCATCCTCTCGGTCTTGACCTCCAGGTTCCAGCCTCTTCCACGTCCCTGTGAACTTGGCCATCCTTACCTCGGCTACCGAACTGATCATATGATTTACCTTTATAACTACTGTCTGATCAACTGAAAAGTAACTGACTTTGCAAATTTGAAGCACACTTTCTCCCTCGTTAATGTTCCTCAAACGCCTTAAGTCTTCCAATAACATCTTCAGTCATCAAACTATTGAGATTAACACTTTGCCTAATTGAGGCTACCAGATGGAAGAATTGGTCAGGAACCGCATCTAGTGACCTCTTCACCAAGACATTTTGCTCGAATATGTGACCTAGACTCATTGCCTTTGAAACCATACTTGTTATTTTCCCTTCATACTCATCAATTTCCCCGTCTTCCTTTTTGTTGAGTTTATCAAATTCACTTTCCAGAGTTAGAAATCAAGCCTTTTGAACTCGTTCGGCCCCAACATGTCGTTCCTTAAAAGCCATCTATATTTCTCTAGTAGTCTTTTGAAGAAGAATATCAACTTGCACCACTAGAAACAAAAATGATCTTGCTGTTTTATTCTTCTTCGTATCAATAACTGCACCATTTTCTTGTTAAACAACTTCCCATAGGTCTTTATCATACAATATCGCTTCCACCACAATCGTCCATGTGATGTAAATTGTTCCGTTTAACTTTTGAACTTGCAGTGATATCACCATGTTCGCTTTGGGTTGGATTATCTATCTTATTTACCACCTGCCATTGACGGTGTCGAACCCCTTGCTCCAATTCATTGGAACAAATACAAACCAAACAGTCTCGAACCTCTTATCGGAAACAACCCCGATTTCTCACAAAACTCGGTCATGAATACCTCTCCAAAAGTGAATCGCTAATTGGTGTTTCCGGAACAAAAACCAAACCCCGTGTTTGAACTTTACCGTCTTCAACAAAAGAAATAAAAATCAAACTATTGTTTTTTCTTTTGAATTCGTCGTAGTTAGCAAAAGTGTTGTATTGCATCGAATACAACACGATCTCACATATTTGATACACACTATTGTGTATATGCAATATAAGACTAATGTGCACATCGAATACACATTAGTACATATGTGTAATACAACACTAATGCACATCCACATCGAATTTTATATTTTATATTATATATATATATTGCATATAATACAACACTACTGCACATATACAATACATAAATATTGAATATATGCAATTAAACACTATTGAACAAAAAAATACACAATATTACACATGTGTAATACAACACTATCACACAGTGATACGCATGTGCATTACAATGTCTTTTATTTTTTTATTTCCGGTGAATAGTAAAAAATATAAGAAGAATGGAAGAAACAAAGAATGAGTACATGATCAATATTATAACAAACCTGCGGAAGAAACTAGAGGAACAAAATAATACTCGAACTTCAACACTTTGACTTTTGAAGTCAAAATAACCTGAAAGCACGAAGTAGATAGCTAGAAGACTTTTGAGAGTGACCTGGGTTGTGGAAAAGTATAATCATAGGTAAAGACTCTATTTATAGTCACAATTTCCTTAATAACAAGACTTGAAGGAATAATTGCAATGGTTAGTCAAAGAACTAGTTTTTAGGGTTTGGTTCAAGGGTTTTGTCAATTAAATTCTTTTATAACCAATTAAATGTTTTTGCCTCAATTGCTAAAAGAAATTGTAACATCATAAATAATAAAACAACATTATAAACATAAACAACATCATGAATATAAATACTATATAAATTCACCATTTTACTAATAAGGGAAGATCCGAAATGTGTTGAATTTTAAAATGGGTCGGGTTTAGGGTTTGAATATTGATGAATATCACAAAACCCCTTTCCAAACCTTTCATTGCATGTCTTCCTAATGGCCATAATATAACAATTCATTAGCATGGGACTATTACTTTCAAGCCTAATCTATCTCGCCTTAATGTGTTTTTTGCTCCTTGTCTCAAACATAGTCTCATTTCTATTTTTAAATTTTGTGAGGACACTAATGACATAGTATATATTTTTTTTCATAAATGCTGCTTAGTACAAGTCCCTTCAATGAAGAAGCCACTAGTTCTTGGTGATCTTCTGTTGATAGGTCTACATTTTGAAAGTTAGCAACAAGTCTTTTACATGCCATAGTTCTTCTTTGTTTACCACTTCTCATTGTAGTCCTGTTTTTTCTAGTTCCATTTGGCATTCTAGACTTTGACATTACCCGTCTACATGATGAAAACAATTACATGTCATTTGTAGTTAATAAATGTTTTTATACATTGGATAATTGTGATATTCTTCCAAAAGCTAGACAACATTGCTTATATTTTCCAAATATTACTAGATTTACTTCTACCATTTTTTATCTTATTCATGTTGACTTTAGGGTCGCTATCATACTGCAACATGTAATGGTTGTAGAAGTTGATAGCACATAATGTGTAGTGCTAGGTGAAGAGGTATGTACCCGCCTCAACACCGAGCGAGGCGGGTCAACCCACAAGATATAGACAAGAGGCTTGAAATCAAGACATTATGAAGGCACAAAGCCAAAACCTATGCGCATGGCGCATATCACATATGCTCAGGCATCACATGCTCAGGCACCACACATGCTCAGGCACCACAGATGCTCAGGCATCACATGCTCAGGCATCACATATGCTCAGGCACCACAGATGCTCAGGCATCACATATGCTCAGGCATCACATATGCTCACGCATCACATATGCTCACGCATCACATATGCTCACGCATATCACATATGCGCGTGGCGCATCCGCGCATGGTGCATATCACATGCTCATGCATATCACATCTGCGCATGAAACATCTGCGCGTGAGAATAAAGAGAAGGCCTCGCGCATCCCCAGGATAGGCGCGTATCACACATGCACATAATCAACCTCGTCCTTATCCAAATCAGGATTAGGGCAACCTTGATTGTGCACGTCAGACAACCTTCCAGAAGGTATCTTTTTAAGGAATAAGAATATGCTGATGTTGACAGCTGCCAATGAAAGGTGGACAACTCAGCAAGACCCATGTGCTACCACGTGATTATAACCAATGAAAAAGCACCAGGTGTCCCAGAGGACACGTGGCGCAAAGCAATTGGAGGAGGCCAACAAGGCCCTAATTGGGTCTGAGCCCAATCATGGGAAACCCTAGCACTATAAATACAGCATCAACTCCACAAGGAGATACACAATCACATCCAATTACAGAGTATTCAGCTATATTAAGCAATACACTCCATTTTCCTTACTCTCATATTATTATCTTCTCCTACAAACACTTATTCTCACACCGGAGGGTTACCCCAAAGAGGACCCATCTGTCCCTTTCTGAGGGGTAAGTTTACGGTGCTGTTCATTTTGTAGGTGGAAGAACTCAGATCCCAGAGAACCATCGGTGGAATAGCATAATCACACCCGAGGAAAGTAGATCGTCTACCAGTGAGTCGATCCACGTTTCTTCATTGGCGCCATCCGTGGGATACAACGGCAACAAGATCTCATCAGATCTATAAAAAAACAAATTTTCACCATGGTTTCTGGTGCTCGTAACGTCGATCAAGTTCTGGAGGATATTGAACGTGAGGATGTTAATGAGGGACAGCAGTTTCTGAGGGGGCCGCGTGATTCTACGCGCACCACCAGTAACCGTCCCTTCATCATAACTCACGGCCAGACTGAAACTCCTCCAGACGATCTCACGTTACAAAATCTTGCCGGCGCGAAACAAAAAGGACCAATGGGTCCAGAAGATGAAACCAATGACCCTAAAGAATGGCTCATAAACGAGCAACGACGTCTAATGGACAAGTACAATGAAATGGTCAAACAGAAAAAGTTAGCCGACTTAACACAAAGGCTAGCGTTTGACAAGCAAGCCATTCAAGGAACAAAAAGGGCGCGCGCGCCGGAAGAGGGTCACTCTGTTCACACTGAACACGCTGAGTTTAGTGATGAAGAAGTGCACAGCGTCAGGAAGACGCGAGATACTCATGCAGGAGGCTCACAGCTCCGCGCGCAAATGAACATGGCGCCTGGAGCCAGAGCCGATCTGGATCTGCACACACCATACAGCCCACCAGTGAGAGGGCAAGTGGATGTAACCACACCGTACAGGCCAGCCATCTTGGTGAAACATTCAAAATTCACTGAGCGCATCGCGAAGGCCCCCATCCAGTACAAGACCAAGATGCCAAGTGGTTTGGGCAAATATGACGGCACAACAGATCCAGACGATTTCTTACAAGGTTTTTACAACACTGGAAACCTAGAAAGCTGGACGATGCCAACATGGTGTCACATGTTTGCTCGCTGCCTCACGGGCGCGGCGCGTGTTTGGTTTGAAAGCTTGCCTACTGGGCAAATCGATGGGTTCGAGGAACTATTGGAAAAGTTCCAAGCTCACTTCGTACAACAGCGCAGACACACGCGCGACCCTGATGACATCATGCACTGTGTGCGCAGGAATGATGAAACGATTGAAGACTACATCACTCGTTTCAATCAGGAGTCTCTGTCAATCGGAGGTATCATCGAGCAACTATTGCGCGTGGCCTTTATACAAGGCGCGCGCAGTGATCAACTCCGCCGAGCTCTCGTAAGCAGAGATGGCATGCCAACCACTTGGGCCAAACTAATTGAAGCATCGCGAGTCTTCGCGAGAAATGAAAAACAAATTGCCCAAGATAGAGCGAGAGAAAGAGGGCATCAAGCAGAGGCACCGCGCAGCAGCGAAAGAAGGGGCAAACAGAACACTGTATGGTCCAGGTTGCAATCAACCAGTTTTTCTTCCGCAGAAAAGCAGGCGCAACCAAGCTCACCCCAGCCCCAAAAAGACGTTCGTAATCGCGGGGAGGGTGACAAGAGGGAAGGCGGCAGAGATCCTAGCAGACCTCTGCCAAGAATCTGGACTCCCCTCACTAAAACACCTTCACAAGTGTTAAGCACTGAGAATGTCCAGTTCAAAAGCCCCAAGCCACTACACTACAAGGGACCATCAAACAGTGGCAAGTACTGCGAGTTTCACAAGTCCACGGGACACAACACTGATGCATGCCATCACTTGAAGGATGCAATTGAAAAAGATGTGAAATCAGGCAAGCTGGCTCACCTGGTGAAAAACCCAAGACCAGAAAGTGAACAACCAGAAGGAGCCTCTGCCAGCAAAAAGTACAAAAGAATCTGTGTAGCCGAGGGAGGAAGGCAAGGGCAAACATCAAGAAAGAGAAGCGCGCAAATCCAAGGAGATTGGCGCGAGCAACAAGTAATCTTCCCAAGAATCAGGGGAGGCCCTTCTATCAGCAGTCCTCTTGTCATCACTACACATATTGCTCATTACGAAGTGTCAAAAGTCCTGGTGGACACTGGCAGCGAATCAGACATCATGTATGAGCAATGTTTCAGAAAACTGGATCCGGCAGACCAAGCAAGGCTTGAAATTGTGAATGCACCAATCTCTGGTGTTTCAAATGAAATCATTCATCCCCTAGGTCAAATACAATTTGAGCTAACTATGGGGGATGAGAAACACAAGCGAGCCGAAGTTGTCAACTTCTTGGTCTTGCCCACCACTTCTTGCCACAATATGATCTTGGGTAGGGGAACGATTGCCCAATTCAACGCCATACCGTCGCCAGCGCACGGCGCGTTGGGGTTCCCAACACCAACAGGTGTAACTTTTGTATACAGAGATCATTTGTGTGCAGTGACAGGTACTCCGCGGGAAGGGAGAATGAAACTTCCAATGGCAGACAACGCGCCAGAGGAATGGATTCTCAACCCGAAATTCCCGGAGCAAAAAATCACAATTGGCGCTACGATATCAGACGACACGAGGTTGAGAATGAAAAGGTTGCTCACAGCATATATGTCGGTCTTCGCGTGGCAACACTCTGATATGACTGGGGTTCCGCGAGACCTGGCGCAACATTCTCTCAACACGTTCAAGTCTGTAGAGCCAATTGCTCAAAAGAAGAGAGTCATGGGGGATGAGAAGGCGAGGGCCATGAATGAGCAGGTTGAGGATCTACTGCGCGCAAACATCATCCGCCCGATACGATACCAGACGTGGGTAGCCAATCCTGTGATGGTAAAGAAAAGTAACGGGTCGTGGAGGATGTGCATTGACTTCAAGGACCTCAACAAAGCGTGCCCAAAAGATTGTTACCCCCTCCCAAACATCGACGCAAAGGTGGACTCCGTGGCGCCATTCAAGCTCAAATGTTTCCTGGATGCCTATAAAGGCTATCACCAGATTCAAATGGCACCACAAGACGAGGACAAGACTGCCTTCAGAACCGACAAGGGTGTTTTTTGTTACACAAAAATGCCCTTTGGTTTGAAGAATGCGGGCGCCACCTACCAAAGACTTATGGATGCCGTTTTCAGCGAGCAAATTGGAAGAAACCTAGAAGTCTATGTGGATGATTTGGTGATCAAAAGCAGGGAGGAGAAACAAATGCTCAAAGACATCGAGGAAACCCTTGGGCGCCTAAAAGAAGTTAACATGAAGCTCAATCCGAGCAAATGCACTTTCGGCGTACAAGAGGGAAAATTTCTAGGTGTAATGGTCACCAAGGATGGTTTCAAGGTGAACCCAGAAAAGGTGGAGGCCATCCTTGACATGCCCTCGCCATCCACCATGAAAGAAGTCCAGAAGCCGAATGGTAGATTGGTATCAATCAACAGGTTCCTAGCGAACCATGCAAGCAAATCTACCCCATTTGTCAATATATTGAGAAACTGCTTAAAGAAAAGCCAGTTCAAATGGACTCCTGAGGCCGAGCAAGCTTTCAGTGAGATTAAAGAATGTTTGATAAATCTGCCCGCGCTCACAGCTCCACTTCCTGGTGAAACTTTGACATTGTACCTATCAGCAGGAGAGCGCGCCATCGGCGCAATATTGTTGGTGGATCGCAAGGGAATCCAAACGCCAATATACTATGTGAGTCGGGTGCTGACAGATCCTGAGACACGCTACTCCATCATGGAAAAGTTAGTTTTATCACTAACACACGCGTCGCAAACTTCATAGATATTTCAATGGTCATCCTATTGAAGTACTAACTGGTTACAACATCCAGCAAGTCTTGCGGCGCCCCGCGCTCTCGGGAAGGCTGACAAAATGGGCCCTGGAATTAGGTGAACACACGATCGCCTATAAGCCCCGTCCAGCAATAAAGGGGCAAGTTTTAGCTGATTTCATCGCAGAAATCCCCGAAGGAAGAGTTGAAGAGGCTCAGCGCGAGGTAGACCCTCCGCGAGCTAATGATGAAGAAAATGTTTGGAGATTGTTCACTGACGGAGCTTCAAACAACGAAGGGTCCGGCACAGGTCTCAAACTGGTGGATCCAGAGAATCATGAATATACTTATGCCATCAGGTTGGACTTCAAGAGCACCAACAATGAGGCTGAGTATGAAGCCCTGCTGGCTGGGCTGCGCATCGCGCACAAATTCGGAGTTAAAAAGCTAGAGGCCCATGTTGATTCATACTTGGTAGCAGCACAGGTCAATGGCCTTTATGATGCCAAGGAGAACACCATGCCTCTATATCTAGAGCAGGAGAAAAAGCTCATCGAGCAATTTGACTGCTTCAGAATCATTCATATTCCGCGCAGTGAAAACAAATCTGCAGACGCGCTGAGTAAGATGGCATCAACCAGTTTTGATCACTTTGGCAAAGATGTCAGGGTAGAAGTAATGAGCAACCCGTCGGTGGTAGCGAAGTCTGTCCTTGTAACTCATACAACCCCTTCATCATGGATAACTCCAATAATGGAATTCTTGAAGGAGGGAAAGGTACCAGATGATCGCGCACAGGCGAGGAAGATAAGACACAAGTCGCAGAACTATGAACTCCTTGATGGCACATTATATCGACGCTCTTATCTTGGGCCGCTCATGAAATGCCTAGATGCTGAGGAAGCAAGTTATGTGATCAGAGAGATACACGAAGGAATCTGTGGAATACATGCTGGCCTGCGCATGGTGGTTGCCAAGGCAATGAGCACAGGTTACTATTGGCCAGGCATGTACTTGGACGCTCTAAAAGAGATCCAAAAATGCAAAGCATGTCAGAGCTATGCGCCAAACACCATGCGGCCAAAGAACAACTTGATTCCAGTGACCTCTGCATGGCCTTTCCACAAATGGGCAATCGACATTGTGGGTCCCCTTCCGCAAGCGCAAGGGCGAGTAAAATTTTTGGTAGTAGCAGTAGACTATTTCACAAAATGGGTTGAAGCCAAGCCACTAGCAAAAATCACAGCCGAAGCGATGAAGCAGTTTATATGGAGCCACATCATATGCCGTTTTGGCTTGCCCATGGAAATTGTGAGCGATAATGGCAAGCAATTCACTGACAAGAAGATATCCAGCTGGCTCAAGGAATTGCGCATCAACCAAATTTTCACTTCAGTTTATCACCCTCAGGGGAATGGCCAAGTGGAACGCGCTAACCAAAGCTTGCTGAATGGGCTGAAGAAAAGGTTAGAGGGAGAATCCCATTCTTGGGTCGAAGAGCTACCTAATGTCCTGTGGGCACACAGGACATTAAGCAAAACCAGCAATGGCGAATCCCCGTTCAGCCTAACCTATGGAACAGAGGCAATGATTCCAGCAGAAATTGGATGCCCATCCCATTGAGTGCTCATGATGAGCAAGATTGATAACGAGCGCGAAAGAAGGTTGGATCTCAACTTACTTGAAGGGCGCAGAGAGGCGGCTATCATCAGTGAAGCCAAATACAAGAAAAAACTGGAAAAATATTACAACCAGCGCGTGAAAGAATGCCACTTCAAGAAAAATGATTTTGTCCTTCGAAATAATGAAGCTAGCCGCGCGATACCAACGGGAAAAATGTCCCCCAATTTGGAGGGACCTTATCAAGTCTTGGAAGAATTGGGAAAAGGCGCATACGCCTTAAAAGATTTGAATGGAAAGAAGATCCCGCGCGCATGGAACGCAGCACAGCTTAGAAAATGTTTCATGTAAAAAATATCAAGTTTGTAATCAAGGCTTTTTAAGCCATTATGAATAATGATACGCGCTATCTTCTCTTAATGTGGATTCTATTACCTTTTGCATACATGTTTCACACTTCCCTTTATTAATTTTGAGCAATATGACAACATTGTATTGACATCAAAACAAAATAAAACGAAGTAAAACATACATGCGCAAAGGCGTTAACGAGTCTTAACTCTAAAACGTCAGGGCCTTAGCCCAAAATTATGAGCCTTAGCTCAGGGCCTTAGCCCAATAATGTGAGCCTTAGCTCAAATCATTCACAACATCCATCCTACATGCTGCGCAGCCTGACCATAAAAATACCTAAACACAACTAAGGCAAAGCAAATGCCAAAACATAGTTGTTAAGGTCTCAGGTCGAGGTCGCGCAAAAAATTGTAATGGATATCTGAGTAACACATATTGACACGTAAAGGCTAAAAAACTCATAATTCCATATAATAAATGCGCGATAACGTCGCGCAAAAGAGGAATAATGAAAACGCCAAGGCACGTGTCAACATAATCAAGATATGGCAAAATCACTTACAATATGACAAGGATTAAGTATAATAATTTCCTTACAACCTTGTTCTTATTTCAACGTGCAAGCATATCTTATATTCAACAAGCAAACATGCAATATAAAGAGATGAATGGGGAATGCGCAAGATGCGAAGAAGGGAAAAACAAAAATTTCATTCCAAAGCATTGAAAATTACAAGTTTACAAGATGAGATACAAACTACAAATAAAAAACAAAAAACATGAAGGGCTTCTCAAGTCTCCACGTCGACGTCAGCCTCTTCATCATCCTCATCACCGCCCTCAGCATCTGGCGCAGCCTGCTCCTCGTCATCTCCAAACTGACCATAGTCAAGTTGTTCATCCTGAATGGAGTCTTCTGTCACAATAGTGTCAGGAGCAGATCCTTTGGCCACGCCAGAGCCGCTAGCAGGAGCAGCATTCCCCGCGCCATCATCGCCGCCACCAGCCCCTTCGCACTCGTCAAGTAATTTCTTTAGCGCGCCGAGGTCGGGCTGGTCAGCAAGCGCGGATATCTGCAAATCATATGGAAAAATATAAGTACAAAAAAGACTTGGAAAATAAGTCAAGGTAATATCATTAAGGTTAAAATACCTGCCCAAGGATGGGAATGGGAGTATTCAAATACTTCTCCCCCATCGCGGCCATGTCCGCGCAGGCAACGTCGCTCTGATAAGGGTAGTCAGATGGGTTCTTCTTCAGCATCCCATATTCATAGCCATCCTTAAACCTTTCAGCTCGACCCACCAAGCGCGCGGCGGCGTTGCAATCCATCACAAGGGCCTGAAACTCGTCTGAATATTTCATCGCGTAAGCGCAACGAGTCATACCCTGTGAGATTAGCCATTGGCGATCTTGCGCGAGGGAAGCAACAGACGTCTCAAGAGCAGGAATCTGAGAGTTTAACAACTCAACAGTTTCCTTAGTCTGTTTCAGCTCCTCTTTGTTGGACGCTGCTGCCGCCAGGGCTTCTTCCTTTTCCGCTCGCGCAAGCTCGAGCGCTTCCTGGCTAGACGCTGCCGTCGCCAAGGCTTCATCCTTCTCGGCCTGCGCGGCCGCCAGCTCCTTCTTCAGGCGCGCAACCTCACTCTCCAGTGATGATTTTTCAGTTATAGACTGGACAAGAGCTTGGTCACGCGCCTCCGCGTCCAGCTCCAAGTCGCGCGCTCTACGCGCGTACTTGGCCGCGTCCGCCTCGGCCGCCTGTAGCTTCTCCCGCGCAGCCTGAAGCTCATGCCCGCGCTTCACGAAGGCGCTGTTGGCACTTGCTCTGTTCTCACTGAGCTCTGCTTGGAGCCTCTCAGCTCTCTCTCGAGCATCAGAAAGATGCCAAGCAGACACTTTAGCCTCTTGCTTGGCTTCCGCAAGAGCATCACGTACCTTTACGTAATCATAGCGAAGCTCTTGGGAGGCAGCAAAAAAGGCCGACCCAGCAAACAGATGATCGTTGAGCAAGTCATCGCGAGCGCGGTCCTCCTGGAACCTCCTTTCAGCTGGAGGCACAGAATGAGCCCAGAATTCCGCACAAACACCCATGGACTGAAATGTGCTGTCCTCAGTAATATTCCATCTCGGGCGGTAAATGTGATCGGATTTCTGCAAAAACAATGTAATTATCTAAGTCAACAAAACACTAAGATGGAAGTCCGCGCAGCGGAGCAAAAACGAACCTATACCTGCAGGGATGAAGCAGAAAAGTCAGCGCCAGCCCCACGAGAAGGCTCCGCCGCGAAACCTCGTGGCGCTGCAGGGCTGGCGCGGCCGCCGTCGGAGTCTTCAACTTCAAACTCCTCATCCTCCTCGGAAACAGGCCTTTTCTCCTGCGACCTAGAACCAAAATCAGTCTCGCGAGGAGGGCTGTGCGCAGGAGGAGGTGAGGGAGGTCTCGACGCAGCCAGGTCGGCGCGTAAAACGGCCTCCTGCTCCTTAGTAATCCCGATGAGGGGAGATTCAGCACTTGCAGAAGCAGGAGCAGAACCAGCGGCGCTGGCACCGGCGCCAGGAGTGCCGCCAGCAGCTTGTACACCAGCTACGACTTCTATGAAAAAATCAACAACAAGAAATGGTTCATGACTTGATCTAAAAGAAAAAAGTCAGAAAATAAAAGCACAATACGTACCTTGGCGCAACTCCGTTCGCGAGGCAAACATCGCCATGTAGTCCATTCTACCCTTTTTCGAGGGTAAAACAGGGGACTTCGAAGCAACCTCCGGCGCAGCCTCGGCATCTTGTTGCGCTTGAGGTTGATCCACCAAGGTCGCCGGCTCTACAAACATTTGAGTGAGCGAAGATTCATCAGTAATTCTATCAGAATCGCGCTCAAAGAACAGTAAAAGATAAGCAAAGGATAAGCAAAGTATACCTGTCGAAGGCGCAACGCCGCTTCCCTTTTCCACCGCGCGAAGGGAGGAGGTAGTAGCACCATACCTCGTGTGGACAGGAGGTCTGCCCACTTTTTGAGGCAGGGAAGACAAGGAAAACTTGGGGGGAAATTCCTGGGTTTTCTCAAATCCCCTCGCCTGAGTAGGAGGATCCTGAGCAACGGGGGCAACATCTTTCTTCTGTTTCTTACTGGCCCCTGTGCCAGTTTTCCCTTTAGCTTTACGCTTTAGTTGGGGCGCCTCCTCCTCCTCCTCCTCTTCCGCGAGCTCCAGCTCGTAGTTCTCAAGCGCGTCTACAATACGTGCAAAAGAAGTGTTAGCCAAATTTGGTATTATAAAGGCAAATGTATAAGTACAAAGGATTACCAGGCGCATCGCTGTCAAAGAGAAATCCCAGATCAACAGGGATGAACATGTCATCAAAGCGATCGGGAAAACCAACCTCCCCAGCGCCCAGCGCGACGGAGCCACCCTCCATATGCTCATCATAGGCGGCGTGGACATACTCCTTGCTGACTGCACAAAACAAGTCAAATGATATCAGCAAAAAGATAAGTATTCGCGCAGAAGTAATGCAATGAGATTAACTTACACAAGCCGTCAACTTGGATAACGGGCTCAGTCGCGCTGTCAGACCACCTCCTGCTCATACCGACCCCCACCAGCGCCTCCTCACAAATTTTCTTGGCGGGGGATGGTTTGGCGGTCAACTTTTTAACCCAGGCGCCAGTTGGGTTCTTGAAGACACCCACATCCGCAGGCGCAGAAGAGATCGCGCGCATGGTCATGCGGATGGGGATCACACCAGCCCTGATGTAAAAAAACCTCTCAGACCAGCATGAAGGCTCTTGAATGAAACAGTGGAGCACTTGACCTTCTGACTGCGAGGAATAAATGAGAACCAAGAATCTTGGATCTTGGGCTTATAAAAAAACTGAAAGCGCCGAGGGGTGGGCTCCTCGCGCTGAGATTTGCACATGAACTCAAAATGAGTCATGCGCACGAGTCCAAACGGATGGACTTGGGATATATGAATCCCATAAAACCTAAGCACCGCACCCACAAACCTTGTCATCGGAAGACGAAGGTTGCAGTGGGTGAAAAAATGGCAGTAAAGGGATATATGACCGGTAGGCGGGTCCGCCGCCGTTTGCCCGGCCCCAGGCAACATGCAGCCAAACTCTGGGAGAAAACCCTGAGAGGCGATAAGGCTGTCAAGATCGGCCTGCCTCAGTTTGCAGGGGATCTCATCCCACTTCTTCACGGCCTTGGTCCTCCCCACCTCCTCCGATGAGGCCTCAGCAGCCCTCTTCCCCTTGCCGGTCTTCTTCAACGTCGACATTACTAACGATTTAACACGGATTTAACACGGCGATGGATAGGGGAGATTGTGTTGTCTGAGCTATCAGACATACAACTGTGACAACGAACAAAGGATGCTTCTGAAGAACAGATATCCGGAAGCAGAACAAAGGTAATCGGAATACAAGGAAAGAAAAGAAAGCTTTGAATAAAACAGCAAAGAAGATGAAGAATAAAAACTCTAAGGGCTGGCTTTTATAGGCCCAGGAGAGAGAAATATTGGTGCTGATCGGACTTCACGCGCCCCCACTCGCAGGTGTAAGCCAACGCGAGCGCGATACGTGTCCCTGACACTGTGTGAGGGGACACGAAAAGAAACTCTACAGCTGTTGCCAGAATTCACGCGCCATCACTCGCACGAACGGACCAACGCGAGCGCGACACGTGTCCCTGACAATATGTGAGGGGACACGAAAGGCAACTGTAGCACCTCGAGCACACGAAAGGTCTGACACGTCTCCATCACTGACGCATGTCAGCAACAACCAACCACGTACAGGGACGATTCGTTTTCAACCAAAAGGATAGAATTTCGCGCAACGATGAATAATAAGAAGACACAGACAAACCCCTACTAAAAGAGCAAACTATAGTCTAATATCTATCTTACCTCGCTCGCGCGAGACA
Source organism: Bidens hawaiensis (assembly GCF_021521415.1). Classification (NCBI taxonomy): domain Eukaryota; kingdom Viridiplantae; phylum Streptophyta; class Magnoliopsida; order Asterales; family Asteraceae; genus Bidens; species Bidens hawaiensis. Next base: position 534,299 of record NW_027491613.1, on the reverse strand, counting down.
AGACACACATTAGACTGGGGGGGCTTGAAGAGGTATGTACCCGCCTCAACACCGAGCGAGGCGGGTCAACCCACAAGATATAGACAAGAGGCTTGAAATCAAGACATTATGAAGGCACAAAGCCAAAACCTATGCGCATGGCGCATATCACATATGCTCACGCATATCACATATGCTCAGGCATCACATGCTCAGGCATCACATGCTCAGGCACCACAGATGCTCAGGCATCACATGCTCAGGCATCACATATGCTCAGGCACCACAGATGCTCAGGCATCACATATGCTCACGCATCACATATGCTCACACATATCATATATGCGCGTGGCGCATCCGCGCGTGGTGCATATCACATGCTCATGCATATCACATCTGCGCATGAAACATCTGCGCGTGAGAATAAAGAGAAGGCCTCGCGCATCCCCAGGATAGGCGCGTATCACACATGCACATAATCAACCTCGTCCTTATCCAAATCAGGATTAGGGCAACCTTGATTGTGCACGTCAGACAACCTTCCAGAAGGTATCTTTTTAAGGAATAAGAATATGCTGATGTTGACAGCTGCCAATGAAAGGTGGACAACTCAGCAAGACCCATGTGCTACCACGTGATTATAACCAATGAAAAAGCACCAGGTGTCCCAGAGGACACGTGGCGCAAAGCAATTGGAGGAGGCCAACAAGGCCCTAATTGGGTCTGAGCCCAATCATGGGAAACCCTAGCACTATAAATACAGCATCAACTCCACAAGGAGATACACAATCACATCCAATTACAGAGTATTCAGCTATATTAAGCAATACACTCCATTTTCCTTACTCTCATATTATTATCTTCTCCTACAAACACTTATTCTCACACCGGAGGGTTACCCCAAAGAGGACCCCTCTGTCCCTTTCTGAGGGGTAAGTTTACGGTGCTGTTCATTTTGTAGGTGGAAGAACTCAGATCCCAGAGAACCATCGGTGGAATAACATAATCACACCCGAGGAAAGTAGATCGTCTACCAGTGAGTCGATCCACGTTTCTTCACTAGGGTCTTTTATTTTTTATTAATGAGAAATTAGGATTTATTATAAATTAGCGGATATATACATATACAGGCTTATATGTACATATACGCCGTATATGTCATATACAGGTGTATAGGTATGTTACACTATAAATAGTGTACTTATCCGTTCATTTAGTAGCTTTTACATGTTGTTTTCTTGAGCATATCACTGTTATATCTGTTGTAACTGTTGACGATTAATTATATAAAAGATCTTAAACGTTAATGAATTACTTGTGTATCTTTATCTCGTGTTGAATTCTGCGCATTACGTTAAAGAGAAAACACAATTCATGCCGATCCTAATAGATTCGATGTTCTTTCAAGTGGTATTAGAGAATTTAGGCTCTTATTTTCTTTGAAGACACAAGATATCGATCATTTGATATCTGTTTGAAGACTGTTGTTACATTTCAGCCTGATTTCAGTGTTAAAACTTTACAATTTCTTCTCAGAGCATTCGTCTATACTTTGTGCATAATCCTACCAAAATTCAGATAAAAAAAACTCAAATTTATCATAAATTGATAAAAAATGGTGATATTCGTTAGTATGTTTTTCAGTAGATAAGTTAGACTTGCACAGCGGATAAACCACTTATACGCCATATATAGTTATAAGTTGATTTGAAACTTATATGTTGTCTTGGAATTTGCGCAAACATATCCGTTAATTTCTTACTTATACGGACGGAGAGGTTTTCAGAAAATTTTCAAACATGGAGAATTTAAGTGCGTTTTTAACTCAGTCATCAACTTTGCTTCAGAATTTTAACCTGGAAAATGAAATGGGTTCTTTGAATAAGCCACTGAAGCTTCTTCGAATGTAAGATTATTCAATTTGGGCCGAAAAGTTCGTAACTCATGTTCAAGCCAGGAATTATGATACTTGGATTGCGGTCGAGGAAGAATGTCTTATCCCAAAGAATGAGAATGGAACAAGTTGCAAATTATCTCAAATACCTTAAGCTGACAAGGCTACATTTCTGAGAGAAAAGAAGATCTTGAATTTATTTCAACAAGCTATCAAATCCGAGGTTTTCCAATTATTACAGCATAATGGCTCATGCTATTCGATCTGGCAAGCACTTCTCAATAAAGATAGAGGAAACCCAAATATGAGGAATTCTAAGATGGCATTGCTCAAGAAGGAGTTTGACATATTTACTATGGTGAAGGGTGAATCTTTTTCCAACTAATCGAAAGATATTGTCACCAGGTAAATGAAATAAAGAGGATGGGCATCGATAAAGAAGAATTTGAATACATTGACAAGTTTGCCGATACTTTACCTGAATATTGGGAAACATTCATCATGATACAACAATCTAATCCGGTTGCTTATGCTCGTCTTAATCTATCTCGTTTCATCGAAAAGCTAGAAGCACAAAATTTTGAATTGAGAAAGAAGCAAAAGATGAAGAATACGTATGTTACTCAAGATATTGCATTATATTTCAATAGTTCTCAATATGTGGTACCTCAAAATTCAAATATTCAAACAAATTATTGCACTGAAGAAGCTGTCTTTGTAGGGAATCAATATGGTGGATCACAAACTCCACAATCATCTCATTTTCAAGTAATTGTTACTCTGGTACAAAGATTCCCGATAAAACCTCTCAAGCACAAGGTAAAATGCTGATGTGTTACATGTCAACATTGCTTTAAACATCAAAAACATCAATGTCTAATAGCTGACAGTGTTAAGGAATACATGGCGTTTCTAAGATCCGTTTTAGAATCTTATGAGTGTCTGATAGCCGGAAGAATTGGAATGCTACACCCAACTAGGTAAGTGCGGAAGCATAATACGGGAATCAAATAACTCTGGTATCAACCACATGTTTACAAAGAAAATTAACAAAATAATTTACATCATATTACATGGTTTTAACTTTGTTTACAAACTAGGCGTTCGCAAAATAACCAGTTCTCTACGCTGCTTTATTCTTTAATGGTATATTTGTTTCTATATACATCCGTTCGGTTTATCACTTGAACCCATAGCAATTAGCACCTCATTCCAACTTTGGAAAACCTGAAAAGCAACGAAATGTGATGTAATTATACTATGTTGGTGAGTTTCACAAGTTTAAACGAAATCGGTATACGTAATCATAGTATTCATGTTTTGTATGTATACAATATAATTATACTATGCCACAATTGATCCTTCTGACGTGCGTGTTTTTACGTGGCCCTTTCCGCCACGCCCTTCCTCAGATCCCATTGGACCAATTTTCCCAAGTAGTACTATGTCTAACAACACATAGGAAATAGTAAGTATAGTTGTATGGTCACGTGCAATTGAATAATTGTTCTGGTACACTCCACCGACCCCTTCAAATGGGTTTGTCAAACCAATAGTATTATTCACATGCCATGGGCTCGTATTTAATCACTCATGTTGGTGGGGAATCGGTAAGTGTTAACACTTAGATAATTCACATCATAATAGATAGATATATGTAACCATGATTTTCACACAGAAAAGTTCGTAAAATAATTTAAAAGTGGGGTCATGAAACTCACTTTATAGTAAAGCACACTGTTGTAAGCAGTATGTCTCGATTATAGCTAAACTCCTATAATCGGTTGCATTGTTAATACTAGTACAATCATTAAACTGAATTGGGCTGTATATCTAGTTCGGGTGTGGCTGTTACGCACGGAACATGTCAGTACCTTAGATTGTGACTTTGTACGATATGATATGTTTAAAACCGGTATTGGCTCAGTTTCACCGTTTTCCGTTTCTGTCCAAGTTAAGTTAAGCCGGTCGTTTTTGTGATTCGTAAATAGGTAAGATCACACAAACATAAGTAAACGTATTGTTTAATAAAATGATTTGATTTATAAAAGAAATAAAATTTTAGTATCTGGATTGGCCGCAGGGTTTGTTTCTGTTTTCATACAGGCTTGTTTGTACAAAATATGTAGAATTCACCCGATTTGTCATGAAATCTTGCAAAAGTTCCTTTTTATCAAAATCATACAAATTTATGATTTTGACCACTTTTGACGTTTTGAAATACCAGTAAGTTCGTTAAACATAACGATGCTAGTTTTATCAAAACATATATAAATTAAAATTCTAAATTATTATAACTCTTTATATAATTATATATTAATTATTAGAATTTTTGTAATAATGAATTAAAATATGGAAAATTTTATGAAATAATTCCAGAACTTTTACTCTTATTTATATTTTTATAAAAATTCGTTTTACATGTTATAATAAACCGATAATTCACCCTTTATACCAAATTATTCACGAAAAATCCGATAAACTTTATAAATGGTCAAAATATCATCAAATAACCTCTGTAAAATTTCCGGAATTTAACTATGTAGCTAAAATACCCTTTTGCGCATAATTCGGGTTGATAAAACACGATTAAACAAAAATGCACATATCATATCTAGACTTCATACATTGATCCCAAATTTTCTTTGTGATCTTAAAATGACATTTATGAGTTCTCCACAAAAGTTTATAATTTTTCAAGCAATTAGCTATTGTTCATAATAAATCACCAATAAACTATAATAAAGTCGGCAAATATTATCCGTTTATCAAAAAATTACCAATATTGGACAGGGAGTCATTCATTTGATCTTTGATGTCCCTGCAAAGTTTCATAGTCTAACAATGAGCACGTCACAATCTAATCCCTGCAAAGTTTCAACAAATTATCAATGTATCATTAAACGAAAATCTTTTCGTTTAAGTGGTTTTTCACATACCAGGGCTATAATATCGATATGTTAGTTATTATAATACATATATCACTGCAATGTCATCCCTTATATTTCCGGGTCATAGTCAGTATCGTTCAGTTAAACGTTTAATCGATAAGAACTAACCGGTTAACAGTTTACTCGTTACGTAGCAAATATGGTGTACCTCGTTTTGTCACGAATGTCACATGGAAACTATTACATGACCAAAGAGTATTATGATCAAAATGATCCTGAGGAGATGGAGATGCTTAATATTAGATGGTGCATGGCAAGCCTTATCTAACGAGCTCAACGTTTCAAGGAAATTACCGAGCAAATTTCTTGGATGTAACTTCATCCAAATTAGGGTTTGATAAGTCAAAGGTAAGATGTTTTAGGTTCAAAGAGAATGGAAACTTCAAAAGGGAGTGTACAAAAAAAATGTTGGTGATAAAAATGTACAAACAATTTATCACCACAACTCTTCTCATCATGTTGAATCTTCCAACCATGGGAAGAAACCTAAAGCTTGTCCTACCAAGTCTTATCATGCTTTTGCACAACTTGAGGAAGGATTCAATTGGAACAACTACGTGCAACAAGCAAACATAGCTTAGTTGATTAAAGAGGAGCGTGTTGCTGAGGTTGATGCTGATGAAGAGGTAATTGATGACGAAATTGTTGCTGAGATTGCTGCTAAAAAAGAAATTTCTACCAAGGAGGTAGTTGTTGCTGAGGTAGTAAAAAGTGTAGAAGAGAATGTCATTATCGAGGTCATTTATGATGGAACTGATGATGAGGATTCTGAGTCAAGAACTTATGACAGGATTCATTTCAACCTATTTAACCACTGATATTTTTGAAAGTTTTGCAGGTTGGTTTAATGGTGAAGATATGCCTCATGAAAATATTGACTTCGGGAAGGATGATGTAGAAGAAACTGTCAAGGGAAATATCAAGAGCCATCGATGGAAGAGAATGTGGTGGATGCTGATTCAACTGAACATCATGCATTAATGGAAAGCCAGGTAAATTGTCAATCTAATGTCGTTAAATGTGAAATTTGTGAAATAGGGTGTGAAACATGTGAGTTTTAAAATTTTGAAATTAAAACTCTTATAAAAAACTATGATAACCTGTTTCAGGATTTCTACCAAGTAAAAGAGGCTTACGAGAAACTTCAAAAGTGTGAAAAAACCTAATGGTCAAGAATTTTACAAGATGAGAAAACTGTTCTCATGCTTAAAAACACTGTTCAAGATAAACAGATTGTCATCAATCACCATATTGATGAGAATGCCGCTTTTAAGCAAGAGTTACAATCAATTAAGATTAAAACTGAGCGTGTTGACTTAAAGCTTAATAGTTACAAGGCCTCATCATATGTGCTTGATAATATTATTCCCAATTAAGACAGTGTTGGTGTTAGGAATAAGCAAAGCGGATTGGGATATTGTTCTCTTCCGCCTCACATTTGGAAAGCCTATGTTCCAAAATAACCCGATGGGTTTGTAAAGGTGACAAATGTGGAAATAAGCACACCACAGAATGATCTTGAGACATTTTTTCCCAAGATGATTGATGTGAGCTTTGAAAAATTTGTTGATGTTGTTGAAATACTTTTGTGTGAAAATGTGTGAATGTGAAAGTGAGGTATGTGTGAATGTTGTTGAAATACTTTTGCGTGAAAATGTTCCTGTTCAATCTATTAAACCTAGTGAGCCTAAGTTTGAGTCAAAGAGGTATTCCGAAATAGGTTTTTATCACAAAAGGCCAGGTTTAGGTTTTAATATGGTTAAACAAACAAATGTTTCTAAAAAGATTGTGTTTGTAAAAGAGTAACAAAGAGTTTTTCAAGCAAAAAGAACAATGTGATCAAGTCGTGAATCATGCTTCACCAGTTGACAAATTTTGTATTGGAGAAGATGTTTTAACTGCAACGAATTAGGGAATATGTTCAATGCATGTCTTAATCGATTCCGACATGATCATGTTCCAAAGAAAATGGTCAAGAAACCATTAGAGAATTGTGCAAATGTGAAACTCACAACTCCACCAAGATTTGTACCTGCACAAATTCTTAAAAGAAATGTGGATGGTGCATCAATTAAAAGAATGTTTGATATTGGTTAGAGTACACAATTGCATAATCACAAGTAGTATGTAAAAAAGAATGTTGTTGGTTAAAACTGGGCTGCTAAGTGTAAAAATATTGATGTGAAAATACCTAGTGTGTTTTATTGTAATATATCTGAGAGTTCAAGTGAAAGTTCAAAAGTTGATACCGTATCAACTAATTGTGATTTTGATGATTTGGAATGTGAGTTGTCTAAAATATTCAACAACCCAAAAACAAGAAGGCTTGGGTTTCCTTGTTTAACTAAACCATTACTGGATGTGTAGAAGCTCTCAAGATCCAATGACTCTTGTTGGATAATGGATAGTGGAGCTTCTAGACATATGACAAGAATTATTCATTTGCTGAAAGATATCAAATCTATAAGAGGAGGATATGTCGGGTTTGGGAGAAACCAAGGTGGTCAGATTGTGGGTGAAGGAATTTAATTCAACTCTTTTATGCTAGTGGGATTAGGAAGCATGATAAGTCCGTACTCCACATTCTAGCTTCATCCTTGGTTTTCTTTGAAAGGAACTGACAGAAGAGAAAGGTAAGTAATTCTTTCTGGCCTTAACTGAAGCGCGGAGGCAAATGGCATGGTTTTGTTCGATGAAGTCAATTACATCACAGAGCTTAAGAACAATCTTCTGAGCATTTCTCAAATATGTGACAAAGGATTTTCAACTCATTTTACGAACAAGGAAAGCATGATATTGAATTTGGGATTCAAGATACCTGATGAATGGATTTTGATAACAACACCTCTTGAAAATGATCTATATGTTCTCAATATCAATGTTGCTTTAACATCTAATCAAACCGTTCAATGTTTCATATCCAAGGCATCTGAGAGGGAATCAATATTGTGGCATAGGCGTATGGGACATATTCATGTAGGAAAAATGAACTATTTGGTTCATAATCAACTTGTTGATGGAGTGAATATCAAGGGTTTTCATCTTAGTGAGAAATATTTGAGTTGCAAGAAAGGAACTCAATTCGATCAACTTTCCTTTTGAAAGAGTTCATATGAACTGATTTGGACCTGTCAATGTCAAATGTATCGCTGGCGAACTTTATTGCTTGGTGGTTACTGATGATTATTCAAGGTTTTCATGGGAAATGTTCTTGGAATCCAAAGATGAGACATTTGACAATTTGATGGTTTTATTTAAAAAGTTGGATAAGTTGTACAATTTGACGATAAGAGGAATTAGAAGTGACAATGCAACTGAGTTCAAAAACAACAAGATGCTTCAATACTGTATTTAACATGGTATCTTTTATGAATTTAGCGCACCTTACACTCCAAAACAAAATGTAGTCGTTGAATGAAAGAATATAACTCTTATGGAAACAACAAGAGCTATGCTTTATGATTCATAGTGACATGTTAGCTTTTGGTCTTAACCAAAGCTTCTGCTTGTTACACTCTTAACCATATTCTGAAGTTTGGGAAGACTTGTTTTGAGCTCTTGAACATAAGAAAATCGAATCTTAAGTTTATTGAACCGTTTGGGTCACAATGTACTGTTCTAGAAACCAATGGAAAATTTGGTGCTAAATCGATTGAAGGATTCTTCGTGGGTATGCTAGTAAACTAAGATGCATATTTCTTCCTACCATAAACCGGATCGTGCAAGTAAAAAATGTTGATTGTCAAAGATACAACATCCCAATTCAGAAACCATGAGATACTTGGATGTTTGACTATGAAAAATTATGGAAGTGTTCCAACATTCCAGAAGAAGATTTTTCTAATGAAGCTGTAGCGTTATTGTTTCAACAACATCTAAATGACGGTGATGGTGAAGATTCTACTCCTAACGTTTCAACATTCATTGGTGAACTTGCTCATCAAGAATCTTTATTTGAAGAAAGTCTTATTGATACTCCCGCTACACCTTCTTTTGATGACGATGGAAAAGATCATGAAGATGCGATTGAATCCTTGGTTCAATCATCTACTCCAAGTTCGGGTGAGGTGAATGCTGAAGAAAATGTCACCATTTTACCTGAAGATATGATTATTTCTACTTGGATTATTCCTAGAACCATGTCATATCATCCGGAAGACAACATTATCGGAGATTGGAACACGAGGTTCGAACAAGAAGTCAAATAGATCAAAACCTTCAATGTTTCTATACAAAGGTTTCTCTGTTATGGAGTCGTTTCTCATTCAAATGTTTTATTTCTCAAATAGAACCGAAGACATATAAAGAGGCGTTAACCGAAGAAAGTTGGGTTAATGAAATGCAAGAGGAATTTCAACAATTTGAGAGATTGGGTGTTTTGAAGCTTGTAGACTTGCCCGATGAGAAAAATTGTATCAATATAAAATGGGTATTCTCTATGCAAGGATTTTGAAGTTGTCATGAAGTCTAAGTTTGAGATGAGTGCTATGAGGGAGATGAAATTTTTCCTAGGACTTCAGGTTGAGTAGTTACTAGATGTTATCTTTATTCACTAGACGAAGTATGTCAACGATATCCTAGCAAAGTTCAACATGGCTGATTCAACGACAATTAGCAATCCCTTACCATTGAATCATGGAATAGGTCCTAATCCCACTAGGGAGAAGGTTGATCAAACGCTTTACCGTTTCATGATTGGATCTCCCATATGTGTTTGTGTGCCCGATATCAATCCAATCCTAAAGTCTTGCACCTAAAGATTGTTTAAAGGATACCTAGGTATCTAAAATGAAGATGATGAGTTCGTGCTGAGATCTTTCTCATATTCAGATTATTGAAGTTGTAAGCTGAATGCCAAATCTACAACTACCGTATGTCAATTATTAGGCAGTAGGCTGGTCACATGGCAATGCAAAAGAGCAAACTATTGTTTCTATGTCGACCTGTGAAGCTGAATATGTAGTTTCCTCCAGTTGATGTTCTAAGGTTCTTTGGATTCAACAGAAAATGTGCGATTACGGTTTGCATTTTCTAACCACTCCTATTTTTGTAGATAATTCTGCAGGTATCTTTATCACTAATAATCTGATAAATCACTCTAAAACTAAACATATTGTGTTACGTATCACTTCATTCGTACAAAAAGAAGTAGATAACTGTAGATAAAATTCACACCGACGAGCAAAAGGCCGATCTTTTTACTAAACCTTTTGATAAAAATATAGTTTTGTATTTCTTAAAGCTTAATGGTATTAGGAAACTGGGCGGTGGTGAAGAGGGTGATCCCGAGGTGATAGATTTCGATCTCGTATGACAAATTCATCAGATCAAATTTATTTTTGTAAATATGGTTTTCAAATTGGTTTTTGATTTTAGGAGGACATATATCTTGAAAATCGAAAAAAAAAAACAAATATTTGAAAAAGCCAAAAAACATCAAAAAATGATAAAATGTCAAAAACATGTGAAAATTTGCTCCTCAAAATGAGTTTTTAAAGCAAAACGGGAAGATGATAGTTCAATGATCATCTGGTTCCAAATCAAGTAAGAAATAAGTTTAAAAGTCTATGTGCTTAAACGTATTAGTGCATTGGTAGGCTTTAAAACAAATAAGTAAGGAATAGTAAGTGATACAAATTTAACTAGCCAAGTAGAAACGGGGTTAGTTCTATAACAAAAATCTTGGTAATGAAGGTAGAAAGGTAATAGCCTGTCATACTTAAACCTTATGTTTCAGCATGACACAAAAAATTAGAATCTTCGAAATGGCTAAGCTTCTAGTTAATTATTTGATCATCAATGGTGTATGGTTTTATGGCTTTAAATCCTGTATTGATGAGATGCTTCAAATTTTTGGACACCATTGAGTCGTTATGTGGTATATCATCAGGGTAATCACAAATGTGAATATAAAATTTTTCTATAAGCGAACCCAAGTCATTAAACTTAATCACTACAGTACTTTTAACAAATTCATTACTGACTTGATCAACTACGATGTTAGACATACATTGTTCCTCCCTTGCGCGCATCTTAATACCAGTAAGAAACGGACCCAGGGGATAAAATATCCACAAGCCTTACTGATGAAATCGTGCATACTCATTCATGGTAAAGGAAATTTGGGATATTGCTTGATAAAGAGGGTATATCTTGTTGTGAAGGTTGTTACTAGTAAAAGCTATAAAAATTTAAAATGTTTTGATCTGCTGGTTCTAAAGTTTAAGTCAAATTGAGGTGACATGGTAAAAAACCAAAATAAGCCCGAATCAAGATTAGAGTCATATTATTTTCTGATATTGTGTGCTTAATTAAATCTTAATCATATCACTGAAATTTTTAAATCTTGTTTTTAAAAGTTTAAGTGGAAAACAAGATCAACGACTGAACGTCAGACATAATAAAGCTGAAATAAAAAACTGTAATGGAAGAACAATTTGGTTAATATAATTCCCTGCTCAAACTCACAAAAACATGTACTTGTTTATGTGCCTGTAAATAGTTTTGAAACTTGTTGCTTTATTTTTTCATTTTATCGTATTTCATAAACCAAAAATATTTTACATTTTTTCATAGTTTTTTATACTCTTGATGAATGGGTTATTATCTGCTGGATGACTTACCGGGAAAGAGAAATTGAGCTTATGTTTCAAAATTTCATTTCAAAACGGCTTAATACATTCATTGTTTGAACAAGGTCATTAAGTTGGACTTGTTTTTGTAAATATTTTCAAAATTGTGCTTATTTAAGTTTATCAACCTTTCATAAAGATTATTAATTTGAACTTAATCAAACTTGAGAGTGTGAATTTAAAAAAATTGTGGAATTTGTTCTACTGATATATGGCGCATATGTTAAACTTCATACATGGGCGCATATGTTTTTGTAATCATATACGGGCGGATATGATATGATATGTTTACCTATATGGGCATATATCTATGAATATACTTATACCTTTGTTACCCAAATATAATATAAGGTATTAGTATGGTTTGTACTTGATATTGGGCTTATATTGTATACCGAGATCTCTTGGACCTCAGTGGGCTTTTGGGTTGTTTGGGGCTTGTGTGTATTCACCAAGCGCTTTACGGTATTCACCAAGCGCCTCGGCATGGTATGCAGGTTAGGCAAAGCCCTTTACGGTATTCACCAAGCGCCTCGGCATGGTATGCAAATTTGGCGGCTCACCTTCTAGGGCATGGTTACAAGAGAGGAACCATTTATCACACTCTATTCCTTAAAATCGTTGGGAAAGATCTGATCTTGGTTTAGATATATGTGGATGACATCATCTTCGGGTTTACCAGTATTGCACTATGTTATGATTTGAAATGAGTTCGTTGGGGAGATGACAACTTTTCTGGGATTACAGGTTCATCAGAGTTCGACGGGTTCGACGCAAACTCTGCTGCATCAAGGAAAATATGTCGAGGACATGCTTGCAAAGTTTGAGTTTCAAGATTGTAAGAGAGTAGAAACTCCTATGGCGGAAAGACCTCTTCGTTCTTCTGATCCTGAAAGGAATCCCGTAGATCAAACTTATTATCGGTCAATGATTGGATCCATGATGTATCTCTCCGCCAGTCGCCCTGACATCATATTTGTTGTCTGTCAATGCGCCCGTTTCCAGGCTAATCCTAAACTCTCTCATTTAATTGCAGTTAAACGTATTTTTAAATATCTGAAAGGGCAACCAAAGCTAGGTATTTGGGATCCCAAAAACTCAGATTTTGGCTTAGATGCTTTTGCTAATAGCAATTACGGTGGATATGATATTGACGGGAAATCTACATCTGCTGGATGTCAATTCTTGGGTGATCGACTCATTTCATGGCAGTGCAAGAAACAACAAACGTGTATACGTCCGCTGCCGAGGCTGAGTATGTTGCTACGTCAGCCTGCTGTTCACAGGTTATTTAGATGCACCATCAATTGCTGGATTACAGTTTGGAATTTCTTGACACCCATTCTTTTGTGATAATGATGTTGCTATTGCTATTGTTAAAAATCGTGTTCAACATTCAAAAACCAAGAACATTGACATTAAAAATCATTTTATTCGTGTCTGTTACGACTGCATATTGATTCATCTTGAGCAAGTTCACACTGATATTAATGTGGCGGACTAATTTACAAAACCGGTCGGAACAACCAGATTTAATGTGCTTGTGGGGTTTCTTAAAATACTTCATTTCAATGACTGAGTCTTTTTGAGGTTAAATTTGTACATAAATGTTTTCATTTTCTTTAAAATATTTTGCACAAATTTAGGAGGAGAAAACTAAAAAATTCAAAAAGAGTGTGTGTTTTATATTTAATATATATATATATACACTTTTGCTTAAAATTACGCCGGTTACTCAAGTTTGAGGTACATATACTTGTATAAGTTTGGTCCTGTCATTTACTTATAGACAGGATAGCCATTCACCTAAAAATAGAAAGAAACTGGGGCGATTGTGGTGTGTTTTTGTTTTAATTCTTTCGCTTAAAATTATGTCGGTTACTCAAAGTTTGAGGGACATGTATCTTTATATATGTTTGGTCCTGTTATCTACCTATAGACATACGGGATAGCCATTTGCCTGAAAACTAAAAGTGACTGGGTGACTCAGTTTAAAATTGTCTTCTCTAACACAAGTGGGAAGTGATATGATTATTTAGTTAAGATATTTTTAGAAGCTTAATATATTTTCAAATTAAAATTGATCCATCATTTGGAAAATGATAGTAAAATTGATTCTGTGTGCCTAACGTGTGAAGTTACTAGGCTTAAAAGGCTTTAGAACAATCATTGATTTGCATTGTAACTTTCCATATTGCGTAAAAGTTAAAGTGATATAAACTAAATCTTCCAAACTTACTGTGGAGAGTCATTTTGAAGAAATGTGCATGTCTCCAGATATATCTCTCCGAATGATATGCAAAAAAGTAATTATCTAGTCATACACGAGCCCGTTATTGTCTTGATCTTCAAAATGTTATGTTTTTGTTAAAAAAAATTAAAAAAACTGTGTATATATAATATTGTGTTATTAAATTTTGTTTTTCAAAAGCTTAAAGGGTCAAACTATAATTACAAGGGTGGGGCATTCAAATAAGTCCTAAACACTCTGAATGTAAGGCATGTAAGTCCGGATGGCTTGTAAGTCCAACGTTCAACCTTAAAGCTTAAATTTTTAGTTTATATATTGAAAATATTTTGATCAAACACTAGGGGGTTGGAGTCACATTGCGGTGATCTGGGGAAACCAAATACGTTTTGAGAAGATATAGGAGGCATCACAGGTCCATGAGTGATGTCCATCTATGATTTATGCCTAATTGAACATAACTCGTATCACTAATGCAATGAAAATTTTGCTAAGTTTATTATAGTTGCTATCAACATGTCTCTCTATGTCATAATAATGCTGAACATGAATCATTGTGAAATCATCTTAATCAATATGGTTTCATGTTCGGATCTTTTCTTAAGAGGTTGTATGTTTATTCAAACTGAAATATGATAAAATTTGCTAAATTACAAGAGATCGAGTGATTAAAGTTTTTTCTCTTATGTCATTATTTATACTTGTATTTTTTTAACATTATTTGTTATTAAATTTATGTTTACCTCATTTTTACCCTTGTCGAAACGCATGCTATAAGAGATCGGTTTTAAAACATGGATCAAGCCCATGTTTGGGCTTGAAAATATGTTCTCGGACCAAGTCAGAATGGCCCATAAAAGTTCTGATGAATGTAACTTGGATTTGATGGTTTGGCCCAAGTTCTTCAATGTTTTCGGCCCATCGGGGTTTTCGGCCCAAGCTTAAAGTTTTGAAGTTCAAAAGTCATAAATATGCATTATTGGTTTCATTATCTTAAATTTAAAATCACTAATTTCTCTCTAATCCGAAACCCTAAGTTTCTAACTCATTCATCTTTGTTATCATCATTACCATATCTGTTCCTTCAAATCGTTGACATTAAAAGGTATATGAAACCTTGGCAGAGGTTCTTGGGTTACTGTTAAACGATCTTTGGAATTAATGACAATCTTTGGTTTAAATGGCTATTATAACTAAGATATCTGATTTGATTGTGACATGCAATTGCTATGTATGATTGTGATATGAAAAGTTGATTAGTGTATTTTTGGTCATATTATAAATCTTAGAAGTTGCATGTTCTTCGTAAATGGCGTTTTTGGTGGTTTGGGAAGATGATGCGAATCTCAAGATGGACCCAAGGGTTTCTTAAGGGGGCCAAAGCCAAGATATTCAGAGATCTTTGTTTGGGGTTCTCGAGAAGGTTTGACCGAAAACCAACGGTCAAACAGATAACCCTTAAAAGATCTTTAGAAATATCAAGGGTTCTCGGTCAAACTTTGACCGAGAACCAACTTTAATTGACCGAACTCATGTTCTCGGTTGTACAGGACAATTCATGATTAATGTTGGATAGAGAACTCATTACTTGGACCGAAAACACCGATTATTGACATAAAACTCAGCTTATGGACCGAAAACCATTTTTTATATATTAAAATTGACATTAATTTACAAATAAGGACTAATATTATCTAAATTTTCAGTTTTGGTACTTGTTCTTTAGCCAAGTTGTCAATTATCTTTATAATACTAAGTGCTTATCCATTTAAGCGAATACACTATTAACTTGATTCTTTTGTTGCAGTCATGGCTGATCAAGCACTATTGAAATTTGTGGATACTCACAATATTGTCTTATGTATATATAATCCACCTCTTGTACACAAGGAATTCAATTCCATGATAGTGGGGCTCAACACGTTTAGGATTTCTCATGCAATACGAGAAACTCCTGTCATTTGCAAGAAGATGGTGACGGAGTTTTGGAACAATGATTCCATTAACCAGAGGGGTGTGTTGGGGGAGCTGTGACCATTGACTCGAAGATTCAGAAAAGGCATTTTGTCATCTCAGAGGCTTTGATTCGCGAAGTTCTGTTGTTTGGTGATCAACCCAACTACCCAATAGAATACTTCACTGATGTTGTTGCTGAAGTAGCTCTGAAAATGGGACATGAAAGATCCTACCCTACAGCCATCAAGAAGATATTCCATCCCTACTGTAGGCTCTTGATTCACACATTCTTCACGTGTGTCTCAGGACGAAAGGGCGGTTCAGATGAGATCAACCTCATTCAGATGTCGGCTGTGGTTGCTTTGATCATGGACTGGAACTATAGCTATTCCAAGTTTGTGTTCGATGATATGATGAGAAACCTCAAGGGAAAGAAGAAAGAGATGTTTTTGATGTACTGGAGGTTTCTACAGATGATATTCGAATCACACTATCCTGACCGTGTCAAATCTGTAGACACGCTCGACCTGAAAGCTATGGGTACCAACACATTTGGGTTGATGAAGCAGTCACGAAAGGGCCAAAAGTAGTATACAAAGGTCTTCACAAACTAGTCAAGTTTGGAAGATTTTCTGAAACAGAGGTTGCTCCTGCTATTGCCAGTGCCTCGATTGCTGATGAGCCTGTGACACCTGCTCAGAGGTTCACTGTAGCTTACGAGACCATCTCTAACGACGATGAGCAATATAGTTCTCCATCAAAACACATGAAGACTGAGCAACAGACTGTAACTACTGCTGATCAGTTGAAGACTTTGAGATGTTTAAAGACCAGCCCCATTCGACTACATTGAAACCTCCTCAATCAGTCACTGCGACACAATATGAAGATATACCAGAAGAACCAGCCACCGATCTCATTCCAAGAAAAAGGAGAAAGAAAAATTCAAGACCGGGTGTGCTGGTTACAGAAACTACACCATCAAGCTAACAAAAGGAACATGAGCCTAAAATTACTTAAGCTCAAGTTGATGCAAGTCCGTCTACTTCTGAACATTGAACTCAAGACCAGATTTTTGATGATATTTCTCATGAGTTCGAGTTTGAAGCTAATATGCAGTCCCCAAACGAGCCATCGGGATCCTCTGACCCAGTTGGTCAATCTATTTCAAGCGCCGCTGACAAGATTGCACACATTCTGGTGATGCAAGATAAGTTTTTGCAAGATAAAGGCAAGGGGATTACTCTTGATGCTAAGTGGTTGATGTACGGTCCTAACAACGATGAGTCTTTGAATTTGAACAAGACTCGGTTGTGAAGGATGTACGAATTCAAGATCTTGATGCAAGAAACTCTTATAACGATTTAAAGATCTATGAACTTCAAGCCAATACGGGTGGCCTCACCGCTATGTGCTTAGATCTCCAGCAAAAGCTTATTCAGAAATTTGGAGATGAATTTTAAAAGCGGTGAGGACGTTGTTGAAAGGCACCTGCTGACAGTCAAGGTGGTAGTTCTAGTGCGTGTCCTGCTTCAAACATATACGCTTCTGAAACACTGGAACAATACCTTACTACCCCTCCAAAGACACCTGAACAAAGTTAAAGAATTCAAAAGAAGATTCTTATTATGAAGAACTCAAATCAGAACGTGGAATCTTTCGATCACCGTAAAAATTTATTGTTGAATTCAAGAAGCGTTTTTCATACAAGTATGGTGATTGATCGGGTGTCTTGTCTTGGGGGTTTGATATTGATAAAGCCATGTGGTGGGTGAAAAGAAGGTCTGGGAATACCGAATATTACAAGAAGATGAAGGATTTTGGATCCTGGATGAGGGTTGATCTCAGTGACCTTATTAATGCTTATTTTCACAACCCCAACAAAGACAAAAAGGCTATAGATTTCTGGAACTTCTTGAGGAATCAAGTTGATCTAGGATTCCTGAATATGACCACAACTAAGTCATTTTTAAAGAAAGCCAAAGGGGTCCGAGATCCAAAGACGGGGAAGACAATGGTCAATGTTATGTGGCCGAAAACTAAGAAGGCAAGTCATATTCCTCTGTCTGCCAGAATTCTAGATGGTTCTTTATATGAGATGACGTTATGGACGTATGATGGTGAGACGGCAACAGTCGTTATCCATCTACGAAAAGAGCAATTTCGATTTGTCGACCCACGTGATTTACTGAAGTTTGATGAAACGGATATTAAGACTATTAGTAACTTTCAAATTATGGCTGAACAACTGTACGAGCCTGCTACTAAAGAGTAATCAAGAATGGTGGGATTGATTATCAGAGCAATTTTATGGGCTGGAGCTTACAAGGAGGCGGATGCAAATATTCTTGAGCACGATTAACGTTGAATATACAAAACATGGGGGGATTGTTAGGCTAGTATTAGTATGGTTTGTACTTGATATTGGGCTTATATTGTAAACCGAGATCTCTTGGATCTCGGTGGGCTTTTGGTTTGTTTTGGGCTTGTGTGTAGTACCTGTATAAACAATGTAATTAGGTTCATTATACGTTGGTCGTGTGAGAGATAGACGACAGAGATATTGGTGTATTGGGTAACCAGTTGTGCTTAAGCACTTGACGTTTAATATACATGTGTTTTGAAGCATATTCTTTGTGTTCTTCGTGTGTTTGTCTACATAATATTGAATCATCTCGTGTTAGTTTCCGCATAATCACGAGATTGTGTGATATCACATTGAAAGATGCGTTCTAAAGGACTTACAATAATTAAGAAGTATCTAGTGGATCAACTGTGGACGGGGTTTCCAAGGGTTGCCAACAAACTGGTAAATGTTGTATTAAAACTCTGTGTTTGTTATCTTCTGCAAGATATATTCAGAAGTTTTTAATCGGCTTTTTATGAGAAAATCAGAGTATTACAATTAACAATTTGTTCATCAAAACTCTAGTATGTTTATGTTTTTCCTAGTCTATCTGATGTGTTCTCATATATTATGTTACATGTATTTTGAAAAATTGGATAAAATTAGTAAAAATGCAAACGTGTTTTATAACGGACGTTAAAATGTCAAAATTGAACTGATTGAGTTGAACTTTTGATCGATTTGTTGTCGAAAATGATTTAATTTGTGCACTTTTAATAGTTTTTTAACCTAATTGTCAATTAGATAATCAGTTGTGTTGGTCAAAAACTAGAAAAGTCAAAATTAGATGTCTTATGAAATTAAAACTTTGTCAAATCGGTTTTTCATTGATTACGTTTGTTATTGCGGATAATGGTGTTTTGTTCAAAGGAAGAGGATGATTTGGACGATGATGAAGAGGATGTTTCCTCAAGGATTTACAAGGATAGGATGAAAATGATGGTCACAAGACTATGTCTTGTATCTAATTTCCGGATGATTGCGAAATTGTTCCCATAACAAAATATGTCCGAATATACGGTATATGATCGGAATCTATGATGGTGTTCTTTTGAAATTTTGTTCACCATCCCTATATTAGATCCGATCAAGGTCATTAGACCGGATCTTCAGATGGTTGGGGTGTTGTCAAGTATACATAGGTAATTTGATAGATCCAAAGTATGAAAATTATATGACATAATTTTTGTATATCGACTTAAAAAGTTATATAAGAGGAACAAAGAGTACAGTGAAAGAGTGTTTGGGATGTTAGTGTAATGACAATCAAGACGAAGAAATGTCCGGGGGAGTTTGTTAGTAAATAATGTCTAGTGCTAGGGTCTTGTATTTTGTATGTCATATACAAGCGTAGAAGTATGTTACACTATGAATAGTGTACTTATCCATTCATTCATTCATTAACGTTTACATGCTGTTGATTTCCAAGAGCATATCACTGTCATATCCGTTGTAACTATTGATGATTAATGATATAAACGAGCTAAAACGTTGATGAATTACTTGTGTAACTTCGTCTCGTGTTGAATTCCGCATAATACGTTAAAGAGCGTATACAATTCATGTCGATCCTGATAGACACGATGTTCTTTCAGAAGTTTTTAACAATAACGGAAGATTTTAGTCATACTACTTGGACCCATTTGTTACCAACAAAAGGCAATGCCTTTTATATACTTCAAGGTTTTATAAAAATGGTTTTTACTCAATTCGATATTCATATAAAGAGCATTAGTTATGATAATGACCTTGAATTAGGATCCGCTCCCATATTTCAGAATACTTTCTATTAAAAGGCATATTTCACCAAACTACTTGTGTTCATGTTCCACAACAAAATGGTGTTGTTGAGAGGAAGCATAAACACTTGTTAGAAACTTCAAGAGCCTTGTTATTTCCATCAAAACTTTCTATAACATTTTAGGGAGATTGTGTATTATATGCCGCACATCTTATCAATATATTTCCCACTTTCATTCTTGAGAACAAAACTCCCTTTGCGATCTTAACCTCTTACCCCTTTCTTATAATAATCTTTAAACCTTTGGGTGTCTTTGTTGTGCTACAACTCCTATACTGGTGGAGGCAAAAGGGGGTACAAACTTTATAATCTTCATACTAAATGTATCTTTGTTTTTAAGGGATGTGTTCTTTGAGCATGTATTTATGTTCCATCAATACTCCAACTTCTTCTTCTATTTTTCCTCCAATTGACTATTTCTCAACTTAATTTGTGTAAGGAAACTATTCCTTTGGTTTCTCACTTTGTTCCTGTTTCACCTTCTTCTTCTAATTACATTGATCATTTTTCTTCCTATCTTTCATCTTCTCTTACTTATGTTTCTCTTGTCCCATTTAATTCTCATTCTCCTTCTTTCATTCCTAAGCCTTCTTACAGTCTAATCCTACTTATTTGCAAGATTATGTTTGCAACAATATTCTTGGTCCTTCTGCTTACTTCCATTCTCTTAAAAATTAATTCTTGTTTAATAAATTGTGTTTCCTCTATTGATTTGTCCATTTCAAGTAATATTATAACAAATTTTTAAATTTTGAAATATTCAACTACTTACAACCAGGCAGTTCAATTTCCTGCATGGCAGGAAGCCATGGATAAGAAGTTCACTGTTCTTCAAAACAATAATACTCAGACTGTTGTTGATATTCCTAATGGCAAGAAACAAATTAAATTTAAATGGGTATATAAGATTAAGTATAATACCAATGGGAGTGTTTAGAAATACAAGTCATGTTTGGTAGTGAGAGAGCTAGATTGAGCTTAAGACGATTCAGTTCATATCGACATATGAATAAGGATATAGTTCTTGATATGTATAAGGTAATTGATAAGCTAGATTGAACAAAGTGTGTGTGAGAGGTGATTTTGGCAGAGTAACGACTCATAAAACGATAATTAAAACACTAGTTAACTACAAGGCATGAACAACCAATATATAGTAGATGAAGTCCATTCCTTACACATCCCGTAACGAATGGAACTCATTCGTCTTCATTATATACCTAACTTAAAGAGTATAGTGAATGACTGATTCGCTATACCTTATTCGTCAATATTCCATGACGAATGGAGCATCATAGTAACGATTAGGTCCATTCGTTAAATATCCTTAACGAATGGACATTAACAATAACAGATAGGTTCATTCGTTAAACATCTTTAACGAATGAACACATAACATAATGAATGGGACTGGTTAATTACCAAAATTCCCTTTACATTAGTAATAATAAATTACATTAAATTACAGAGACCGAGATGACCAAAACGGTGCACTAACAAACTCCCCCTCGTCTTGTTCCCTTTGTCTTTAATTTAGCTTAAATGCTTTGTCTTCCAATCATCATAGCTATGAAAACCAAACGTGAACCGCGCGCTGGAATTGCATAGCATGATCATAATCTTTGACGTCGGAAAAAAGAATCTTGTTCTTGAACAACAAGTCATTGTCTGTCTATGATAAGTTAACAAGCCACATTGGATCATTGACTTGTATAAATTACGTCTTCAGACCTGTGCCGAGAACAATAAATGCTTCACCCATACGGTTGTCATAGTACCACCTGTTGAATGTCTTGTAAAGACGTTGTGAAAATGTCTTTATAGGCACTCGATTCATCATGCGTGGCGACTTAACCTTCAATGCGGGCTTCTACAAGTTGTCTTCGGGTCGATCTCATCAATGTATTTCCTCGTTGGAACCTTTGGCTTGAAAAACTTAAAAACACAATTAACCTCAAAAAGCAGATGTTGATGAAACCATCCCGCTAGTTGATTACCACCACGGTTCATAAACGCCCGATTAGTGAGCGTCCTCACATCCCACCACGAAAACGTGAGAACATTGGTGATGTATTGATAATACCGAACACCGAACTCCCAATTAATTATGCATACCTTCAGGTCCAAGTCATACAGCCACGATACAATATCACCTTTGCAGTCTTCGTTGCTTTGAAGGTAGTCTTTTGGTGAGCCGTTGCACGTGCTTTAACTTCCATCTCATGTTCTTTCTCCACGTACCTGTATTCTTCAATAATTTTGGAAAAACGGGTTTTGTTATGTACCCGAACAACTCCTTGAAAGCAGGATCATTTGAACCTGATCCGCTATCCGAGACTTTCTCTTTCTTCTTCATAGTCTTCTCCAGATGTTCTTCAGCAGATGAACGTCATCAGTAAAGAATGGAACACCCTGATCAACATTAGAACGTGTATATATATCAGGATATTCATCTGCTGTCACATCTTAAACCTCGATATCTTTATAAATAAACGACGTATCCCTAGATGGAATACTCATGTCATACTGAACCTCTTCATTATTAATTACCTCAACATCATCCTCAGTTTCTAACGCATCCAGTTCCTCGTCGTTTAAACCCAATAACAACAAGATTTGATCACTAGACAAGGAAAAGTCCACAAACTCTCCTTCCTCGATCTCATCAGCGTTCGCCGTACTCATCACAATCCCTTTTCTCGTAATCCGTAAATAAGATGGTGTTGGCTTTGATCGGTTCAATTTGTTTTACATTAGTAGTATCTTGATATACGACCATCTGTCGATCATCACCAGTTTCGACACCACCACCAGCAGATGACGTACCTGCAAATTGTTTGACGTACCTGCGAATTGTTTCTGCTCACTTCCACCATTTCCACCAAAACCTGCATCTAGAATTTTGTCATCATCTTTTTCAATGCACCATCCTTGCAAGTAAGTTGGAGAAAGATGTTCTCTTGTTCTTTCAATTTCTCCCCATGAGCAGCAACAATTGCTCGAAGGTCTCTGTTCTACTTCTGACAGTATGAGTTGTGACTAACCGTACGCCGTTGATACATTCTCATCTGATCTTGCAAAAGACGATCCGTAGCCATTTGGTTTTCCTGTAAGTGGATCAAGCTCAAAAACATGTCCATCTATTGTGCAACAGGTAAAGAATGAAATGTAGGAGGCACGAGCTGCACGGTACCTTGAGGACGATTGAACCTTATAAATGATAGAGCCGACGGATGCATAGGTATCATAGTCGGAGCAGGAGATGTAACCCTCGTTGTAACAAGAGAGGTCGGCATGGGAGACAACATCGATTGTGGAAGCGACGCGAATCTTGGATCAGTTGATGTCGTCGTCATGTACTATTGTTATTATTAAAATATTAATTGAATTGATTTAAATTTATCTGTTTTGCATAATTATAGCCAGTGGCGGATCCAGAAATTTTTCGTACGAGGGGCACAATATGAGGTGGTTAAAACGGGTCGGGTAAAAAAGTTGACAGATTTTCACGTGAAAATAATCTTTTTGATATTTTTTCATACTTCCTAATAAATAAAAATGAATGCAGCTATAATAAATTTAAACTTTAAAGAAACAAGTAAATAAGTAACATATTAAAAAAAAACAGTTATCATATAATAAAGTAAAGTGTAATAGCAGGTGCATGAATAGTTAGAAAAGGTAATGTTATATTCTTGGTAACATTCAAATACTATTTGATATAACAAAGAGAGTTAAAAAACATTACTAACTTTAATCCATTGTGGGCCATCATATAATTAACCAATTTTAAATACACTGATACACCCACTTACAAGATTACGGTGGGCCTCTAGCTCAAATATTTACAAAAATACATATTTTTAGTGGAAAATTGCTTACCCACCAACAAACCTACGGTGGGCCAAGGCCCATCCTAACATAAGGCTGAATCCGCCACTGATTATAGCAATTGTATTTGAGGAAATAGTTAAAATGTAAAGGGTTATAAAAATAAAAAATGTGAGAATAATTTGGGAGAAAAAATACTCTAAAATAAAAAAGAATCATAACTCAAAATATAAATAAAAAATTAAAAAAAAACGAAATTGTTTCATTGTCACGCAAGCAATCCTTTTTTTCCAACCACACTTTTGACCGCCAGTCAATCCAACGTTGGCTGGACGTTGGCCACTGTACTAGTCCCTATTACCAAATAACCCTTCTTTGATTCATTGTTGTTAATCTCTAATCACGTCCTATACAGTCTTATTCCTAATCATGACACCGCCCTCAATGTACCCAAATTCTAATCACACCGCCCTCAATGTCTAATCACACCGCCTTCAATGTACCCAAATTCTATCAAAGTCGAGAAGTAGATCCAATGCATTAATTAGCTTACACACACTATCATACGTATTGCATAGTGTAAATACACACACTTGTATGTATAGTTTTTCAAAACATGAGGTGATTTTTTGTTTGCGTTGTTATGAGCGTAACAAAAGTATCCTTTGAAAGAGATAATATAGATAAAACCATATAAATGACCGTTTACTTTTTTTCGTTTTACGTTTAGGTATTAAAATCCTTGGCTGCGTAGCTACATGACACATTAAACATTAAATAAAATTGTGGACACGTGAAATTATTTTCGTAGAGAAATTTGTGTAAAATGTACGTTAGTGTGAGATTGCAAAATGGTTTGGTGAAACAACATAATTCTTGATTAAACTACAATGGTGAGATGATACGTTGAGAAAACTGTTACAAAAATAATTATTGGGCGTGGAACTGAACGTGGTACTGTGATGCTTGCTCATGGTTTCCGTATTAATGCATCCCACCTTTTGTATATTACAAGACATTAGGACATGAATGATTATTGGGCGTGGAACTGAACGCCAAGGATTATATTATGTGAACGGAGTGTCTCAACATGGTACTGTGATGCTTGCTCATGGAACTATGAATAAAGAAGCATGGTTATGGCATAGAAGATTGGGACATCCATCTATCGGTTATTTACGTCTTTTATATCTCAAATTATTTCCTTTAAATGAAACAATAGACTGTGAAACTTGTGTTTTGGCTAAAAGTCATAGACATACCTTTAAACCAAATAACACAAAAGTGAATTTACCTTTTTCCCTTATTCATTCGGACGTTTGGGGTCCAACAGAAGTTATTGGGGGACAAAACTTTCGGCTTTTTGTTTTGCACTCTTATGACTTGGATATATTTTTTAAAACACAAATCTGAAGTTTTTGATAAATTTACTAATTTTTATGCCATGATACAAACACAATTTAAAACCAACATCCAAATTCTTAGGTCCGATAACAGAGGAGAATTTGTTAACACCGCAATGGGACAATATTGTCAAGAAAAGGGGATAATTCACCAAAATCGTGCACCCGCACTCCTGAACAAAACGGGACGGTAGTGGGAAAATATCGAATCCTTTTGGAAATAACTCGAGCCCTTCTTATTGAATCCAAAACATGTAAGTCCTTCTAGCCTGATGCTCTCGCTACTGCCACTTATCTTATCAACCGGCTTCCAACCAAAGCTCTTGACCTAAAAACCCCTCTTCAAACATTGTCTGAATTTACCAAACTCCCACCCGCACTCACATTACAACCATGCATTTTTGGGTGCTTTGTCTTTGTCCACATACCTAAAATAAATCGATCCAAACTTGACCCTTGTGCTGAAAAATATGTGTTTATCGGCTATGGTATCAATCAAAAAGGATATCGATGCTATAGTCCAAAAAAACGTCGTGTGTATAAACACTTAATTGCTCATTCACTCTATGGAAGGGTGACACGATGTTGTATATAAGTTGAAGCTAGTGATGTACTTTCTCATAGTTGAGAACCAAAAGTGAAACTCGAGTACACCACATGAGCCTTTCATGTATTTTTAATATTCAAATATTAAAGTGAAAAGAAAACGGTTTTCAAATCTGGACCTCCGGCTAGCTTAAAACCGGTTGTATTTTCACCACTACTACCAAAAGAACCTAACAAGGGTCAAGGCTAACTAATTGGGCTATAAAATATTCTTAATACCCTACAAACATAAAAAAAGCCTAACATGACCAACTTTTACCAAACGACAAACGTGTTTGACGTTAAATAGTCCACACTTTACAATTCCATATAAACTGTCCAAACAATTGGACTACTTCTTTGCACGAAGCATCCCATGACCTTCTGATGCAATAAAAGACAACTTACCCAATTACCATTCATGAACCAGACCTCCCTCACACACCTTCTCCGTATCAACGAGGCAATTGCACCTCTAATAATAAAGACTCCATCTGTCTTCTTTCTTACCTTTACCCCATTATATAATCCATCCAAAATTTTATAATGCAATCCCATTTCCAATCTTCAAACTCTAAAACTAGCAATGGCCTTGAACAACCAAGATGGGTTCCAAGATTTCTTGCCTTTGATGGCTGAGAAGTTGGGTGGTGAAGGTTTGATTGGAGAGTTATGCAATGGGTTCAGTCTGCTCATGGATACCGATAAAGGGGTGATCACTTTTGATAGCCTCAAGAACAACTCAGCACTTTTGGGTCTTCAAGACTTGACAGATGATGATTTGTTAAGTATGTTGAAAGAAGGTGATTTCGACGGAGATGGAGCTCTTAATCAGATGGAGTTTTGCGTTCTTATGTTTAGATTAAGCCCTGAGTTGATGGAAGAGTCTCAGTTTTTGTTGGAAGAAGCTCTTGAACAAGAATTTAATTAATTGTATTTTATTATTTTGATCATCTATTCATCTATTTCTTTTTTATATTATATAAAAGTAATAATTAAATTAATTTTATCAGTTTGCTACTAAATGGTTATTGAGAAATGCATAAAGAGAATTCAAGAATCCATATGTTACAGATTTTAACAAAATGTGAAAATAAGTTCAAATATTTATATTATCTACAATCTACCTCTGTAACTGTTAAATCACTGACTGAACCTGCTGGATAAGTGCTTGAAGAAAAGTCTGCTACAAGAAAATCCTTATCCATGAAAAATGCTGGTTGTTTAGGATCCGGCAAGGCGCTCTCGCCGCTCAACATCATAATTACAGAAGACATGTTTGGTCGATCTCCTGCGTTTTGTTGAACACATAACAGCCCCACTTGGATTGATCTTATAACTTCGGTTGGACTGTAGGATTTAGCTAAAGTTTCATCAATCAGTTCTATTGATCTGCCTTCAGTGTACACACTCCATGCCTGAATATAATTTACAAATTAATAATTCATAATTTGGTATTTTGACTGGTATGCAAAACAATAGTTAGTTTTCTTGTTTTTGACCAATGATTGAACTTACATGTCCAATAAGATTATGATCATGCTCGGGATGAATGAACCCTCTGTTTTTCTTCCCACTCACAATCTCGAGCACCAAAACACCAAAGCTAAACACATCGGACTTTATTGAGAAAACGCCATCTAGTGCATATTCCGGGGCCATGTAACCACTGTAGGCATAAAAAAAGTTAACAAAAAACAGACTAATGAAGTGAAGATATCAAGATAAAGAGAGATAATGGTTGTTTATAAATACAATAGCTTACTATGTGCCAACAACTCTATGTGTGTTTGCTTGGGTTTCGTTTCCTCCAAAACTTCTAGCTATGCCAAAGTCAGATATCTTAGGGTTCATATCTTGATCTAGTAAAATGTTGCTCACTTTCAGATCTCTGTGAATTATTCTTAATCGTGAGTCGTGGTGGAGATAAAGAAGTCCTCTAGCAATTCCTTTAATGATGCTGAATCGCTTTGTCCAATCAAGGGTCATGCTCTCGGTTTTATCTGATTAAAAAAAGTTCATTTAGTGATTTTTATCTATAATTCTTGATAAAAAAAAGTATGTAACATGAGCGTGTGTATACAATTCTTACCAAATATAAACGAGTCTAAGCTTTTATTTGGCATGTACTCATAGATCAATAGTCTCTCATCTCCTTCTATGCAACAGCCAAGAAGCTTCACTAGATTTCGGTGCTGAAGTTTAGAAATGCTATTGACCTCATTCTTGAACTCATCAACACCTTGGCTAGATGTTTTCGAGAGACGTTTAACTGCAATCTCTACCCCTTCGTCTAGATACCCCTGAAGATAATGGTGTTATACATATACAATTTCACTGTTTTTAACTCAACTATATCAGAATGATCATGCTGTTCTAATTACCTTATAAACCGGTCCAAATCCACCCTCACCAAGTACATTTTTGTCTGAAAAACTTGCAGTGGCAGTAGCTATTGTTGAGAAGCTAAACAGTGGTAGTTGAATATCTTCATTGTTTTCATGCAATGATTTTCCTATGCATATAAAACAAGATAATTTAATTAATCAACAAATACGCGTCTAGTTTTTATATTAATTAGATTTGACTAAACTACGGGTATGGTTGCACAAATTTCTTACCCCCGGCTTGTTTCCTTCTTCGCGCACACACTAACCATGTCAAGATCAAGCCTATGAGAAGAACTCCAACGATAGTCACAGGTAATATGATTTTAACCTTTGCTCCTCCCTTCTTTTTCATATTTGACTCATCAACTGTATAACATCATCATATCATCAACAAACTTCAATTGTCTGAAAACAAGTAACCAAAATGAAACAACAGAAGATGGTGTTACCTAATTCAGAGGAAGCCATTCGTATGAAAATATCCTGACCACCATTTCCTACCGAATACTCTCGGATGTCGAAAAGATCATTGAACCAAAGCAAGCAGCCCCTTCCTCCAAGACTGATGTCTGGATTTGCATAAGCCATACAACTACAATTTTTTAAACATTTTGCTTGACAATCTTTTAAATTCATGCTCATGTTAAACCAGGTGTTCTCTGTGTCTGGCAGTTTTATATTAGAGTATTTAATAAACCCTTCTGATCCATTTTTGCAATCCAAAGGTGTTCTTCTGACACAACCACCAGACCAATCAGCTCTTTCCCAACTCTTTTGGCTTCTTGGTACAAATCTTTTTTCATCCAAACAAGCACAAGACTGTTGGATCATATCGACACTGCAGCTTGCATAACCACTACAAATATTATATGTATCACAAATATCTCTAGGCAAAGACAAGGCAAGCTGCCACCTTGTTCCATTTTCAACCCACACCCAACTTTCTAGCTGCCCAGATGAATTCAAGGTTGTTCTTGACAAGATCGAACTCTCATCAAGAGAATACGAAAAAGACATCTCAGTTGCGTTAATAACTACCGCGTATGTAAACGTCAAGTTCGAATTAAATGTAGAAACCCCACTAAATCTTTGATTGCTCCATGGTCCGCCTCGGAATGTGATCTGAGGACCTTCTCTTACTCTAAGCTTGTTCTCAGGATAACCAAGTGTGTCTGCTCCCCAAGTAAATTCACCTAGATTCGGATCTTGATTACTTTTCCACGACGATAACTGCCATTCGATATTCGTCAAGAAACTTCTCCCTAGTTTCATCCCGGGTAGAAGTGTATCGGTTGGATAATCAAAACTTTGCCAGATAATCTTCTTGCTTTGGTCCATCAAGACAAGATTTCCAGTGTCATGAAGTTTCGCAGTTGCTTTTTGTGACGGTCTGGTCACGTTCGCCGACCAAATCGCGGTGTTGTTATTGTTGAGAACCAAGATTCCTTGATCATTAACTTGTAACACAACTGGTGATGTACCAATGACCGGGCGGTCTCTATTGGCTACCCAAACAACAGTTGTACTAGGTATGTTCTTGAACCATATACCAAGATATCTATTATCCGAATTCCCTGGACGAAAGATTCCCAGTTCGAAAACACCCGCTGTCGACACCAGCGTGTCTCCATCTCTCAAGAACTGTGAATCTGAAATGGTGTCAAGTTCAACAGCATTCAGTTGTTGAAACTGATAGAAAGGAATAAGAACAAGAAGAAGAATTATGCCTGCTGCCTCCATCAATAAAGACCCTGTTTATTTTCAATGATGAATGATTTTGTACTATGTAATTTGGATATTTAAAATTATAATCAACATTAAATATATATGTGATTTTGTTCAAGTTGATGTATCTCACCTATACTATATTCAAATTTAATCATTTAAATAACTTACCCGGTTGATTCACACTTATCTTTTATCATTTAATAATGTTACCCGAATAGACTCGCATTTGGTTTGGTGGTTGAAAGTTGACGTCTTTGGACATATTCTAGAAATTTGATACTTCCCATAATTAGTATATGTAGTGTTTTAGATTTGGCGGTTGTGGTGTGCAAATTTTATGAACGGAACGTGGCATACGACCTCTTTACTAACGTTATCTTTTAACATTATATAGTTTATAGTTAAAAAAACAAATATTTCGTGTATGTTTGGCAAAACTAGCTGCTAGCTGTAGCTGGAAGTTGTAAGATGTTAGTTGATAGTTGTAGTTTTTTAGATATATTTAAGTGTTTGGCAGAGTAGCTAGAGCTTTTAATAAAATGTATAAAATAACCAAAATTGGGCATAACTAAAAAAAATATAGTACTAAATGTAATCTCTCTCTCTCTCTCTCTCTCTCTCTCTCACACACACACACACACACACATATATAGGGGATGGTTCAAGAGAGAAATGAAATTACTACGAGAAATGCAAGAAATGAATATGAGCTATTAGGTTTATTTTAGGTTTTAAAAGGTTCAAGATTAATTAAGAAACTATAAATGCATCTCTCTCTTCAATTAATATATTTATTAAATTAATATAACTAATCAAATTACTATAATTGAAAAAAATTAAGAATTCATTTATTTTCTATCCAAATTTTTATCCTACACAAGTATAATTTATTCATACGTTAAAATTTATTTCTATCCAACTTTCTTCCAACTCAATATATAAATATACATCAACACGTAGTTACATTGTGATAAATAATATAAAAACTATATTACATGTGTTAGCATTATATATCAACAAAAAAAAAATACAACATATACAAAAATATATAGCCTACACTTGTTCTGAGAATAAGAAAACATATAACATACACACAAAATTCATCATCAATAAAATACACACGCACACGTAAACATATAACCTACACATGAATACTTTATCCTACACAAATACAATTTATTTATACATTATTTTTTTTTCTATTTAAAACCAATTTCTTCCAACTCAACTTATCAATATCCATCAACACGTTGTTACATTGTAATGAACAATACAAAAACCTATCTTACATATGTTTGCACTAAATGTGAAATATACAACCTACACAATAACATAACCCACACTTGTTATAAGAATAAAAAAACATAACCTACACACGAAAAACATATAACCTACACAGGTGTAGGATATGTGTATATTTGTGTAGTTTATATGATTGTTGATGTCGAATTTAATATGTAAGTTGTATGCTTTTTTGTATATTGTACGTTTTTATTGCTCAAAACATGTGTAGGTTATATAATTTTGTGTAGGTTGTATATTTATTCTTTATATTTAATGGACACATTTGTATGACATTTTTTTTTATTATTTATGAAAATAATTATTGTTTTTATCTTTTTAATAATTTTAGTTAAGTTATGCAGATATATTAATTAGTTAGAGATTTATTATGGTTATATTAGTTGTATTAATTGGAAAGAGAGTGTTCATTTATTGTTGCATTTATATCTTTTTCATTTATATTTAAACTTTTAAAACCTAAAATAAAACTAGTGGCTCATATTCATTTCTCGCATTTCTCGCAGTAATTTCATTTCTTTCTTGAACTTAAACTATATATATATATATATATATATATATATATATATATATATATATATATATATAAGTTCTTTCTCAAATAAATAAAACATGGTCATTTTCAATTAATAAAACATAGTCATTGACAAACAGTCGAGAACATATATCATATTATAAAATCATTAATTTCGTGCATTCCATATCAAAGTAGCAATATTGTTGCGAACATGTTTCATCTCGTTCGTTGTTCCTTCAAATAGACCATAAGTTCTTGTGTCATGGTTACGAGCATCATGCAGTTCATTTCGTGGTATGTAGTTTGGATGTTGTTCCATTGTAGTAAACATGATATCTTCTTGAGAATTACGTATATAGTTATGCAATGCAAATGTAGCCATGATAACATCAATTTGTGTTTGCACGCTATACTTAGCCATTTTACCAAGTATCTTAAATCGTTTCTTCAAAATTCCAAATGACCTCTCAATATAACTTCGTAAAGATGAATGTGAATGGTTAAAATCTTCTTGCATATTATTCGGGGGATCTATTTGAAATTGAGATTGGTGGTATATTGTCGTGGAATATGGAACAAGGTATCCTTTTTTTCCTGGATATCCTTTATCAACAAAATAATACCAACCTGATAAAGGAGTTGAAAAACAAAATGCGTTGGAATTTATTAAAAGTAACATGAAACAATTTCAAATATATGTGTAAACAATTCAAAATATTACCTTCAGGTGGGTGTGGGAAGTTAAATTTACTATCTTGGGTCACGTTGATGGAAACATGCGTGTCATGTGCGGATCCCAAAAAAAATCGATACGAATATGAAACACATATCGAAATCACATGTTGCCATTACGTTGAAAGTTGGTACCCCTTTTCTACCAATATAAGTTAGTTGTTGACTCTCTGAGATGCATGCCCCTATGTGTGTACCGTCAATACATCCAATACAATCCTAAATATAATTTGAACATTAGTTAAGTAGCAAAGTACACTAGTAGGAATGACATTAATCAATTCAATACCTTGAAATATGGAATGTATCTTTTGTCGTTCAAGATTTGAGTTGGTACAAATTGAAAAGTTGGATCTTTTGGTCTTATAATGTCGCGTGCTAGACCTTGAACACCTTTACCTCTACCAGCTATTGCCTCTAGAACTTCATGAAATACTCTACTAATAGTCTCCCCGGAACGTTGAAAACACTCCCCAACATCCCTATTAGATAAACCGGCCAATGTATACAAAAATATCCCCACCTTCTCACAAGTTGACATTCTATCACTCGACTGCAATCCATAGTTTGATTCGAGCTCTCTACATAATTTCATAAACACGTTTGGATGAATTCTGAATGAATTTACACATCGTATAGGATTTCCATTTAAAACTTCCATCATCCAAGCCTGCCCCGTTTGAGGTGATGTCATGCATGGTTCCTTGTATATATGCTTATTAAACGCTAGTAATATGAGCGTTCTAATTAGGAACTTTTTCTTATAACCAAAAAGCTTCAAGCCCATACAACCAAACAAGGCTTTTTATTGATTAGGAGCTTTTTCTTAAAAGATTGTAACTTAAAGTTCCTTAAAGCTTTTTTGCCTAACATACCCTTCATGTTATACGCAGCACTATATATGAAAATGATGCCTTGTTGAAACAGTTTATTAAAATAAGCACTCCCGTGTGTTATAAGGAGGGCGGTTGATCGGGGTATCTATCGGGGACTTCATTGTGGGAGTGCGGGTCCGATAGTTTCTCATTTCATTTATGCGGATGATGTGGTATTTTTAAGCGAATGGGGTAGCGATAATGTAATAAATTTGAAAAGAATACTTCAATGTTTCTACCTTGTTTCCAGACTAAAAGTGAATTTGGCGAAATGTCGAGTTTATGGCACGTGTGTGGGGAATTTGGAAAAGGTTCGGATTGAAAATATTTTACAGTGTGGAGTCGGATCCATACCATTTATTTATCTCGGTCTTCCGATTGGGGGGAATATGCATTTGGAGAAATCTTAGGATCCGATTGTGGATCTTTTTAAAAAAACACCTTTCGGGTTGGAAGGCTAATACATTGTCTATCGGGGTCGGATTACGGTTATTAAATAGGTTTTAAACGCTCTACCGACATACTATTTCTTATTATTTAATGCCCCAGGTGTCGTTTTAGAAAAGCTGAAAAGATTTAGGAGGGTTTTCTTTTGGGGCGGAATGGAAGAAAATTATAAAATCAGTTGGGTTGCTTGGAATAAGGTCATCATCCCGAAAAAGTATGGTGGAGTCGGGTTGGGGTTGTTGAAAGATGCTAATTTAGTCATGTTAGCTAAATGGTGGTGGTGATTCAGGGGCGAACAAAGAAGGATATGGCGTCAAGTTGTCTGGTTCATTTATCATTCTTCGAGGTCATGGCAAGCGATCCCGGCTAGGCTTTCAGCTTCGGGCCCTTGGCGGTATATTGTAAAAACTTCTGCTGAACTGTCACGTATAAACCTCAGCTCGGACATCAAATGTATAGTACGTAGTGGAGGCGAGACAACTTTTTGGTTGGATTTATGGATTGGAAACGAACCGTTTTATACCCGGTTTCCGAGACGCTTCAAGTTAGAGGCAGAGAAGAATTGCATGGTAGCGGATCATTTATTCATGGAGTTTAATTTTATATGCGGATAGTGGGGCTAGTCCCGGATTCCGAGATCTTCAGAGGAGGTGGATGAATTCAGACAATTGCTTATGGTATGTCAAATGTGGTGTTAAAGTTGGGAGAAGATAAACTTTGTTGGGATCTTGATGAGTCGGGTTCGTTTAATGTTAAGAGTATTAAATGTCACCTTGCAAACGAGCGGGGTGTTATGCCTGAGTTTGTGTTTAAGTGGAATAGTTGGGTACCAAAAAGGTGAATTTGGTGGCTTTGAGAGCGGATTAGATCGTCTACCGACTCGGGTTGCGTTAGCGGCCCG
Organism: Bidens hawaiensis; assembly: GCF_021521415.1. Taxonomy (NCBI): domain Eukaryota; kingdom Viridiplantae; phylum Streptophyta; class Magnoliopsida; order Asterales; family Asteraceae; genus Bidens; species Bidens hawaiensis. The sequence goes on along the minus strand of NW_027491613.1, from coordinate 499,720 downwards.
AAACATTAATGTTCCCTCGCTTGATTGTGTTTTTTTGTGGAGATCACAATGAATCGGTGGAGAATATTTTCGTGCCGTGTGTTCTTGCCCAAGAGGTTTGGCATGCCATCTCCGTTTGGTGTCGGGTCCCCGCGATTTATGCATTTCGAGTTCGGGATCTTATTGAGCTCCTTAATTTTTCTTTCATTCCAAAGAAGAAGGCTAAAGCCTTTTATGCTATAATGTTGGTTGCTCTTTGGAGGTTGTGGAAGGCCCGAAATGAGGTAGTCCATGACGGGGCGGTCCTTCAGGCAGCGAGCTTAGTGATAAGTTTCCTTTGGGTACGTAATAGAGCGAAATTCACTTTTGTTACTTGGAAGGGTTGGAAGGATTTTAGTTTTTAAGATGGATAATTGTATATGGGTGGAGAGAGATAGTTATCTCACGTATCTAAAAATTTTACTTGTTTGGCTAGCGTCTAGCTAGTATTTTAAATGATAATTTGTTGGTCTTTAAAAAAAAAGTTTTTTCTGGTATTGTTTGTTTTTTAAAATATATCAATTAACGAATATATTTAATATATACTTTTTTAACAATATTTCTTATTTTATGGCTTAATTTAATATTTAATTTCTTTTATATATAAGTTAACTCAAGAAAATCGTGTTTTAAAATACTATATATGTGCTGAATCCAAGAACACCTATTAACCCACACTAACATTAGGGGGAGGGGGTGGTTCATTATAATGGTTTTTCCATCACTTTGACCACCCAATGATAATGTGACACTTCACCCCAACGAAATCCATCACTAGTGATGGAATTTAGTGAGCGTGGTGGTATGGTGTGATGGTTTCAATTTTATTATTATTTTTTATAAAATAAATACTAAAACAAGGTTAAATTAAATAAAAAATAAAATAAGATTAAATAAATGTTACAAAGATAAATAAACTAAAAAAACGGAAAAAAAAACCTATGGCCCTGCCCAGCCCCACTTGTCGCATATCTCGCGTTTGCGTTGAAGTACGATCGATCTAAAGGGTTCGTCAAAATGTTCGTCCGGTTGTAGGAGGAATGTTAAATCGGCGTTTTTTGGTTTTCATTCAAATGGTTGATATACGCCTCATCACGTTTTAATTTCGAATCAAGAGTAAATTTCTTTCGCTCATTCGCCTCGGCCATTTCCGTCAACTTAGCCGACTTGTATTCGGCGAAGTCTTCGGCCACCGCTTTCTTTCCCAATCTTGACGATTCCCCAATTTTCTTGCGATGCGGCCGTGTGGGTGTGGGTGTGTCTTCTTCGGGATCCTCTATGGGTTCCTTGTTCAAGTTAATGTTCGGCATGTTGCTTGAGAAGCCGTCAGTAGACGTTGTGTAGTTCCCGGACTCGAAAGTTTTTGATCTTTTTGAAGAAGATCCTTTCTTCCTTGGAGCTGTCGGTCTGTCCATGCCGACCACGGGAATCGGTTCCCACTTCGGGAGATGTATCGCAACCTCCCACGCGTCCATGTGGGGAAAAGATTTATGTCGGAAAATCTTGACATAATCGCGCAGGGCGTCCTTTACGATAGTCTCCTCGATCGCGCTACTTTTGTGGATTTCGGGCCTACAAAACATTTAGAAATATATATATATATATATATATATATATATATATATATATATATATATCAAAATTGTAAAAATAAAGTAATAAATTATAAAATTTTACATTTTTCGATTCAAATATCCCCACTTGGAAGTCATTTGATCCATGTTTCGTTCGGTTGACCCGAGAAGTTTGCCGAAATGTTCAATAACATGTCTCCATAAAACGTCTCGTTTTTGTTGGTTTGCGTATTTTTTTGGTTTCGGAGGCGTGTAAGTAAGCCTTGGTCAAGGCGACCTCCTCCGCGGACGACCAAGGCCTCTTCACTGGGGTGCCATCCTCTTCCGCGGGTTCATCTTCAACCACATTGTCGTCTTCTTCACGAAAAGCACGTGCAAATTGATGTATAACATAATTATCGTTTAGGGGATCGACGGACATTTGAGACAGTTGAGATTGAAACATTTGAAAAGCATTATTTGGATAATTTTGGGTTGAAAAAGGTGAATAAAAGGTTGGTTTTGATACAGTTGAAAAGATTGTGATTGGTTTTGGGATGGTTGAAAAGATTGGTTTTGGGACGGTTGAAAAGGTTGTGGATGATAGGGTTGTTGTTGGGAAGGTTGTTGTTGGAATGGTTGGGTTGTGTCGGGTTCATCTTGTAACCGGAATCTCGTCGGCTCGCCTAGATTTTGTCGAACCTTTGGTCGGGTTTGGGTTTTCTTTGAACCCGAGCCACGTTTCCTAGAACCCTCCATTGGTGTGATGTTAGAATGTTGTTTGTAGTAGAATATTTGAGTTGGATTTGAAGATGGATTTGAGTTATTTACATAAGTTAAATAAATTTTTTTCAATACCCCCCCCCAACGATAACATTTCTTGATATAAACAACGTGATGGCCATCACACAAACCCCCTCATCACGCGTGATGAAAGGGGTGGCGGCGGTGTTCGTGAGCCCATCTCTCATGATGGGGTGGCCATCACGGACCACCTCGTCCCCCCCCCCCTAACTTCATAATTGGACCTTTTAATAACCAAAACAGATTAAATAAATGATTAGCAAGTATCTACTATTTGGAAACTGATGATGAATAATTTGGATTGGTTCTCTCGTTTTGAATATCTCCTTAGTATCCGAAGTTCTTGAAACGGGAAGTCAACCGTCTATATTGATTTTGACGCTTTAGGGTTAACTTATCCAGGAACACATTCAAGGAAAAAACCATCACTGTGAAAAACTTTAACCATCACCCTCATGTCATTGAACTAAAGACCACTTGCAAAGAGAACTGGTACAAAATGAGACTCGAACATGCACAACATCCGATTTGGTGCGTTAACCTAACTAATATAAGCCACTACACCAACCATATACACATAATTTTGAAGCTCCTATTTTTATGGATGAGCAAGTGTGTACCAAGTACTGATGGAATTGGTATCGGTGTCTATACCTATATTTGATTTGCATGTTAATGGTAGTCTTGTAACTTTTCTTATTATAAAGTCATGTGTTCAAGTCTCGTCTGAAACATTCTGTTTTATATTAAAAGTATGATTAAATAATTTTGCTATTATTAAATAACTAGCTTTAGAGCTCGTGTAACACACTGGATTATCTAAATAATAAAGCTGCAAATAAAGCAATACATAATGTATATAGAAAAATGCATTACATCTATGCTTGTATCATTATATATAAATTGATTTTATTTACATCACAAAATGATTTTTTCCAAAAAAAAATGAACTTAATAAAAAAAATAATGCACTTGAAAAAACATACCCAAGAACACTCAATCTATTGAAAATTTATTCTCAGTATCATATATGTATAATTGAAAGAAATTTGGTTATGAACCAATTTTGGAGAATACTTCTCATATAATAATAGTCTTGAGCTACGCCATGAAAATTATTTTGATAAATTTAAGGGGCTTAGCGACTTTGCCAGTTGACAAAAACAAATAAAAAAATAACAGTTTAACCCGTTTAATTTTGTGAATGTTTTGTTTCACTTGAGCATAATGTTGTTTGACATGCTTCACATACAAAATTCTAATCACGATTTAAGGAAAGTCAATTCTGACACAAACATTTCTAATTTGACAAAAGTTAAAAGCATTGATAGACATGGAGGTGGAATGTCGGAAGTGTTTGTCATTTTTTCTTGAATTTCAATAGTCATGGAAAAAATATTCAATGTGAAAATCCAGAATCTTTTGACTATTTACAAAAATGCCCTTAAAATACATTTCAAACTCAATCACGTTTAAAATTCTAACTTTCATTTGTTTTACATTTTTAAGTCAAAACTTTGAAACCTAACAAGTTTGACGATAAATCTTATGGCATTCTCAAATTTTAAAAAATACTCAGATTACCTCTTTTTTAGCGTAACAAATTTGAGCCAAATGTAGTTAATTTGTACCAAACGATCTATTTACCATCTTTAAACCCGTAACAATCAAATTTATGTTCCATAAAAACCCGAAGAAATCCTTGATAAAAAAAACCCAATAAACTAAATATGATAAACTGTAATATATTTGAAAGTGATTGATATATACTATCCTTACAATTTGACACATATATGTATAGTTTACTAAATTACTCGAAAAAACAAATTGATAGATTTAAATCTTATATTTATAATTTATAAAGTTATATGACAATGTACAAAATAACCAATAGATAAATGGATTTATTTTTGTAAAATGGATCAACTTTTAATCATATATTTATTATTTAATGAATAAAAGTTACTTTGTAAATTGAAACATATTAGAGTTTTTTTTTTAATTTAAATCTTCAACAATATACATAGTAAAATATGTTAATTATAACATATAGAATTATATTCATTTTAGTATTTAACAAACACGGTTTGTTGTTGATTTTTGGATTTCATCAAGTATGTTGTGAAATATATCTAACAATGTGTAGTAGTATAATATGTTAACATTTATTTTTATAAAAGTGTATAGATATAATATAAAAAGAGTTTAAACAAAAGTGAATAATTTAATAATGTTATAGATATAATATAAATTGAGATCGAGTAAAAGGAAAGTAAATAATTATTAATCTATGACATATATTAGTTTTGGAGGGAAAAAATATGAAGAATAACCAGAAACCGACACATGTCTACAATTATTTTACTTTATTAGAGTAGGCAGATATTACACGAGCATTCACAATTTCACCCTTATATATTTTACCGTTAAATAATCTTACCCGTATAGACTGCCATTTGGTTGAGTGCTTGACAGTTGATAGATGTGGGCTAAATCATTCATTCATAATACAGTATATATTACATTGTTTTATTAGATCATCCTCTATGGTGGGGGGTTTCGAAGCTCCTCCATAGTGTCATGTCAGCGCCACGTAAACATCGGGGGCATCAAAATCTCAACCAATAATGTCTCGCTATGGTATAATGCCCCAAAAGCACCCTTTATATATATATATACACACACACATATGTATGTGTGTGTAAGGGATATAGAGAGGGCCCACCTTTTTCTCTCTTCCGCGCCGGGCGTTCCAACCACCGGCAGCACCAGCGCCCCACCACCAAGGGCGCCCCTTGGTGGTGTTGAGTGCCCAACGGCGCCCGCCTTCAGCTTGGAAGCCGCCCCATAGCGACCCGTCTTACAATATATTACCATATTCTATTCGGCATCTGTGGCATGAACCGCAATTTCTGTTTGGCGATACAGGATAAAGTACATACTATCAAAACCATACCTCGTCAAAACAAACTAGAATATAGTAGTTTTCTTTTTAAACATCAAACTCCCCTAATACTCTCAAAAACTCCTATATAAATAGGTTATTGTCTTAGATATGAATCATATGATCCAAGACCTTTACTAAAAGTCTAAAATCTCTACCAACTTCACTAGTCCACATTAGCTTAAATCTAATTATGCATAGTTTGATTTCAATTAAATGGCAATAGAAGTAAGCGCATTTTGGTAAATATGCCATTTCATCATTTTTTGGGGGTTAGACGGTTAGTTTTAGATCACTCTATGCCAATTTTAGATCACATATGTCAACACATCAAAGATACATGATATTTAATCAGAATCTTAAATATATATATATAAATGAAACATCTCTATATTTTTTTATGCTACCAGATCTTTATTTGTAAATATAGGTTTCTTAAGTATTTGACCCGAATTCACGGATATGGGTTTCACCAAACCCAGATATCCCTTAAACGGATTATAACATCTCATTAAATTAAAATTTAATCTCACCAAATTTTTTATATGAAGATTCAATAAATTAGAGATATACTAAAAAATAGTATCCGATTAAAAAAATATATTATGTATAACTAAGAAATAATTTTATAGTAAAAAAAAAATTAGCGGGTCATGGGTCTCACAAAACCCAAATAGCTTTTAAACCGGGTTATATAATCTGATTTATTTGTGAAACTCTTTCATCATCAAATCCTAAATATATTATTAATTTTTTACAATAAATAAAATTAAAATCCAAAAAAATATATAAATCTTATAAACAAATAATGCAAAACACCCCTTAATACCGGGGGGGGGGGGGGGGGATACAAACTAGTAAATGAATAATTTAAACAAAACGCTTTATGCTCTCAAAAAAAATTAATAGTAAATGAATAATTTAAACAAAACGCTTTATGCTCTCAAAAAAAATTAATATGTAATAGTTTTGTTTTTTAACATTGAAACTTAAAATACCCCTAATACTCTCTAATGTCCAATATAATTACACCCCTCACTAAGAGCCAAAAACCTCTACCAAAGAGGTAGCCCACATTAGCTTAAATATCATTTTGTAATGTTTGTTTCTAATTAAATGGTAATAAAAGTCAAATTACAATTATTAAAAATTAATATAATTTAGAACCTAGCTTAAATAGTAATTTTTACATAATTTTAATATTTTAAGATCATAACTATGTGTAATATAATTTTTCACCCGTAATATGTAATTAAAAATTTAACCCATCATCACAAGCCGGTTAAACGATGTGCATCATCGACTTGAAGGGATTAGTCTGTCTCATGAGGTGGCTAGGAGTAGACCAAAGTTATCTTTATCATTTAAATTCATGTTTTGGTTTATCTAGTACCTTGAATTTATTTTTATTAATTTAAATTATTTTCTGTTTAAAAGTCAAGTTATAGTATTTGAGTTATAATAGGAGTTGATGTATGGGTACCTGTATAAACCTGATTAGTGTTTTTATTTTTATGCATGTTTTATGTTAACAATAAGTACCAAGAAAGAGTCGCTAATCAAGTTTTGAGCAAATTGTCTTTGTGGTTGGCTTTCGAACTTTGATATCACCTTTTCCACGTTTAACAAATGGTATCAAATTCAAACCCGCGAATCATGTATGAGTTCCAAGTAATTGGAGGTGTGAAGAAGGTGCACAATACGAACTACAATATATGGGTGACATGTATGAAGTCTTATCTACAAAGAAAAGATTTGTGGGAAGTTGTCAATGAAGAAAGCTCGTGGAGCCAACGAACGACGTGAACCATGTTGTTAGGAAGTGGCGAGTGAAAGCCAGGAAAGACATGTTCTACTTGAGGCAACGATCGATGAAGAGTTTATGGAACATATCCAAGATCTCGAAACACTGAAACCGGCATGGGATGCGTTGGCTGCCTTATTCTCCAAGAAAAAAAAAATACCAAACACAACTTTTGGAGAAAGAGCTATTGTCGATATTCCAATTAGATCTTACTATACCCCAATATTTTCCCAAGGTAAAGACGTTATGTCGGGAAATTGGATAGTTGGATCAATAAGCTAGGATCGAGGAGGCAAGAATGAAGAAAATTATTATTCACTGGCTCAAACCCGAGTAACGAAGCATCGTTACAGTATAGGGATGGGTGAATCTACCTATGCTCGGTAAGTTTGAAAATTTTTTGGCAGGCCAAGAAGCATTAATCAAACAGGTGGGAGATGTTTCGATTAGACCATCAAAGGTTGAAGATCAAGCCTTGTATGCTGGGAAGGGAAAGAAAGGTTATTGATATGGGAAATTCAAGACCGGGCCAAGTATGAAGAGAAACAGAAACCATGAGCCAGGAAGGAAACATAAAGAATGAAACAGCCAGAGACAAACGTAAGAATATTGAAAATAGAAAGTTTACGCTAAAGTTTTCAAGTGTGGACAAGAGGGTCACATGGATTGTAAGTGGATGATCTAGACCTAATCGTCCAGATCATGTTTTAGCGTCTTGAAAAAGCTCTTTATGGCCTGCACCAAGCACCTCATTCATGGTATGCTTCCCTAGCAGAACACTTGCTGAAGAACGGCTATAGAAGAGGAGTCATCGATAGACGTTATCTATCAAGAAGGTAAAGGGCGATCAGATCTTGGTCCAAATATATGTTGACGGCATTATCTTTGGATCTACTTCTGATAAATTGTGTAGAGAGTTTGCCGAGGTCATGCAAAGCCGGTTTGAGATGAGCTCGTTAGGAGAGATGACTTTCTTTCTGGGTCTTCAAGTTGAACAAAAGGAGGACGACATTCTGATTCATCAAGAAAAATATGTTCGTGATATCGTCCAAAAGTTTGGGTTCCAAGAATCCTCTCCTTTTCTCACTCCAATTTCTACTTGTCATGCGCGTGCTCCAGATCCATCAGGAACTCCAGTTGATAAACATCTCTGTAGATCTATGATCAGCTCCCTGATGTATCTCACTGCCAGAAGACCGGACATCATGTTCCCTGTCTTTCAGTGTGCCAGATATCAGAGTAATCCGAAAAAGTCTCACTTAATTGCTGTAAAGCGCATCTTTTGGTACCTTAAGGGAAAGCCTTGCTTAGGTCTTTGGTATCCCAAAGACTACCATATGGTACTCCATCTTACACCGATAACGATTATGGAGGATGTAATCTTGATCAAAAGTCAACATCGGGGGGATGTCGTTTCCTGGGTGATAGGTTGATCTCCTGGAAATGCAAGAAACAAGTCACCGTGTCCACCTCCACTACTGAAGCAGAATACATTGTTGCCTTCGCTTGTTGCTCTCAAGTCATATGGATCCAACATCAGCTGTTGGATTACGGTTTGAATTTCTTTAACACCACTACTAAGTGTGACAATGAGGCAGCTGTGTGTATTGTTAAAATCCCGGTCCAGCACTCTAAGACAAAGCATATTGACATCCGAATGAATTTTATTCATGATTGTTTTGACCGGAAGCTTGTCTAAATTGAACGGGTCGATTCCGATGACAACTTTGCATACCTGTTTACTAAAACTTTTGATCGTGCCCGATTTTTGTTTCTCGGTTGAGTAACTTGGCAAGATCTCTTCTGTTCAAAGTTGAGGTTTTGTTCATTTTGTTTATTTTATTTTATTTTGATTTTTACCTTATTTTTAAATTTTATTTTTATGTTATTTTTAAAAGTTTTTAAATTTTACTTTTATTTGTTTTACAAGAATTACTTTTAAGTTTTATTTTATTTTTCTTTTACTGTTTATTTTATGTTTCAATCTTTTTGTATATAAAATTGTAAATATTTTTCAAATATGTCACAATTTTAGAGGGAGAAAATGAGTTAAGTTTAACTCACCAAAAAGATTTTAAGTTTCGTTAAGAAAAACAAAAACGAGTCACTTGACTAACCAAAAATACTTTATACTTTATTAGGTAATTCTACTTCATTAAGAAAATCAGAAAAAGGTTCAAAAATGTATTCGCTTGTTTAGAAGGAGTTCCTTTTTAGAGGGAGTCGGATAATTAAAATATTAGAAAATTTTGAGAAATTGATCCGACCCTTTGGAATATGATAAGAAATTGTCGTTAGTGATACTAGCACACGAAAAGAATAGATCAAAAGTCAACATGATCATTGCTTGATGTATAGATAGACTTAACAAATGAGTAAGTATCATAGTCATATAAACTTAAATACTCGCCTATGCTAGTGGTTACACTCTTATGAAGCGGTTGCTGACTCCAAATAAGTCATATCTTTGAAGGAAAAAATATTAATAGTCAGTCATACACAAGCCCGTTAGTGATTTGTGTATATAACTATTATTTCTTGTTTTAAATTTAAATATTGAAATATCAAACATTATTGAAAAAGCAGAAAAATTGCAAAATACTCAAAAAAAATATTCAAAAAATCAACAACAAAAATGTTGACAATTTATCAAACAAAAATGGGTATATTAGAACTATGTGACGTGAGGCAAACAAGTAAGACCTAAACACTTTATATGAAAACTTGTAAGTCTGGATGACATGTAAGTCCATGGTTCAACCTTTAATCTGTTTGAAAAGAAATTTTACGAAAAGTCTTTAAAAGCTCAAAATATTTTGATCAATTATTAGGGGGTCGAAGTCAATTTGGGGTGAGACCACACAAGTATTGTGCTTAATTTATTCCTTAACGTATCATTGTGAAATCAAAATACTTGTTAAGTTTAAAGTGGGCCTAAATATCTACAATCGACTTTGGGTTCTTGGCATAATAATATCCAAATAGAAGTGCGATCTAGGACGCTATAGATAATGTAATTCCATGTCGTGATCTTTCTCACCAAAAACTAGTATCTATCAAATTTTGTAAATTAATTAATTAGTAAAAATTAATATAATATTAATTTCTTCTTTACTTCACTTTTCAATTTTTAGTTTATTTTTAAGTTTTATTTTATTTTTATTGACACGTCAAAACTAGTTTAACTTGTATTTTCTTTAATTTTATTTTTATCTTATTTTAATTTATTTTTATTTTTATCCTTTATTTTATTTAGCTTTGTTTAAAATGTTATTCTATTTTAAATTTGTTTTTAACTTTGTTTTATTTTTAACATCTCTTAAATTTTATGTGTAATTTTTAACTTTGTTAAAACTCTTATTTATTTTTATTTTTACTTTTAATATTATTTTATTTCAATTCTATTATTATTTTTGTCTTAAAATTTTTATTTAATGTATAGTTAAATTGAGTTAATTTTTACAACAAGGTTCTCAATGCAACGGTTGTTAAGTATTGACCCGAGATGTTTTGACCCTATTACGAGATAGGTTGACCCTATAAATAGGTCTTTTAAACATCTCTTTCATTCTTATCCACTCACACCTTATCCACTCTCTTTCTCTCTCTAATATTTTCTCTCAAACAAGAGCCACCACCACCGCCTTTACAATATTTCCAGATATGATAATCAATATACGGATTTGTTTCATAAATCACACCCAATCATCTAACAAACATGGTAGAATGAAAAAACTTTAAAATGATTCAAGGAAGTTCTATTGGAATGAGAGTTGTATGCAAATTGAAAATGTATTCGAATGTAATATGTATTCGAATGAAATGGTATTATGTGAAAAATGATCTAAGGACATTATGTTCGAATGGGTGCTTGTTCGAATAGATATGTATTCGATTGAAGGGTTTATTCGAATGGTCTGGTTATGAATAAGAACTGATGATATTGTGAAAATCTGTTAAGATTCAAGTATTCGAATGGTATTCGAATAGAATAAACACTCAAATATAATTTTTATTCCAATTCAATGCTATTCAAACAAAATGAAGTCTGATCTTGAAATTTGATAAGTATATAGCATTCGAATGAATCTAGTTTCGAATGAAAGAGTTGTTTGGTCAAGACTATAGCTAAAGACTATTAGAATAGAGTAAATGTTACATATTTTATGGTTTGGTCATTTGAACATCCATTCGAACAAACTGGAAATTACTAAGTGCATTGTATTTGAATATCCATTCGATTGGATAAAATTTTTTGAAAATCTTCAAGTATACTTCATTCGAACAGTATATAAGTTTATTGAAAAATCTAAGTATAGAATAATCTAATCTAAGGAATTGTATTCGAATCGAATTCTATTTGATTTTAATAAAATCCTTCTATTCGAATGTTTTATCTGTCAAGACTAGTTCAATTTTGAATGGTCACATAAACTGGAATTGATTCGAATACAATAGTCATCTCTGTTTATCATTCACTTCATTCCGAATACCTCATCCTTAGACAAAATTTCTATTATGGTTCAAACCTTTTGTAAATAACTTTGAAAAAGTTTTGTTTCATTTTTTTAAGTTAATCCTTGTACATATTTATTTTCTTGTAACTCCATTAACAACAATAATGTCTCTTGTGTGCTTTTAGGGTTATAATAGCTTCTGTAATTTGGAGATACCGACAAAGAGAAAGTTCAAAGTATTCATCTCAATGTTCAAGGGATTGCAAACTTGTCCTTTGTCCTATGCAATCACTGCTGATCCTGAGATTCATTACTCATGGATAGAACAATTCTAGGAAAATGCAAGGACAAAGAAAGGTAGTTCGAGGATCACTTCAAAGATTGATGGTTTAAAGGTGATAGTCACTGAAGATGTTGTCAGAAAGGCTCTCCAGATTCAAGATTATGCAGGTGATTTGTGCACCATCTTTACAAAGGAACAAATAGCTGAATACTTGGAGGATATTGGCTATGAAGTTGAGTGGTCAACTTGTGAGAAGAAGTATTTTCCCATCTAATGGAAGCTTTTGTTTCACATAGTGGCAAACTGCTTATCTTCTCAGAAAGGTGGTTTCGACAAGCTTAATGTTGATTGGGTGGGAGTAATGTTGATTTTGACAAGGAGAAGGAGGTACAACTACTCTCAGCTGTTCTTCAAGTACATTCAACTAAATGTGCTTGCCAAGAACTGAATAATGATGTATCCACATTTTATCCAATTGATTTTGGACTACCTTCTTTCTGATACACCCAAACCCGTGCAAATGAATGAAGTTGTTGATGATGGTAATGCAGTTGAGTTTATTGAACCATTTAATGTGAAAGAAATCAAGTTATCCATCTTGAATTCCATTCTCAAGCCATCCGGGAGAAGCTCTCATAAATACCAGGGTGAAGAACCTGGTAAAGTTTGGCCAATTCAAGGAAACTGAATCTGATAGTGATGGAGCAGAGGTTGAGGAAGGAAATGAGGATGATGATGATCCTGATGATGATCAGGATGGAGGTGATGATGAGGAGGTAGAACAGGAGGATGAGCCTGTTGATGAACCGGTTGATGAGTCTGAAACGGAGTCAAAAACTCCTGTGGTTAAAGAGGGCAGATCCAAAAAGAAGCATGACAAGTCAAAGAGGAAAGCTGGTGAGTCCTCAAAGGGATCTGCTGTTGCTGAGGAAGAAGAGGAAGAGGAGTCTGAGCGTCCTCCAAAACGGTTGAAGAAGGCAAAGGACTCCAAGAAGTCTTCACCTTCTAAGGTGCCTCAACTTAAGGTAACATTTCCTTCGATTTTTGAGATGCTGACCCACTCCTTAGCAACCCAAACCACATCACCACAAACCACCATTCCCAACCCACACATAGGATCACCCAAGACTTTAGCCAAAACCTTAAAAGCCCTCCAAGATAAACAAATCAAAGTTACCAAAACCCAATCTCACCTAAATCCAAACCCAAAATGACCTCACCCAAAGCCCCAACCAAATCTAGACCTAGAATCATCCTTAGAAGAAAGGCCAAAACCCAGAAACCATCCCTCGTAGATGAACCTGTTACCTCACCTGAAACCTCCCCAACCCGCTTAAACGAACCAATGCTCTCAATGTTTGAGGACATACCTATAACCACCCAAATCGAAACCTTTACCTCACCTACGGCCACCATACCCGTCACCTCACCCACATACCAATTCACCTCACCGATTAGGGATACCTCGTTCTGGTCATCTACATTCACCACATATAGCCAAACCCAAACCACCTCAACCACCACAGAAACAACCACCACACCAACAAACCTACCCTTAACCATAACCACATCTTTCCCAACCTTAACCTTAACCATACCCATCTCAACCACACCACACTCAACCATTTCAACCACACCTCCTTTAACACTTAGGAGACCAGTGATCGCTGCCACTCCCATTTCAAGTGGGAAATCGAAGAAATCTCCTGTGTTCAAAGATCCTGTCCTCGATAGGCTTGCGGCACTGGAAGAGGCTAATGAGAACCGTGCAAAGCGGGAACTCATGTTGATCAAATTCTGAAAGATCAACAAGTCATCAACCAAGAGGTCACTCGTCAACGTGACACTTTGGCCGATTAATTGGCCATTCTTCAAGAGAGACGTGACTTGGATCAAGCCAAAATCGAAAGTCAACAAAATTGGATCAACTTGTTGCATCAACGAATCAACAATCAACAAGAGCTGATTAACAAAAACACACTGCAAAATGCTGACCAACATGTTGAAATGGAGACGCTTGAGTCTTGGGTGAGAAGCTGGTAACTGATCTTCCTTCCTCCTCAACGTTAGCTAGTGAGTTCAGGAGGCAACTCAACTCCACACTCGACAAGGTATGGATTGATTTTGAGCGTTTGAGCTCAAGGGTGAGTGGGTTGGAAGGTTGTGAGAGTCGGGACGTGAGCAGAGTGATGGGTGAAAGCGTGAGGCTGCGGAATCTAGTTGAGCTGCTGAAGGAAGAATTGGAGAATCAACACGCCGAACAGGGGAGTGTTAATGAGTCGTTGGTTAACCGATACCTCGCCGTGATGGAGGTTATGCGGTTTACTGATTAGGATGTTGAGAACCTACGGGTTCACTTGATGGAGACCTTTCGAGGGTTTCTTCGTGTAGCCGAGCCAAGAGCTGAGCAAGTCAACCAAAGACAAACTATTCTTGCTCGTTTAGCTACTGATGTCGAAAGGGTTAGAGCTATGGGAAGCGTATACGGTTTCCTCTACATGGGAGAACCAAGTAAAGAAGGGGGTGAAGGAGGTTCTGGTTTGAAGGCTGCTGATGATGAGCCTGAAGTTGTTGTGGGAACCGTTGCCGGCACTGAGCTTGTAGCTACCACTGTTATTTCATCTGGGCAGGTCAATACTACAAGTTAACCACTTGTTGCACCCACCACTAGTGCACAAGTAAGTGTTGTGTTCACCACCATATTGATTGTTCATACTAATGCACAACAATTAACACAAGGTGGTGGTGATGATGGTGATGACGATGATGACGAGTCTGATGGTGGAGACGGTGATGATGATGAGAGAAATGATGAAGAGGATGATGACCACGAGTATGATAGCTTCGATGATCCTCGTGGTGGTGGAAATGGTGATGGAAGTGGTGATGGCAGTGGTAGTGGTAGTGGAAACGGTATCGGTGGTGCTACTTGAAATAAGGTGGCCGATGATGAGCCGCCAAAGAAGGCTGAGAAAAGAAAGAGACGGATGCTGCGGTGGAGGCTGAACTGGCCTCTTTACTAAATGTTTGTTCTTTTGTAGGTACCGTTCCAACAGTTGAGAAAGCCGTGGAAGACAATAATGATAATGACATCAACTATTCTCCTAACCCCAACACATCAGTTAGGGAGAATGTTGAGCCGACTGCTGAATAACTAGTTTTCACTCTTGTTTTGCTCCTGCTCGAAGAAAGTCAAGAAAATCCACCAAATACTATAGCGTGAGCAGGATGTGAAGCTTTAGATGGAGGTCAAAGCCTTACCATGATTCAGATCTCATTCTGTACGCAAAATACCACAAAGATAAAAAAAATTGGCTATCCAACGTGCATGGGGATCTGACATATCTTACCTACAAAGATATGCACTCTTTGTCTGTCCTCGACATGAACTTCTTTCGCAAGACTATAGGTCGAGATGACAGCAAAGACATCACTGAATCATGGTTCAAGAACAACTTCTTGTGGAGAGAGTGGAGGAACGACTACCCGACATTTGCGGTCAATGAGGGTAGAACGTACAAGTCAAAGAAGATCAACCCTTCACCAACAAGTCGTCCAAGGGTCGACTATACAAGATGCCTGACGATCATGGTGAGCCGATCTGCCATGGAATGCCCTTTGAAGACGACTTTCTCTATGACTTCATCGTCTGGGAGTTTGACAACGTGCACGGCGAAGTCATCATTCACTACACCCGCACTCATGACCTGAGGTTCTTCGATGAACACGAACTTGCAGGTTTTGGACTCAGCGACTTGGAAAGTCAAGTCGCCCCTTTGCATTGTTGAAGACGTCCGTCGTGACAAAACGGACGCTGTCGTTGGAAAGTTTGTCAAGTTACATGTTGAAAAGCAACCATTTAAAGATCCAGACGATGTCTTCGACTACGAGTGCGAGTGGTGATGGAAGAAAACAAAGCAAATACTAAAGACTAGAGGGAGATTGTAAGGCCCATTTCTAGAATAGTCTTTCGTATTTGTTAATATGTATTTTGTTAGTTGTTCAAGTATTATCTTTTGTATGTATTGGGCCCGAGGCCTATTGTATTTGGAGCCCATTGGGCATGTTATGTGAAAGATGTGTATGGGAATACACACACTATATAAAGTGTGTGTATCACATACACAATGTAACCCTTTTGCAAATATCATCTTATAAACCTACAAACTATGTCTCTCTCTTTCCGTTTCAGCCGTAATAACTATCACCACAAGATTCGAGATCTCGGTCTTAGCTAGTTGTTTCCGCCAACTAGTTGAGAGGTTGATCAAAGACAACTAGTAATTAGTTTATTTGTTGTTTGATCCGCTTATGGAACCTACAAAAACGTAGGAAACTTTTTAGTACTTTTACTTTTTTGTATTTTATTTATATTTCAAGTTATGATTTTTTATTTTTTATTTTTTTTTGAATTTTTTAATGAGAGGTTTTTAAAATGGTTAGATTTTAGAAACCCCTCATCAAAATATTCAAAAAAATAATTAAAAAATTATAACTCAAAATATAAATCAAAAACTTAAAAAGTAAAAATACTAAAAAGTTCTTTCCGTTTTTCTCGCTCCATTCAAAAAAATCTCGAGATATGTCAACCCGTTTTGACCCGTTTCAATCATTTTCTCTTTTTAGTTTGACTCATTATGACCATTTATATACATTTTAATACAACTAATTCAACCCAATAGATCACAATTATCACCCCTAGCTAGTATAAGTATCTATATAAACTCAATTAGTTTTCTATATTCTTTGTATGTTTCTGATTTCAACAATAAGAAAGAGTCCTCATCAAGTTCGGAGCATGTCGTTGTTGGCTGGTTTTCGATTTTAATTTCACTTGTTCCACGTTTAACAGAGACAACATTAAACTCTAGTTTATACCTAATCATAAAAAATAAACTTAACATCAATTTTTAACAAAGGTTATTATTATCTATTATCTAATAAGAATAAAAGAGAATGTTGATGCCGCACAGCCCTACGGCACCATATTGGTTCACACGATTTTTTTAGTTTAGGTAGTGCAGCGAATGTAACGGAAACGATCAATCACATGCCAAATTTTTTTTAGTTCTTAGTTCATTTATCGTAGCGAGCATAGTCAATACCGACCGGATTTGCGTTACCTTGTCGCACCATTATGTTAAATCACTGATTATTATATTATTGTCAATAAAAATATACAACATATTTTATTACGTACATACCTTTTAATAGTATTTTACACATTGGGAATATTATAGAAGCATTGTAGATGGAGGGCCATAGCTTCCTCCTGAATCTTATCACCAAACGTCACGTTTACATTTTATTAAATGAAAACAGGACTTTCATCGAAAGTGTAATCGCATACTTAACCATGCTGTCTTCGGATGGCTTTACTTCTTCTTCCCGGAACCTCGATACACCCACCGACCATCATGTATTCGTACGTGCAACATGCTCTATATATACAACTATTAATCTCTATATCTTCTCATAAATATCAAACCAATCCAACAATTACTTAACCGACTTCTAGTTCTGTTGATCAATGGCAACCAACAACAACGAGCCTCAGTTCCATGACTTCTTACCTCTAATGGCGGACAAATTGGGAGGAGAAGGTCTCATTGATGAAATGTGTAATGGGTTTAACTTGCTGATGGACCGCGATAAAGGTGTGATCACATTTGATAGTTTGAAGAAGAATTCATCACTTTTAGGTCTTCAAGATTTGTCAAATGATGATCTTTTGAGCATGTTGAGAGAAGGTGATTTTGATGGAGATGGTGCACTTAGTCAGATGGAGTTTTGTGTTCTTATGTTTAGATTAAGTCCTGAGTTGATGGAGCAATCTGAGAGTTTATTAGAACAAGCCTTGGAAGAGGAGTTTAATTTTCAATATTGAGTTGTAAAGTTTTCCATAATTTATAAAGTTATTGATTTTGTTGATAATATCCAAAGGCCAAATATGTTGTCTTCATGCTATATTGAGATGTTTATTATGTATTAATAAAAGCCACACGGCCACTAGTTAACCCAAATGATATCACCGTAAACTCGTAACAACCATACTTTGCGAGTGCTAAAAACAATATTCGGATATACTCATCCATCGCCCTCAACTGATGATAACTTGATCTAAGAGAAGACGTGTGATATTTGTGTGGGTTATAAAAAAATTTCTACTTAAGACCCATCGTTTTTGTAAGAATGTGTATCGTATAACGTGTCAAAATGTTACATGAATCACAAAGAGACAACATGTTGATCATGTTTTACAATACGGGATGTCGTCATTCTCAATGTCAATCTCTCCCTTGTAAAACAGTTAAACTTTTGTCCCTACCCAAAATATAAATTAAATTAACGTGCTAATTGTGAGAATCAAGTAGAGTAATTATATACAAGCAGAGTACATAATTATTCTATGATGTGATTACATAATTACTCTACTTGTATATATAATTACTCTACTTGATTCTCACAATTAGTACGCTAATTTAATTTGTACGATAACTTTTCTCATAATATAGTTCACCATCACCAACTCTGCCGGCTACACCGCCACTATTTTCGACGATGGAAAATAACCATATATCTATGTTATGTCGACTTCACCACCCAGTGGCGGAGCCAGGAATTTTTTCTTATGGGTTCGGAATTTTCTGGTGTTCGGTTTTTTTCCGTCGTCAAATTTTTCGGGCCCGGATGGGCCGAGTCCGTCATTCGGCCTAATAAATAAAATGCAATTTCACAAACATAACCAAAGTACATTGTAAACATTAAAATAAAATACAAAGGCAAATTAAATAAAATGTTTACAAATTAAAATTGTTCAATATGCGTTTTCACGTATTGAAAACGAATCATAAAATCTTCGACCGCAATTGTCAGAAAGAACTTATTTTCAATATAAAAATGCAAGCATTGTTCAAATAACCGCTACACATACAAGTAGTTCGAGTATTTTTTTTATAAATGATGATGGAGGAAATCAAAATTAAAGAAGTATATTCTTATGGATAAAAATAGGGGGCGATAAGAGGAATTTGATTCGTCGAGTTTGTGTAATTGTACATTTAAAAAAGGTTAAAGTTTCGTGTTGTACGTTCCTCCGTTTCAAGCTTCTTGCTGGGCATTGGAGTTTTTTAATAATAATTTCGCCGTTAAAAATAATAAAAATAAATTTAGATCAATGATGACGACCATTAAAGAAAATACGGTGCTACATGTATTAATATTTTAAAACAATATTTGTCAGGACATATATTTTGAAACTAGCAAGACTTCTTCTCATACAATCTTTTTTTCCATGGATGCCATCAAATTAAATGGCATGTACTCGAAGTTTAAAAATACGACATCGTTCTCACTCTAAAATTCAAGTTTTTGTTTTTTCATCGGCGAACGATGAAAAATTTCCAGAGGTTTCGTGACACCGGGTTCGTTCGCCGAAAAAGAATGGGTTCGCTCGTTAAATTGTACCCACAAGTTATATATAAAACCAAAAACGGACCGGGTTCGGCCGAACCCGGTGCCTTGAATGTGGCTCCGCCACTGTCACCACCACAATATCCAACAACAACCTGCTATACCACTACCATTTTAATCTATTTAAAGGTGTAGAAGAACAACTGCGGATGTGTTGAGAGTGGAGAGAGACCCATTGACACGATCTGACGATGGTGCCTTGGGTTGTTGAGGTCCTTTAGTCGTTGCTTCTAGATCTAGGTTTTCACTGATAAACAAAAAAAATCATGGTATACTA
The DNA here is from genome assembly GCF_021521415.1 of Bidens hawaiensis. Lineage (NCBI taxonomy): Eukaryota > Viridiplantae > Streptophyta > Magnoliopsida > Asterales > Asteraceae > Bidens > Bidens hawaiensis. Next base: position 480,107 of record NW_027491613.1, on the reverse strand, counting down.
TATGCATGGTGTTCATCAGCGATTGAAGAGGAGGTTGATGTTGTTTAGGGTTCTAAAAGGTTTGAGTGAGCTTTAGATGGGAGGCCGAAGAAGGGGAAGAGATAGGCGTTGGTTGTAGGCAAGGTGATGGTGGTGGGTGATGGAGATTAGAAAGCGGAGTAAGGATATGATGGGTCATGTTTGTGATAAGTTTACGTAATGCCATTCACATACCCAATTAGAAAAGTTTTTCATGCATATTCCTGTTCAAAACAACTCGGGTATCTATTGGATAATTAAGCATTGGCTATTGTGCGTACCCGGGGTTTTAGGTCTATTTTCAGGTTTATTATAGACTGTTATATTTTAAATTAATCAGGTGTATTATAAACTGTATATTTACTTGATATAAATATTGTTTGTAGGAACTACAACTATAATCAAGGAATTATGTACAGTATATTAGTAAACTAAATAAATTGAAAATATAATTAATGTTGGCATATAGTCGGGTATACGGGTATATATATCTTATCGGGTAATCGGCTCAAATAAATAGATATATTTATCTCCATATTTCATACCCATCATGTAGCGGCAAAAAAAATCAAAAGTAATTCCAGACCTAATCAGTTACTTGACCCAATACTATTCCCAGATGTTGGTATTTTCATCAAGTTCGAGTTTCCCTTCCAATCTGGATGTTTGTGTTTGTGTTTGTGTTTGCGTGCGCGTAGGAGAGAGAGAGAGAAAGACGAGTTTAAAGATTGAACCTAAACCACATTCTCTTTTTTATTAAAAGGTTAACTAATGGAATTTGTTATAGTAATATTCGATTAAATTACTTAGGTTAGTAACTAGTGAGTGTACGTATCCTCTAGTTTTAGATGCGAAGGGTTCAATTCCAACGATATGCGAAACATATATGTTTTATACAAGTATCTTAGAGTTGACTAGTTTGTCATACGAAGAAAAAGTATTGCTTTAATACCTTGATTAGATTTACTCTTTCACCTATTGAAACAAGTTATTGCAACAAATGTAACAAAACTGACTCAGTTTCCGTAGATTTTATCTTTCGTTTACTATCTGACCTAAATTAACTATCTAGTTCCGACCCGTATTCCCTATTAAGCTATCATGCACCCCATCAATATAAGAGTTAAGTTTAGACATGATATGATATGATGATAAGCAAATAAAAGTAATAAATAAGTTTTAGAAATATGTTTACATTATATATATCTTATGTGTATAGTTAAGTATATGTATATTTCTTATATAATAATGTAAACCTATTTTAAAAAAAATTGATTGATAAACTTTATTACTTATTCCTTACTTTAATAATGGGAGGTAAGATGATTTTAGTGTGAATTTGATAATTAAAGATCCAATCCTCATATTATACAATAATAATAAGACAGAATTACAGAAATTGTCTTTTATGTTTACACCAAATTTCAGTGGTTATCATTTATCTTTAAAAGTTTCACAATTTGTACTTTACGTTTTAAATGTTACAAAGTTTGTCCTTTGGCCCTAACCCAGTTAGTATTTCTCGTTAACTCATGTCACATGCCTTGCACATGAGGGCAAATTGGTCAATCAATCTATTTACTTAACAAAACTAATAAATAATAATTTTGTATAATAATAATATTTAACTGTTTCAAACAAAAACTATACACATCTTAATAAAGTTTTTATATAATTTTATATGGTATAGGATCCAGGATGGGGACCGTCATTGTAACCTTCAATTCTTCCGGAATCTTATTATACCATACGACACGTTTACATTTAATAAAACGAAAACAAGACCTTCGTCGAACGTGGAATACGCATTTCTTAACCCAGCTGTGTTCCGATGACATTTTTTTCTTCTTCCGAGAACCTCATTACACCCACCGACCAGCGACCACCTTTCTGTCCTGCAACATGTCCTATATATTATATATACAACAATCCTTCTCTATCTCTTCTCATCAATATCAAATCAATCCAACAATCACTTAACCGACTTCTAGTTAGTTAATTATCTTGATCAATGGCAACCAACAACAATGAGCCTCAGTTCCATGACTTCTTACCTCTAATGGCGGACAAACTTGGAGGTGATGGTCTGATTGATGAAATGTGTAACGGGTTTCAGTTGCTGATGGACCGCGATAAAGGTGTTATCACTTTCGATAGTTTGAAGAAGAATTCTTCACTTTTAGGTCTTCAAGATTTGTCAGATGATGATCTTTTGAGCATGTTGAGAGAAGGCGATTTCGACGGAGATGGTGCACTTAGTCAGATGGAGTTTTGTGTTCTTATGTTTAGATTGAGCCCTGAGTTGATGGAGCAATCTGAGTTCATGTTAGAACAAGCATTGGAACAAGAGTTAAATAATTTCCAATATTGAATTGTAAAGTTCTTCATTATTTTTTATAAAATTATTGATTTTGTTGATAATATGTCTAAAAGGCCAAATATGTTGTCTTCATGCATTGTGTATTAATAATAAAAGCCACATGGCCACTAGTTAGCCCAAATTACAAGAAACTCGTAATGACCATGCCATGCGAGTGCTAAAACAGTCATCGGGACATACTCATCCATCACCCTCAATTGATGACAGCGCGATCTAAGGGATGAGATATGTTATACTTTGCAGGTTATAACTTTTAAAATTTAGCTACACCCATCACATGTCGATATAATAAAATAAGAGCATTTACATATTTTCTTAGTATATATATATCCAACCCTTAAAAGTTATTTACATATTTCCCCTTCTTAAACCATATACGTTACGTATCTCCTCATCTTATTAAAATTAACTAATTAAATAACGGTTTTACCCTTTAATTTATATTATAAATAAATAATAATCCAAAAAATTAAATACATTCACCATTAGTTATCTACCAGTCCACCACCATTGAGTAGTGGGGTATAAATGTTATACCATATATCTCCATTGTTGCAACACAGTTACCGGCTGCCACCACCGCTACAACTTCCAGCAAATGTCCAGCACCATAGATCTCTCCCTCATCCATCAACCAGCATCATCACACCTGCACCAGCAGCCCCCACTCGATTCGATTTGTCATTTGAAATAGTCTCTAACACAACCACCGTCCACCCCCTGTATTCTATATTTGTTGATGTCGGTGGTGGTGGCGGCGCTTCTATTGGTGGCAGTGGATAATAGATCTCACCGGAAAAATTATTTTGGTTTATCTTTGAGAAATAGTCGAGGGGGGGAGAATGGTAAGTAAATGTAACTGATGGGGATGGCAGTTTCAGTGCATTGAATGGTGGTGGTTGTCGACCGGATAGACGGAGATGGTGGTCAGATTGTTTTTGAGAGCAGAATACTTGTGTGCTTTTGAGAAGAATGGTATAAACTTTAATATTGTGAATTGAAAAGGGGTAAAATGGTAATTGTATACCAGGAGGGGAAATATGTAATTACGTATTTAACATTTGGAATATATGTAATAAAGGAAGTTAACGAGGGGATATACGTAAAAATCTCAATAAAATATATATGTCTGCTTTTAAATTAATAATATTAACATATTTTAATAAACTGAATTATAAACTTTATTATTTATCATTAGGTCTAAACTCTTAACTCTCATATTGATGGGGTGCATTATTGCTTAATAGGGAGTACATATGAGAACTAGATTTTTTTTTAATTAGAAGCACTTGTTATAGTAAATGAAAGAGAAAATCTACATGAAGTTTCGATACACTTGTAACAAACGACTAGTGACAACAATCCGTTTGTTGTAATAATTTATTTCAATAGGTGAAAAAGTAAGTCTATGCATGGTATTTTATAAATAACTTTTTTGAACGACAAACTAATGGTCTGGGGAAGGGGCGGTGCTAACGGGAACGCGGTCCCACCCTCCTATATCCGGATCAAAAAACAACTTGATTGGGGTGTGTGTGTATGCGTTTTGATCATCCCGTATGTTTACTTATTTAATTTTTTGGGTTTTTGAAAAAAGCAAACTTACACGATGCTTGATAATGGCTACAGTGTTGGTGCACGACAGAGCATTGGTTGTGATTGGCTTTGGATTGCGGCCACGTGTCTCCAGCCACTATTTTGGTGAGTTGAGGTTGGGAGGAGAAGGCGTTGAGTTGAGGTTGAGATGAGTGTTAAAACCCAACTCAAGCCCATATTTTGGTTTTTGGTTAAAACCTAATACATAATGTTTAAAACCCAAACTCAAGCCCACATTTCTTAAAGTTAATTTCAAATTAATCAAGTAAAAAAATCAAGTTAACTGAATATTAATATTATTAAACAAACGAACACAAATATGCGTAATTTATTTTTGTTAACCTTTTTCCCTTCGATGCAATTTACGTTTTTGCCTGTATTTTTTTTTAGTTTATCTATGTTTGTGTTTTCAAGTATTCTTTAAATTAACATAATGTTATTTTAATTTAATATTATGTTATTTTTATTTGTAAACAATTTAGTTAATTTAGTTTTAATAAATAAAAATAAATAAATTGATAGATGATCATTTCCAAGGTTTAAGGGTGGTTAGAGGCCGACAGAATGATATGACACTAACGTGGATGAGAGAGAGCGTTATAGATGGTTAAGGGTGGGATTACCATTCCCAGTGCAGGTTCCTGGACGAATTGAACAACTCATTTTGGATCAATATGTTTTGATAGTGAGTGAAAATTACTAACAACACTCAGATCTCGTATCGTTTGTGGGCAAAACGTAAGAAAAGTAAGAAGAGAATATGAAGGTTGCAAAGGATGACTAGTGGAGCATGGGTGAATAGTGATCCTTATATAGGGCACCTATACTCCCTGTATTTTCTATTAATTCGGCCCAAATGGACTTGCTCATTAGGTTGTACAAAACAAATGGCCTCAGGCCTTGTACGAAAAGTTAGACGAGAGCTACAATAATATTACAATAACGTGCTATCTAATACATAAGCCTAACAAAATAATAAAAACGAAATGAGGTCCAACAATCTCATCTTCAGGATACTTATTGAAATTAAATACTGAAAAAGGTGTAAAGTTGTTAAACGAGGGTGGTATTGCAGCATGTTTTGACCCAATTCCCCATTTTGTTTGACACCCAATTGAGATTCAATAATCCCACCAACATTTTCAAAGGAAATTTCAATAAAATTTATCAACAATCGTTTTTGTCACACCCCGACTTACGGTCTAAACGTGTGACCAACAGTTGGTACTTGTTTTGTAAATATATCAGAGTTTAGCGGAAATTCTTTAAAAAATATATTTTAAAATATTAATTTATTTATATTTTTTTATTTATAATAAAATATAATATATATATATATATATATATATATATATTTAAACATTAGTTAATTTGTACATCTTAATGAAATGTTTTGATTTATTAGAAAACTTCATGGATAATAAATATCCACATGGTTGATTTATAAACTTTGTTAAGATTTTTATAAAACTCGTTTAAATATTTCTTTCAATTTTTAATTTATTTGAAACTACGAGCCATCTCTACCTTGCGAACATCCGCTCCATGAATGGCTCCGATTCTTGATACTTTAATCACCTGAAATGTTAGAAAATACATCAACGATGTGCTGGTGAATACGCGGACGCTAAAATATTTTCTTTTACTTTATTACCCCTCGAGATTACGTCTTCCTCGGCCCATCGTGGCTTAGGAATAACAAAGTTAAAACAACACATTTATAAATTCAAGTCTCTACTCTAAGTCACCTCAGCAAACACCGCAACGTTCGACTTAGTTAAGTACCCGTAAATATACACAATGATCGTACTTCCGCGGGAAAGCGTCCTACGATCAGGGTAGTGCGATGTGCCCATCGCGTACTACCACCTATGTAAGGATCCAAACACACCTACACCACAGCCTGAGGGCTAGGTTTATACTTTCATTTATAACGGTTTTAGGAACACGTAGTTCCTTGTAAACAATTTTCAAATAACATGTTGTACTCGTTTGAAAACAAGTTTATAAAAGTTTGGGGGCGTATTCACCTTTTCGCTTTGGGATCGGCTTCAACACCGTCCGAGGGTCTTTCCCTAGCTATCTCGCACATATAGTACGGGTATAGCCTTTTCTTTTGGATCAACTTCAATACACTGTCCGATGGTCTTTCCCGTTATTAACTCGCACCTATAGTACGAGTATAGCATTTTCTTTTGGATCAGCTTCAATACACTGTCCGAGGGTCTTTCCCTCTTCTTTGTTATCTCGCACCTATAGTACGAGTATAAATTTTTGTTAGTCAGATATACAATCCGGCTTAAGACCTCTAGTCTCTTTTGTAAAATCTTTACCTCGATTTTAATTTTATTATGAACCTTTAGTTCAAAACATCTTTTCTTTATTTTAAACCTTTAGTTTAAAATATCATTTCTTTCTTCTCTTTTTCAAGTTAAAATTCTTTCTTTTAACTTATTTACTTTTCTTTTCTTTTTCAAGATAAATCTCTAGTTTACTTGTTGTCTTTTCCTACGTTTCTTCATCATTAAGAAACGTATCTTTTTCTTTTATTATTATTTAAGAATAATAACTTAAATAATATTATCAACTATAACTCTTTTCTATTTCCTTCTTTTCCTTTTCTTTTATAGTATGTTTGAACCTATAGTCCAAATCATATATCTCTTATTTTCATATTCGGACCTATAGTCCGACATGTTTTTCTTTTATAAAAATTCCACGTTTTCCAACAACGTATATTTATATATATACATTATTTAGTTTATATTAATAATATAAACAATATGTATATTTTTATTTACTTATTGTTATTTAAAGTATCTTTAATTAATACTTTTATCTTTATTTATTAATAAAGATTATTTTATTGTTTATTTCTTCTTTATCCTTTTATTATTATTTAAAATTTATTTAAATAATAATAGTTATATTTATATCATTCTCTTTATATAATTCTTTTCCTTTATTTTCTTTTGTATATTTTCGAGGTATAGACTATACCCTTGACTAGGGCTTATTATTTTCTAAACTCACGGGCAGCATTTCGACACTTGCACGTATCGAGAATCTTGATCGACACCTTCTTGTGGCGCAAATCGAGGCCCACCGGTCTTCAAATCTCGTCGGCACGCACTTCGGGGCGGGTCGTCGGGTCGTCGGGTCGTCGGATCGTCTCGGGTTGGCACGTACTTCGATGCGGAATGTCGGGTCGTCTCAGGTCGGCACATATTTCGAGGCGGAACGTCGGGTTATCTCAGGTCGGCACGTATTTCGAGGCGGAATGTTGGTATGTCGGGGTATCGTTGGTTTATTGGTACGTATTACGAGGTAAGATGTCGTGGTTTTATGGTCACGGAAAACGAGGTGGTCGGTACAGGTTTATCGATGTATTTTTAGAGAGATGTTAGAGAGAGAAAGTGTGTGTGCAATGGTGTGTGTCAAATGATGTTGGTCACCCCCTATTTATAGGCTGATCTGGGACCCATCGCGATACGCGATGGTCCCTTGAACATGCCATCTCGTATCGCGATGCATGCATGGCGAGTCACCGTTAGGATCGCCACGTGGCGCCACGTGGTGGACACGATGCCACGTAGTCACACGTGGCAATACATAATGCCACCAGGTAACACGTGTCGACACGTGTCACCTTATCATGGCTTTATGCCATGTGGTGACACGTGGCAGGACACGTGTCATCTTGTCAGACCTCGTCATCGCGATACGCGATGACGTTTGGTCTATGGCCGTCGCGTATCGCGATCAGGCCAGATGACAGATTTTTCATTTTTTAATTTTTATGTTTAAAACTTGTCTTTTTTGTTCCTTTATCTTTTTGAACTTGGTATTTTTGACCCGTTATTTTCGTGATATTACATCCTCCCCACCTTGAAATGAATCTCGTCCGCGAGATTCGCTTCTTAGGATAAGTGAGGGTACTTTTCTTTATTTCGGATTCACGTTCCCAAGTAAAGTCAGGGTCTCTTCGTGAGTCCCTTTTTTTATTTTGACAATATTCAATGTTCGTCTCTTTAGTTTTGTTGTTTACGAAATCTTTGATTTGTATAGGTTATAAATTCTTAGTTTTTCATTTATTACAATATTATTTAAAGGCATCGACAAAGATTTATTGGTTAGATATTTTCACATATTTGATATGTGGATTATATTGTATATCCCTTTCGTTTTCTTTGGGTAGTCGCAGACAGTATGCAACAGACCCAATTTGCTCGAGTTATTTCGAATGGTCCAAGAGAATGTGAACTAAGTTTTCTTTTCTTATCGAAGCGAATAATGTTTTTCTAAAGTGAAATTTTATTTAACATCCTATCACATATATTATATTCTAATGGCTTATGATGGACGTATAACTCTTTTGGCAATCTCACATCATCTTGTTTCGTTTACGGGTTTGCAGTACTTTATTTATCGTTTCGTGGAGTACTTTGGATCTAGACATTCGGTTATCCTCTATCTTTGGATCAACACACGGATGTTTGGTTTTTATATACATATATTGTCTTATATGATGCAGCTTGAATTTATTATACGAAAAATTATCCAACTTCTACTTAAATCTATCATACTTGCGCGGAGCATATCCTTGAACGTTTGGATTGTTCTTTTCACTTTGCCCATCATTTGGGGATGATAGGTAATGCTAAAGTTCAATCGAGTTCCTAACATTTGTTGGAAAGTATCTCATAATGTCTTGATTGGAGATTATGAATAGTGGCACACCGTATAGGGACATGATGTTGTTCACATAATTTCATGTTAATCTATCCATCAAGTACGAATCGTTGGTTGGGAGAAAGATGGGTAAACTTTGTTAGTCTATCAACAATAACTCATCTTGCATCATGTTGGCGTGTAGTCTTGGAGAGCTTTGTACTACAATTCTTGGTTATCATTACCCGTTTCTACACGGGGAGTTTGGGTTGTTTAGAATAATCCAAAGTTTTCTTGTGCTCGTTTCAACTTGTAAATGGATTAGGCATTTCATTACGTATGAAGTGATATCTTGTTCATACTCTTTTACACTAATTCGATCTAAGGTTTGTGGCATGTTTTGTCACTTTCAAAGTGCATCCTATACTTATGAGCTTTGTTCATTATCGTCTCACGTAGCTTTCTAACTATCGGTATTCAATTTCGGCTTCCGAGTGTAAGAATATCATTATCTGTCGGTCCCTCAACACTCAGCTGGATCTTAATCAATCATGTCATAACTCACACAAATTAACCATGTTGACAAGAGAGTTAATGACGGGTTGCTATATTTAGAAAGATATTCGTTTGTTAAAGGCGGAATCAATAACAAACATACGGTTGCAATGAATAATCAAAGATAGAGAGGCACACTCAGGATTCACTCAAAAGATTTCCATTTATATCATATTAAAATCATACAAAAGGATAATCGATTTAGGGTTTTCTAGGAATCCTAAGACAGCCGTCACACAATATACTCTAAATAAATAAGTCAGTCTTATCCGTATTGTGTGTTTCTCGCCTGTTTTTGGCGGCGTGCCCTAAATATTCTATTTATAGGCCTGCCAACCTAGGACAGCTGTCATTCCTTCTAGAAACCCTATCCGATAATACATATTCAAATTACATATTCAAAAATAAACTAAGTGTAAAACAAGTCTTCCGGGTAGGCTTTTTATTAATCTTCAGTCTCCGAGTACGCAGTGTACTCGGCCTTCCTTCAGACTTGGTAAACATAGAAGTGTACTCGGGATCAGTTTCCGGGTAGACTTTACTTAAAGAATATTTTACCAAGTAAAATATTCACCGAGTAGACTTCAGTCTTCTTGACTTTGCCAGACTTTGCCCGACAACTCCTTACGAGCAACCCTGTTCTTCTATGATCTTGTTCGGCTCTTTGTCATTGAATAACTTATTAGCAAAGTGTACTCGGGAATCACTGTACCTTGCTTGAGCTGAACCTTACTCGATATAACTTAGAAATATTCCCTTAATTCATCAAGTATACTCGGACCATACTTATTGATAAATACCTTGCCCGGTCTTCCAATTACTTGGCTTCTTGGACTTGGTTAACCAAACCTTACTCGGAAGAGTAAAAGACGTGGTTTTTTGAAGAACAAACCTGCTTGACAAAGTGAACCTTGCTCGGAGATACCAAATCAGTGATCCTTACTCGGGAATGCACTAAATAGCATACCTTGCCGGATATCCACTTAAGAAGACTATTTGAAGTAAACCTTGCACAGGAGGCAAAATCTCGTACTCGGCTAAGTAAAAGCTTGCTCGGAACCCAAGGTGTGCTCGGATTCAATACTTAGCAGTATCTGAGGAAGTTGAGAAGATTCCAATCTTCCATATTCTTCGTTTAGGTCAAATCTCCTCATTTGGGTCAAACTTTTTGTGACATCTGCCCCGATCCGACCCGACCCAGGTACCCGTTTCTCTGACCCGATCTCTCTTTTATTATTTAATATTTTTACTTATATTTTACTTTTAATAATAATATATATTTTCCTTCCCGCCTCTTTCTCTCTCTTTCTTTCCGCCGTCCCGTCCCTCTTCCTTCTCTCTTTCCGCCTTCTTTTCCCTCTTGTCGCCGTCCCGCCCTTACGCCTTGTTTCCCTCCTCTTTGCTTGTCCTTTGGTTCTTCCCGCCTAAGGATGTCTGCAGCTCTACGCGCCAGACTCCTTACATGGAAGCCTGCGTGAAGACATCTTGTTCCTGCGATGCGTGAAGAAAACTCTTCTCGCAGCGCGCTAAGAATGCATGTTCTTCCCGCAATGCGCTAAGAATGTATGTTCTTCCCGCGATGCGCTTAGAATTCTTGTTCTTCACGCAGCACGCTAAGGATTTGTGATTCTTCCCGCAGTGCGCTAAGGAATGTTGTGCCAGCCTTCGCGCTCGCGCACTCAGCCTTCCCGCGCTCAACCCTTGTATCTTCTGTTTATTCCAGCCTGTATGCTTTTGTGTTGTCTTATCTTCTGTGCTGTTGACCTAACCTATCTAATGTCTGAATAGTTACTTTCGGCGCAGCATGCGTACCAACCCCCATTGGTTGGTAGAAAAAGTGACTGACATTATCTTTTGAGATCTGCTTTTGCCATGCTTGACCAGTACCTTTATCTGATCCGCCCATGCCTGTTACTGTTCCCTGTCAGCTTTATCTTGCCCCCTGCAGCTGCCATATCTTTTGATATCTTTTGCTTTTGGATTCTTATGCTTTTTGATATCTTTTGCTTTTTGAGATCTTTTCCCCTTTTCTAGGGATTATGTCTCCTAGGGTTTCTCTATAAATAATAGTATTATTTTTCCTAACACATCACACACAAAACACTTAATCTCTCCTGTTCTCTTGCCCCTTGCTCTCTCTGCCGTCTTCCTCTCTGCCTCCGTCTTCCTCCTTGTTCTTCCTGCTTTTCCGGTAATATATATTATAATTTACTTATTAATTATGCTAACTTATAATCAAGACTTAAAACAAATCATTAAAACAATAATCTTTAATTATAGGTTAACCTTGCTTGTTTAAAAGTTGGTTCTTGCTTTATCTATCACCGCATCGTTTATCATGTGAGTTATCTCGTATCTAATCCCTTTTTATTTTAAATGCTTTGGGATGTTCATGTGTTCATACAAAACTTGAGTCTTAAACTTGTTTATGAACTTTAGTCGCGCAGTATCCCATGTGTTGAGGACGTTTACTTGGCTGTTTATTTGTATGTGTGTATCATTAACCGCTTTGTTCGGCCTATTCCGCAGTTCCGTTGGTACCATTAGTTGAACACGGGAGACCTATCGTTTACGGTTTTCTTTGTTTACACTTGCACAGATGTTTTCTCGTTTTTATGCTCAATTGGGAGCATGGATTGAACTATGATCTATGAACTATCTTAGGCTTGATCACAATCTGATTACACCCTTGTTAAACTCTAGACATACACGTGTTGCGCGCAGATTTACTGTGATTATCTATGATTATCTATTAAACTTGATTTCTCACCAACACGCAAGTGTTTGACGTTTATTTTAACACATGTTCAGGTTTGCAGTAGCTGTTTTGGAGCTTGTGGACACGTAGGACGCTTTTACTTTTGGACCTAGAATTAAAATGTATCAAGACAAGTTAATGTTGTTTGAATGTTATAATTTATAATATATTGATTTATGTTTGATTTATGTTCTTTATTTTCCCCGCTGCGCGTGCGCGATAAAATGTGTATAAATAAATATTGACACCAATAGTGTCGCGAGTAATGAAGCAATATGTGGCGCCCCGATGTATAATCCGCCTTTGGTCGGGGTGTTACAGATTGGTATCAGAGCTCGTTGACTTTAGGATAGGTGGTTAGACGTAACGGCCTAGAATACCTAAGAGTCCCTTCTCGCGCATGAGAGAAATCTCATGTTTGCGCGCTTATTGTTAATTACTCGTTATTTATGAATATGCTCGCGCTTGCGCAGTATATGATTTTATGTTTTATTTCGCGATATTTCGATTTTTGTTGAATTTCGATTTTTATTGATTTTACTTACATATTCGTTTGTTGAATTTGAAAATCCGAAAAGTCATGGTGATACATGAATAGTTGATTTTCAATTTCCATTTACGATTATGTTCTGAGGTTGGAGACTTGAAAAGTCATGGTGATACATGAATTGTCAACCTCCAATACTCATTTTCTTGTATATTTTATATTGAATATTGGAAAGTCATGGTGATACATGAATCGTCAATCTCCAATACTCGTTTACTAGCTATTTTAAATTGAGAACTCGGAAAGTCACGGTGATACGTGAATTGTCGGTTCTTGATTCGAATTTGTTACCTTTATTAAGTCTGCATTTAGGATCATTTATTTTACTTTAACTTTTGACAGTAACTGACTCCGTGAAACCAAGCTTTATAAGATTAAAACTTTGCGCTAAAACCAAGATATTAACTAAAATTAAAACTTTTATAGAATGCCTCCGCTATCTCGCCGATTTCAGAGAAGAGAAGCCTCGCGCATGCGTAGACAGCAACGTTCCCAGGAAATGGCCGCCGCGATAGCCCAAGCCTTGAGCCAAAACAATACCTCGAGTTATAACATTAAGTCCTTTAATGCGGGTAACCCTCCGAAGTTCACAGGTCTTGAAGGAGCCACCGTGATGCTCCAATGGCTTGAGAAGATTGAAAACACTTTCCTCCATACCCAATGCCCCTCAGAAAGACGAACCCTATATGCTTCCAGTGTCCTGGAATCCAGAGCGCTTACATGGTGGAATGGAGTAGCTCATGCGCGTGGCGCAGAGGCTGCTTCTAGCATGACATGGGAGGAATTCAAGGAAATTCTTACGCGAGAATTCTGCCCTCCCAACGAAGTTAAGCGCCTGGAGGAAGAATTCTGGAACTTGAAGCAATACAGCGGTGAAGCGCGCGAGTACGCGACGCGCTTCCACGAGCTAAGCTTACTGGTCCCTCACCTTGTTACCCCTTCCCGCCGAGCCATCGAGAAATTCCTTGGGGGTCTCCCCATGGAAATTCAAGATTCTGTATGGGCCAGAAACCCAGTAACCCTCTCTGACGCCATCGAATTGGCCGCTGTGCTCAGCGACAACCATGTCAGAGCAGGAACCCTGTTCCTGCGGGGAACTGAGAAGACCAAACCCAAGACTGTCCCTGAACCAACAGAAACCAAACCAGAACCCTCAAACCATAACCAGAAACGTAGGCGCAGACAAGCCTATGCGCTTACCAACCCGCCCATTGTCCAGCAACCAATTTATCAACCAGTTTACGCGCCTAACCCACTGTCAACCTACCCAGCACCTCCTGTAGTCCACAACTATGCCTTAACCAATCCAGCACTTCCTGCCCCGCCAACTAAGAAACCTTACACAGGAAACCAACCCTTTTGCCCAACCTGTAGACTTCATCACCCACCTCAAGTCCCGTGTCGACAATGTAACCGATGTGGCCGCGTAGGTCACTCCGTTGAGTACTGTAGAACCCCTCCCTCCAATCCGATTGCGCCAACACCACCAGCCTACCCGCAGAACCCACAGCCAACTTACCAAAACCCACGACCCAGATCGTGCTTTAACTGCGGTGATCCAAGTCATTTCCGGAACGCGTGCCCAAGGCTACAAGTTCAGATTACTCAAGCGAATCCGGTGAACCAAATTTCGAACCAAGTGACGCGTGGACGAGCTTTTAACATAACCGCGCACCAAGCGCAAGCGAATAATGACGTAGTTAATGGTACATTTTTGCTTAATGGATTTTATGCATCTATGCTTTTTGATACTGGCGCCGATAGAAGTTTTATCTCTCGCGCCTTTGAGCGGAAGCTTGCGCGACCGCGCGATAACTTAAAAGAAGATTTTTCAGTTGAATTGGCTAATGGCGAAACTGTTTTAATAAACTCGGTGATTAAAGATTGTACGCTTAACCTTAACGAAAACGATTTTCTGATCGACCTCATCCCTATGCCTCTTGGAAGCTTTGATGTTATCATTGGTATGGACTGGCTCTCGAAGAATCGCGCCGAAGTTATTTGCGCCAAGAAATTGATTCGCATACCTCGAGGAAATGGTGATCTTCATATCTACGGCGAAAAACCCTCCAGTGGTCTTAAACTTATGTCTTGCGCCGAAGCCCAAAGACTCATGCGGAAGAAGTGTATTGCATTTCTAGCCCATGTGGTTAAACCCGATGAAGGAAAGAAGCTTCGCGATATCCCTGTTGTGCGTGATTTTCCTGAAGTTTTTCCTGATGATCTTCCTGGTATCCCTCCCGCTCGTGAAGTCGAGTTTCGTGTTGATCTTGTCCCTGGTGCTTCCCCCGTTGCTAAATCTCCTTACCGTCTTGCACCCGCTGAGATGCAAGAATTGGCCAGCCAACTTCAAGAGTTGACTGCTAAAGGATTCATTCGCCCTAGCTCTTCGCCCTGGGGTGCTCCGGTGTTGTTCGTTAAAAAGAAAGATGGATCGTTTCGCATGTGTATTGATTACCGCGAGTTGAACAAACTCACCATTAAAAACCGGTATCCCTTACCGCGTATTGACGACCTCTTTGATCAACTCCAAGGTGCCTCCTGTTTCTCGAAGATCGATCTCCGTTCTGGTTATCATCAGTTGCGTATCCGCGATGAAGATGTTCCGAAGACTGCTTTTCGTACTCGTTATGGCCATTTTGAATTCTTGGTCATGTCCTTCGGTTTAACCAACGCACCCGCCGTTTTCATGGATCTTATGAATCGGGTGTGTAGGCCTTTCTTGGATAAATTCGTGATCGTGTTTATCGATGATGTTCTGGTGTATTCTAAGACCAAGGCCGAGCATGAGCAACATCTCCGATTGGTATTGCAAAAGCTTAGAGCCGAGCAACTCTATGCTAAGCTTTCCAAGTGTGAATTTTGGTCTGATGAAGTACAGTTTCTTGGTCATGTTGTAAACAAGATGGGTATTCATGTCGACCCATCCAAGATTGAAGCAATCAAGAACTGGATTACGCCATCCTCTCCTTCTGAGATCCGTTCCTTTCTGGGCTTAGCTGGTTATTACCGGCGTTTCATTTCGAACTTCTCAAAGATCGCTTTGCCTTTAACAGCTCTGACGCACAAAGGTAAACCGTATATTTGGGGCTCGAAGCAAGAAGAAGCCTTTCTAACGCTCAAGCGTTTGTTGTGTGAAGCTCCTGTTCTTGCGCTACCTGAGGGTAATGATGATTTTGTCGTGTATTGCGATGCATCCAACCAAGGTCTCGGTTGTGTTCTTATGCAACGAGGCAAGGTTATCGCTTACGCATCAAGGCAACTTAAGGTTCATGAAAAGAATTATACAACTCACGACCTCGAGCTTGGTGCAGTTGTTTTTGCTTTGAAGATCTGGAGACACTACCTTTATGGTACTAAGTGTATCCTCTACACTGACCATAAAAGCCTTCAGCATATCTTTGATCAAAAGGAACTTAACATGAGGCAACGCCGATGGAACGAACTCATCAGCGATTACGATTGTGAGATCCGGTATCATCCTGGTAAGGCTAATGTGGTAGCCGATGCGCTCAGCCGAAAACCCTGCCAACTTAACTGTATCTTGCCGCGCACCCAACTTCACTTCGCGCCGATTCAAAGCAACCTTGAATCGCGTATTCGTGACGCGCAGCGCGCATCCATCAGTAATGGTAACCTTCGCGCCGAGTTAGCGTGTGGCGCGGAAGCACTCTTTGTCCCTAATCTGAGTGGAATTCTCTGCTATCTCAATCGCATCTGGATACCTTGTGATGAGGATCTTCGCGCTGATATCCTGAGTGAAGCGCACAAATCTCGATATTCTATTCACCCTGGCGCTGATAAGATGTACAAGGATTTGCGCATAACTTATTGGTGGCCCGGTATGAAAAAGGATATTGCTGTGTTCGTAGCTAGATGTCTGACTTGTTCTAAAGTAAAAGCTGAACACCAACGCCCATCTGGTTTGCTCGAACAACCAGAAATTCCTACGTGGAAATGGGAAGGTATAGCGATGGACTTTATTACCAAGTTACCTTTGACAGCAAGCAAACATGATAGCATTTGGGTAATAGTGGATCGATTGACTAAATCTGCTCACTTTCTGCCCATTCGTGAAAACTACCGTGTTGAGCATCTCGCGCAGCTTTATGTCAAGGAAATCGTCTGCCGCCATGGTACTCCTTTGAGCATCATATCCGATCGCGATGGCCGTTTTATATCTCGCTTTTGGAAATCTCTCCAATCTGCGCTAGGAACTCGCTTGGACATGAGTACGGCATATCATCCTCAGACTGACGGTCAGTCTGAGCGAACTATTCAAACTCTTGAGGATATGCTCCGATCTTGTGTTCTTGATTTTGGAGGTAATTGGGATTCACACCTGCCTTTGATCGAGTTTTCTTATAACAACAGCTATCATTCCAGTATCGGTATGGCCCCATTTGAAGCACTTTACGGTCGTAAATGCCGCTCCCCAATTTGTTGGAGCGAAGTGGGTGAAACTCAAATCACAGGACCCGAACTTGTTCAAGAGACAACCGATAAAATCGCCAAGATCCGTGATCATTTGCTGACTGCCAGAAGCCGACAGAAGAGTTACGCAGATCGTAGGCGAAAGCCTCTCGAATTTCAAGTTGGTGATCTTGTTCTCCTCAAAGTGTCGCCTTGGAAAGGTGTTGTCCGCTTTGGGAAGAAGGGTAAGCTTGCTCCTCGTTATGTTGGTCCATTCAAGATTCTCGCGCGTGTGGGAAAAGTTGCCTACAGACTTGACCTGCCGCTCGCGCTCAGTAATGTGCATCCAACGTTCCATGTTTCCAATCTCAAGAAGTGTTTAGCTGACGAGAACCTTCACATTCCACTTGATGAAGTTCAAGTTGATGAATCCATGCATTTCATTGAGAAGCCTGTTGAGATTATGGATCGCGAGGTTAAGCAAACCAAGCGCAGTCGTATCCCTATCGTGAAAGTTCGCTGGGAGTCCAAGCGCGGAGCCGAGTTTACATGGGAAAGGGAAGATCAAATGAAGATCAAGTACCCGCACCTGTTCTCTGCGCAACCTACTTCGAGATAAATTTCGGGACGAAATTTCTTAAAGTAGGGGAGACTGTGACATCTGCCCCGATCCGACCCGACCCAGGTACCCGTTTCTCTGACCCGATCTCTCTTTTATTATTTAATATTTTTACTTATATTTTACTTTTAATAATAATATATATTTTCCTTCCCGCCTCTTTCTCTCTCTTTCTTTCCGCCGTCCCGTCCCTCTTCCTTCTCTCTTTCCGCCTTCTTTTCCCTCTTGTCGCCGTCCCGCCCTTACGCCTTGTTTCCCTCCTCTTTGCTTGTCCTTTGGTTCTTCCCGCCTAAGGATGTCTGCAGCTCTACGCGCCAGACTCCTTACATGGAAGCCTGCGTGAAGACATCTTGTTCCTGCGATGCGTGAAGAAAACTCTTCTCGCAGCGCGCTAAGAATGCATGTTCTTCCCGCAATGCGCTAAGAATGTATGTTCTTCCCGCGATGCGCTTAGAATTCTTGTTCTTCACGCAGCACGCTAAGGATTTGTGATTCTTCCCGCAGTGCGCTAAGGAATGTTGTGCCAGCCTTCGCGCTCGCGCACTCAGCCTTCCCGCGCTCAACCCTTGTATCTTCTGTTTATTCCAGCCTGTATGCTTTTGTGTTGTCTTATCTTCTGTGCTGTTGACCTAACCTATCTAATGTCTGAATAGTTACTTTCGGCGCAGCATGCGTACCAACCCCCATTGGTTGGTAGAAAAAGTGACTGACATTATCTTTTGAGATCTGCTTTTGCCATGCTTGACCAGTACCTTTATCTGATCCGCCCATGCCTGTTACTGTTCCCTGTCAGCTTTATCTTGCCCCCTGCAGCTGCCATATCTTTTGATATCTTTTGCTTTTGGATTCTTATGCTTTTTGATATCTTTTGCTTTTTGAGATCTTTTCCCCTTTTCTAGGGATTATGTCTCCTAGGGTTTCTCTATAAATAATAGTATTATTTTTCCTAACACATCACACACAAAACACTTAATCTCTCCTGTTCTCTTGCCCCTTGCTCTCTCTGCCGTCTTCCTCTCTGCCTCCGTCTTCCTCCTTGTTCTTCCTGCTTTTCCGGTAATATATATTATAATTTACTTATTAATTATGCTAACTTATAATCAAGACTTAAAACAAATCATTAAAACAATAATCTTTAATTATAGGTTAACCTTGCTTGTTTAAAAGTTGGTTCTTGCTTTATCTATCACCGCATCGTTTATCATGTGAGTTATCTCGTATCTAATCCCTTTTTATTTTAAATGCTTTGGGATGTTCATGTGTTCATACAAAACTTGAGTCTTAAACTTGTTTATGAACTTTAGTCGCGCAGTATCCCATGTGTTGAGGACGTTTACTTGGCTGTTTATTTGTATGTGTGTATCATTAACCGCTTTGTTCGGCCTATTCCGCAGTTCCGTTGGTACCATTAGTTGAACACGGGAGACCTATCGTTTACGGTTTTCTTTGTTTACACTTGCACAGATGTTTTCTCGTTTTTATGCTCAATTGGGAGCATGGATTGAACTATGATCTATGAACTATCTTAGGCTTGATCACAATCTGATTACACCCTTGTTAAACTCTAGACATACACGTGTTGCGCGCAGATTTACTGTGATTATCTATGATTATCTATTAAACTTGATTTCTCACCAACACGCAAGTGTTTGACGTTTATTTTAACACATGTTCAGGTTTGCAGTAGCTGTTTTGGAGCTTGTGGACACGTAGGACGCTTTTACTTTTGGACCTAGAATTAAAATGTATCAAGACAAGTTAATGTTGTTTGAATGTTATAATTTATAATATATTGATTTATGTTTGATTTATGTTCTTTATTTTCCCCGCTGCGCGTGCGCGATAAAATGTGTATAAATAAATATTGACACCAATAGTGTCGCGAGTAATGAAGCAATATGTGGCGCCCCGATGTATAATCCGCCTTTGGTCGGGGTGTTACACTTTTGACCCAACATTATCTCCTTTAATTTTAACGAATCGATTGTGCTATAATATTTCTCTATGGGGATTCGATTCTTGTTGGTTACTACTCTTGAAGTTTCTTGGTTTCACTTTGTTTATGTTTACTTAGGGTTTTAAATTTTTTTATAACTCCAACGTTCATATTCTTCAAGTCTTCTCATTCTTCTATTTATGGGTGATAAAATCTTCAGACTTGATGGTTTTCTCTTTAGCATTCTTTGAATCTACTATCCTAAGTAGATATTCTAATGCTATACCATCTTGTTTTACATTTACTCTTTATGTAATTATGCAATCCATTTTGTACATACATTTCCGTAACTTGATAAGGAATAGATAGCTTCTTTCTATGGTCATCTTGTTTGGCTTTTTATCGATGCTTCTGAGTGTAGTATATCTCTTTGGTTCGTTCTATATCCTTGGATGATATAGTAAGTTTATATTTTAGAATGTTGTAAGTAATTGTAAATCGCTAAACACAGTGGCCAATTGTGTTTAGTTATTTACCTTACCTTTAGTATTCTTAATATCTACTAATATTAACTAGATATTTCTCAGATTCCATCTATCGAATTTCTTTTGCAGAATTCTTCATGCTTTTGATCTTTCCATCATCGTCCTTTCGATTCTTTATTAGTTTCTATCTTCTTTACGTCTAATTTAATCAATCCTTTTCTTTATATTCACTTTTCTATTTATGATAGATGTTATTATTAAGCTTGAATAAATAATAGCATTCTTGTGTAAAGACACGATCTATATGCTAATATTTTCTTTATATATAGGGACTTAAATACCCATTAATCATTACAAAATCTCTCATTTAAAGAACAAGTTTGTAAACGGGTTACAAGAGTTAACTAGACTAATAGTTATTTACAAGAGTTAACACTTATTTGACCTAGTCTTGTCTTTTCTTGATTGCCTTAACATTTCTTCATGTATTCATCGTGAGTGTTTTAACGTTCTTCTCTTTATTTTTGCTCTTACTTGCTTTTTTTTCCGCACATTCGTTCTTGTAATGTCCTTTTTCTCCACATGTGAAACACGTAGTCGCTTACCTTCTATAGTCATTCTCTAAATGCCATTTTCTCTTACAGAAGCTACGCATGACTATGCTGATTAGCTTCTTACATTTTCCTAAATGCCTTTTTCCACAATTTTCACAAATGGGTCTTGTGAATTTAGGCGGTCCTTTTTCTTTCTTGCTTTTCTTTACTTCTTTTGTTTTATTACTCTCTTTTCCCCCCGGTTTTATTACATATTTGACTACCATCATAGCTTCGGAGGTTGTTTGTGGTATATGAAATTCTACTACCCTTCTTGTCTCTTTTGGTAGCCCAGATATGTATTTCATCATTTTGTAAACTTCCAATTTATCTAATTGCGGAGTTACTTGACAATATTCTAAGAATTTGGCGTTGTATTCCTTGAGATTGTTATTAATGACTTTCTGGTCCCATGGCAAGATCTGATCTTGTTTTATTTTGTTGATTGGGCAAAATTTTTGTAGAATCAGATCTTTAAATTCCTCCCAATTTAAATTGTACATTGCTTCCTTTCCTTTAACTTGAATTAACATACTCCACCATTCTAAAGCTTTATTTATGAACATTTGTGAAGAACACCAAATGGCTTGTTCGCTTGTGCAATCAATATTGCTCAAATTGACTCTTGTTCTTTAAACCAACTCAAGGTGGTTATGACATTTTCATTTCCACGGAATTTCGTAGGCTCATAGGCTTTGTAACTCTTAAAAACATTTTCCGGTTGAAATTTAAGTTTCTTCTTATTCCTTAATTCGTCTACTTGACTAAATTGGTTACAACTTTCTTTTGATGAATCAGGCTCGCTTTGAGTCCTTTTTCTTGATTCTAAGTTTCTAGGGTCATTGAGCATCTTCATTATTGGTGCTACAGCTTCATTAATCATCTCCCGAACCTCGTCTCTAAATTGGTTATTCATTTCATTGTTTCTCTCACTTTTAACTTCTTTGGAAAAGTTTATATATTCTTCTTTTGACATACTACAAAATCCATAGATAGATTTCATACCTAAGGAAATCAAAATCTATCTCGTATTGTACAAGATTTTCTATTACGAATTGGTTTTAGAAAATCCTATTGGATAACCAATTGGTTTTATTCTTTATAATTCATTTTACTTATTCATCATAAATGTGGGTCTTCATATTTTTAACATTCCTCTTACTTCTTTGGAAAGGTTTCTTTCCTTCTTTCAACAATCATTCATAGCTATATTTAGTTATATATGAAATCAAAACATATCTTGTACTACGCAAGATTTTCTACTATGAAATGGTTTATTGCTACCAATTGGACGAATGTATCTTCTTATTTCATATTTATAATTCATGTCCACTCATTCATCTTTATTTCGTTATATCTACTAATTTATTTATTTTACTTGATCATGTTTCAAGTATTTTTGTTTTCCATTTTTCAAACACTTTTCCTTTGTTTTTGCTTGATTTCACTCTTTTACTATTCATATAGTAAAAAAATTTTAAGCAAAATTCGTATT
The DNA here is from genome assembly GCF_021521415.1 of Bidens hawaiensis. Lineage (NCBI taxonomy): Eukaryota > Viridiplantae > Streptophyta > Magnoliopsida > Asterales > Asteraceae > Bidens > Bidens hawaiensis. The sequence continues at coordinate 458,041 of NW_027491613.1, read as the reverse complement.
TTCTTCTTCATAATCTGTCAGAAGTTGCTCTGTTCTTTTTGTCGGACCATAGTCGACTATTTCCACATTATAGATTAGATGTAAAAAAAATGTTCAGTTCCTATCCATACTTGTTATATCTTATCCCTAACTCTTTATATATATATTTAAATTTTGTTATTGTTAATTTAATTTAAGTATAAAAACTTATAAAATCTTGTAATAAAATATTTATCTATCATTTGATTCAAGCCTAGGTATAACTGAATACCTAATTCGCTAAGATCGATGGCTCTGATATCACCTGTCACACCCCGACTTACGGCCTAGGCGTGTGACCAACAGTTGGTACCTGTTTTGTAAATGTATCAGAGTTTAGCGGAAGTCCTTTAAAAAATATATTTTGAAATATTAATTTATTTATAAATTTTAATTTTATTGATAATAAAATATAATATATATATATATATATTTAAACATTAGTTAATTTGTACATCTTAATTAAATGTTTTGATTTATTAGAAAACTTCATGGATAATAAATATCCACATGGTTGATTTATAAACTTTGTTAAGATTTTTATAAAACTCGTTTAAATATTTCTTTCAATTTTTAATTTATTTGAAACTATGAGCCATCTCTACCTTGCGAATATCCACTCCATCAATGGCTCCGATTCTTGATACTTTAATCACCTGAAATGTTAGAAAATACGTCAGCGATATGCTGGTGAATACGCTGACGCTAAATTATTTTCTTTTACTTTATTACCCTCGAGACTACGCCTGCGTCGGCCCATCGTGGCTTAGGAATAACAAAGTTAAAACAACACATTTATAAATTCAAGTCTCTATTCTAGGTCACCTCAGCAAACACCGCAGCGTTCGACTTAGTTAAGTACCCGTAAATATACACAATGATCGTACTTCCCGCGGGAAAGCGTCCTACGATCAGGGTGGTGCGATGTGCCCATCGCGTACTACCACCTATGTAAGGATCCAAACACACGTATACCACAGCCTGAGGGCTAGGTTTATACTTTCATTTATAACGGTTTTAGGAACACGTAGTTCCTTGTAAACAATTTTCATATAACATGTTTGACTCGTTTGAAAACAAGTTTATAAAAGTTTTGGGGCATATTCACCTTTTCGCTTTGGAATCGGCTTCAACACCGTCCGAGGGTCTTTCCCTTGCTATCTCGCACCTATAGTACGAGTATAGCCTTTTCTTTTGGATCAGCTTCAATACACTGTCCGAGGGTCTTTCCCGTTACTACCTCGCACCTATAGCACGAGTATAGCATTTTATTTTGGATCAGCTTCAATACACTGTCCGAGGGTCTTTCCAATCTTCTTTGTTATCTCGCACCTATAGTACGAGTATAACTTTTTGTCAGTCGGATATACAATCCGGCTTAAGACCTCTAGTCTCTTTTGTAAAATCTTTACCTCGATTTTAATTTTATTATGAACCTTTAGTTCAAAACATCTTTTCTTTATTTTAAACCTTTAGTTTAAAATATCATTTCTTTCTTCTCTTTTTCAAGTTAAAATTCTTTCTTTTAACTTATTTACTTTTCTTTTCTTTTTCAAGATAAATCTCTAGCTTACTTGTTGTCTTTTCCTACGTTTCTTCTTCATTAAGAAACGTATCTTTTTCTTTTATTATTATTTAAGAATAATAACTTAAATAATATTATCAACTATAACTCTTTTCTACTTCCATCTTTTCCTTTTCTTTTATAGTATGTTTGAACCTATAGTCCAAATCAGATATCTCTTATTTCATATTCGGACCTATAGTCCGACATGTTTTTCTTTTCTAAATTCCACGTTTTCTAACAACGTATACTTATATATACATTATTTAGTTTATATTAATAATATAAACAATATATATATTTTCATTTAATTATTGTTATTTAAAGTATTTTTAATTAATACTTTTATCTTTATATATTAATAAGAGTAAAGTTAAAATACAAAGGACAATAAAAAAAAGAAGGGTGAGAGGAAATCCAGTCCTTTAATCTTAGATTTGAATGACTGAGATTAATTTAATAAATAAAAATTGATGTAAAGGGCATGAAAGTAATAACCCACCTTTGTTGACTTTCTCTCTCCACATGGAAGGCACATGCCAATTCCCTCCATCATTTTCAAATGTCAATAACTTTTTCATACGACATTATTTTTTTTTAAAAAAAGTCATCATAATAATAAGCGTTTTTTATCTTTAAAATGAGTATCATATTGTTATATAAAAATAAAAAAAATTTAATGAGTTTTTTTATTGTGTTTTTTTGTTGTTCGTTGTGTCATTGTGTAATATGTTGTTTCCATTGTGTTTTACGTGTCAAGTCATTATGTTATATATATATTCACCATTGTGTCTTACGTTTTAGGCCATTGTGTTATACGTATTCACCATTGTGTCTTACGTTTTAAGTCATTGTGTTATAATTCACCATTGTGTTTTACGTTTCAAGTTATTCTGTAACATGTATTAATCATTGTGTTTTATGTATTAGATAATTTGTTGTTATTTTATCATTATTTTTACATATTATTATTACACAATGGTGTTATTAGTATTTAAAAAAACATAATGATGAGTTGAAAGACACAATGATGAAAAAACACAATGACGAAAAACGACACAATGGTGTGCGAAAAGACACAATGGTGTGCGAAAAAAGACACAATTGTGTGCGAAAAGACACAATGGCGAAAAAAGACACAATGGTGTGCGAAAAGACATAATGACGAAAAGAGACACAGTGATAAGCGAAAAGACACAATGGTATGCGAAATGACACAATGACGAAAAAAGACACGATAATAAGCGAAAAGACACAATGACGAAAAAACACAATGACGAAAAAAGACACAATGATAAGCGAAAAGACACAATGGTATGCGAAAAGACACAATGGTGTGTGAAAAGACACAATTATAAGCGAAAAGACACAATGGTGTGCGAAAAGACACAATGACGAAAAAAACACAATGATAAGCAAAAAGACACAATGGTGTGCAAAAACACACAATGAGGAAAAAATACACAATGATAAGCGAAAAGACACAATGGTGTGCGAAAAGACACAATGACGAAAAAAGACACAATTATAAGCAAAAAGACACAATGGTGTGCTAAAAGACACAATAACGAAAAAAGACACAATAATAAACGAAAAAACACAATGGTGTGCGAAAAGACACAATGACGAAAAAAGACACAATGATAAACGAAAAGACACAATGGTGTGCGAAAAGACACAATGACGTGATTTTTGTTTTAAATTTTATATAACAAAAATCATACTCATATTAAAGATAAAAACGCTTATTATTATAATGATTTTTTTTTTAAAAAAATATCATACGAAAAAGTTATAAACGTTTTAAAATGATGGGCGTATTAACATGTGCATTGCATGTGGAGAGAGAATATGCGTACAATTACCTTTATACCCTTTTTCTTTTGGTCCACACTTGACACATGTCAATTATTTATGGCTTCTAACAATTCTTATTTTTATTACTCTTTGTAAAATATCCTGCCCCTATTAATAAAGATTATTTTATTGTTTATTTATTCTTTCTCCTTTTATTATTATTTAAAATTTATTTAAATAATAATAGTTATATTTATATCTTTCTCTCTATATAATCCATTTCCTTTATTCTCTTTTGTATATTTTTGAGGTATAGACTATACCCTTGACTAGGGTCTAAGCCTTTAATATTTTATTAATATTTTATTCGGGCATTATGCATACCTTGTTCGGCTTATTATTTTCTAAACTCACGGGCAGCACTTCGACACTTGCACGTATATCGAGAATCTTGATCAACACCTCTTTGGCGCTCAAATCGAGGCACACCGGTCTTCAAATATCATCAGAACGCACTTCGGGGCGGGTCGTCGGGTCGTCTCAGGTTGGCACGTACTTCGATGCGGAATGTCGGGTCGTCTCAGGTCGGCACGTATTTCGAGGCAAAACGTCGGGTCGTCTCAGGTCGGCACGTATTTCGAGGCGGAATGTTGGTATGTCGGGGTATCGTTGGTTTATTGGTACGGATTACGAGGTAAGATGTCGTGATTTTATGGTCACGAAAAACGAGGTGGTCGGTACACGTTTATCGAGGTATTTTTAGAGAGATGTTAGAGAGAGAAAGTGTGTGTGAAATGGTGTGTGTCAAATGATGTTGGTCACCCCCTATCTGGGACCATCACGATACGCGATGGTCCCTTGAGCATGCCATCGAGTATCGCGATGCATGCATGGCGAGTCACCGTTAGGATCGCCACGTGGCGCCACGTGGTGGACACGATGCCACGTGGCAATACATAATGCCACCAGGTGACACGTGTCGACACGTGTCACCTTATCATGGCTTTATGCCACGTGGTGACACGTGGGAGGACACGTGTCATCCTGTCAGACCTCGTCATCGCAATACGCGATGACGTTTGGTCTATGGCCGTCGCGTATCGCGATCTGGCCAGATGATAGATTTCCATTTATAATATGTATTAGCAATTTTTGAAGGTTTTTTTTTTTATATTTTATAAACGAAATACCCATTACTAAAAAAATTTTAAATAAAATTTTCATAATTAATGGGTTTGAATTTTTTTTTTTAAATAACACTGGGTACGCTCGCTGAAAAAGAATGAGTGCACTCGTTGGTTCAATACTACTATAGGTTATATATAAAACCCAAAAAAACCGGGTTCGACCGAACCCGGTGTCCACAATGTGGCTCCGCTTATAGCCTAATGTTACCGAAAATGGTGATGGTAAAGTCGGCAACATAGCCACATGTTGTTAAGTTTTTTCTAGTTGTAAATATTATAGTAGAATCCACGATGGGGACCATCATAGTTAACTTTCCTCCGAATCTTAATTAAATGAAAACAAGACTTTCTTCGAACGTGGAATGCGCGAACTTAACCCAGCTGTGTTCCGATGGCATTTTTCTTCTTCCGAGAACCTCTATACACCCACCAACATGTTATATAACTATCCATCCCTGCAACTTCTCATCAATATCAAATCAATCCAACAATCACTTAACCGACTTCTAGTTCGACTCTAGATCAATGACAGCCAACAACAACGAGCCTCAGTTCCATGAGTTCTTACCTCTAATGGCGGACAAACTTGGAGGTGATGGTCTGATTGATGAAATGTGTAACGGGTTTCAGTTGCTGATGGATCGCGATAAAGGTGTTATCACTTTCGATAGTTTGAAGAAGAATTCTTCACTTTTAGGTCTTCAAGATTTGTCAGATGATGATCTTTTGAGCATGTTGAGAGAAGGCGATTTCGACGGAGATGGTGCACTTAGTCAGATGGAGTTTTGTGTTCTCATGTTTAGGTTAAGTCCTGAGTTGATGGAGCAATCTGAGTTATTGTTAGAACAAGCATTTGAACAAGAGTTTGATAATTTCCAATATTGAATTGTATAATTCTGCCTTATTTGTAAAATTATTGATATTGAGTGGAAACTATGCATAAATCTAATATTTTTAGTTGTACTTTATTTTGATAACCGGCAGTTTTGCTAAAAATATTGATATGAAACCAAGTACAAAACAATTGATTCGGAAACAAGTCGCTATAAGTCAAAACATCAACAAGAAAAAACAACTCCCCTAATTAGTGTTGGAAATCAGAAGCACAAAAGTATTTGATAATGAAAGGAAACGAAATGGATATTTATTGATTAATGTAAATATCTTGGTGCCGAACAAAGGGTGTCGGCCCTCACCCTTATATACACAAGGATTTTGGCGGTTAATTGTCAACAAACAAAACGGTTATGACAGTTATAATCAACTGTAATAACTGTCAATATAACCGTCATCTGTTTATAACAATATTAACTGACAACTACTTATGTTACAATGATAATAATAACAATAACCTAAGTACTAATGTTTATTTACATATGCTAAGTATGATAAGATATACAAATGATGTTTACATTAATAACATACTCCCCTAAACATCATAAATTAAGGAGAGGTCTTGTAAGTGGGCAGACTTTGGATTGCTTCTTCAACAGCTTTTGTAGCTCCAAAAAAATTGAATCTTCGTCTCTTGAGTATACGTTTTGCTGCATTCCAGTCACCATTGAGATATAATGCATAATCTAATTGTTCATCGCGTGTTGTTGACAAAGGTTGAGATTCATTAGAAGTTCCGCCTTGTTTTCCAACTTGTTTTCCGTCATGAGATATATTATTTCTTATTTCTCTTGCAGCACATGTAATGTAATTCCATTCCATCGCATCAAGATAATTTAAGTAGACATCCTTTACCCACATATCATTAGAGTATTCTAATCCCAATTCTTTGGCTATAAGTGTCCAAAGATTATATTCACTTACGTGTTTTGCCCCTCCTTCTTTCTTGACCGTGATGAATAGATCAAGTAAATCAATTTTTTTGTTGCAGTCCATCAATGGAGGAATCGGTTTTGAGAGTTTTAAATAAAAATTAAAAAACCAATCTAACATTTGCAAAAACTTTGTGGATAGTTGATCTTTATATTTGTAAAGATCATCTATACTATCGATTAAATCAAGAAGTGTTATACAGTCATTAAAAGAGTTAAACTCTACCGCTTCAATAATCAAACGTAACCAAAGTGATTCATTTTGGGACGAGTTATTCAAAGAGAGTTCTTGAAAATATGAATTCAAATAAGAGTTTTTAAAGGGTTCATATTCATTATCTTTTCCTAAGATCACTTTATTCTTTTCAAAACGATTCATTCTTGTTTCTTGATAAGGATTATTTGAAAAATCCTTTTCTTTTTCAAACATGGGATCAATTTTGCATTTGTGTCCCTCAAACTTAATCTTAAAACCTTGTAATCTTAATTGTTCCAAACTAAAAACATTTTTACCAGTGTCTGGAACATAGAACACACTTTCAAAAAATAACAATTTTCCATTCAGATTAAGTGAAACTTGCCCAACTCCACGTATAAACAAAATTTCAGATTTTTTTATACGACTTTCTACCCCAAATGATGTCATTATTTTATCAAATTGGGATAAATCATTTGCAAAGTGATTTCGTATGTTTATATTAACATACCATATTCCTGACCAGGATCCTTGGTTAGTTCCTGATACAATGTATTCATCGGTATGATTGTTCATCGCATACTGATCTTGTATCCCCATATTGATTGTGTCTTGGATTAGAGATGTGGCTCCATCTTGTTCTTTGAGTTTGCAATGTCGGACTTTGTGACCAGTATCCCTGCAATAATAACATAGACGTTTCTCAATGTCTCTAATTCTGCGATTCCTGCTTCTGAAGATCCTTCCATGTTGTTTGATAAGATTTACGGATTTGTAGTGATGATCGTAGTGGCTTTGATACCAGATGTTGGAAATCAGAAGCACAAAAGTATTTGATAATGAAAGGAAACAAAATGGATATTTATTGATTAATGTAAATATCTTGGTGCCGAACAAAGGGTGTCGGCCCTCACCCTTATATACACAAGGATTTTGGCGGTTAACTGTCAACAAACAAAACGATTATGACAGTTATAGTCAACTGTAATAACTGTCAATATAACTGTCATCTGTTTATAACAATATTAACCGACAACTACTTATGTTACAATGATAATAATAACAATAACCTAAGTACTAATGTTTATTTACAAATGCTAAGTATGATAAGATATACAAATGATGTTTACACTAATAAAAATTAGAACAAGAACAAAGCCATCAACATGGTGGTCAAAGACGATTTGAGAGTTTAATACTATTTGTTTTGGTAAATACGCTCTTCAGGCACTTAAACTCGCTTCGATAAATTATTTAATTTAAAAATTCGGTTTAAATCTCAAATATGACGGTTCTCATCAAAACCTTAAAAAGTTTTCACAAACCGCGTTATTTAGTGTTTTTTTACTAGTATTCTGAATTCAATTCAGATTGAAAATAATTTGAATTAAGTTTAATAAGTAATATATTGAATTATGGGTTTCATATATATTATTAGCTTGTGTATCTTGTTTGTACAGATAACTAACTTTCAAAAATACCGGATCTCCTCTGCACAAACAAATTGTTGACAAAATACAAAAATATAATTTTCTTTTGACCATATTTTCTTAAGAGAGAAGAACAATGGATGAATAATGTTGAAATATGTCTAAGTTTGATTCGTAAAATAAAAATATTACATAATATTGTATGTTTTAGTTCTACCTTTGTGCTCGTGCATTGTTAACGAGGGTTGGTTAAATGACGAGTGGGTGTGGAGCTGGTCTAGTAGCATATGGGCTTGATGGCTAATGGGCTTGAAGCTCGGCTTTGCGAGTTTTATGTGATTGGCACGTTTTTATTCTAATCTTCTTAAAAGAGAATGTGGGGATTGTTTCTTTAGTAGTCAGTCTCGTTCTCTTTATCACACTTATTACAACTTTGTTTCCATCGATTTAGGGTTTCACAGTTATGTGATTATTAGTTATTTTTTATGTGGTTTCTGATTTATCAGATTCTCACGGTGATGATAATCTTTGTATGTTTTCTTGTATTCGTTGATCTGTTTCAATCTATATTTCGGTATTATTAAGTGATTTGGAATAATAAAGAGGGGCTATATTTTTGACAAATAATAATTCAAAATATCTTGCCTTCACTCTTTCATTGAAAAATGAAGAGCTGGGTTTATCACGGGCATCTTTAAATGAATCTGGGCCCTGACCTACTCTTAAGTCTTCTCAAACTTCAACGGGTACTAGCCCATGTATGCAACCCAGCTACAAGCCCATCAACATAAAAGTTCATTGCCATTTTGTCCATTTATTGTAACTCATGCAAAAACAGACAACTATATTAGCAACTAAGGGGCTTTTTGTTTATATCTGAATGGAACCATTCAGATAGAAACATCTTATTCATTCAGATTTCAGACTGTTTGATTCAGACAGAAAAACATTTGAATAGTTAAAAGTGAATCTGAATCATTCAGACTCATACATGTTGCTGAATGTGACAGAGACTTATTCAGATCTGGCTCATTTAGATCCGAATGAACCAACCCCTAACGAACTAAGAAATATTGATTGAATTACAATACAAGTTAACCCATTATTAGAGAGCTAAACATATAACATTTTTTTGATATTGAGTTGATGCATACATGTGTTTCAACATGTTGAAATGAGGCCATCGGGTAACAATCGGACGTCCAGAAGGTCATTGAACAAGATTAAGCAGCCCCTTCCTCTAAGACTAGGGTCTGGATTTGCATAAGCCATAAAAGTACTATTCGATCTTTAATCATTTTGAATGATTTCTTCAAGATTCATGCTCATGTTAAACCACATACTCTCCGTATATGGCAATTTTACGTTAGAGTATTTGATAAACTCTTCTGATCCTTTTTCACATTCCAATGGTGTTCGCCTAACACAACAACAAGACTGGTGGGTCGTAACGTTGCACATTCCATAATGTTGTATGTATCACACTATCAAAAGTATCTCTAGGGATTGACACCACAAGTTGCCATCCTCTACCATGTTTTGCCCACGCCCAGCCTTGTAGATACACCAAAGAATTCACGGTAAATTAGAATGGGATAGAACTCTCTTTAAGATTAAACAAATGCACAAAGGCACCTCACGTTCGTTAATAGTTACATAGTATGTAATTGTTGTGTTTGTGAATTCGGAAACCCCAATAAATCGTTAATTATTCCATGGCCCCTTGTTTAAGTTTGTTTTCAGGATAACCGAGCGTGTCAATGACCCACGTACGCTCACCTAAAACTGGATCTTGATTACTCTTCCATGATGATCGATGTCGTTCCTTGCCACTCAAGTAATCTCTCCCTAACTTCATGCCAGCAGCCAGGTAAAAGAGTGTCGGGTGGATAGTCGAAACTCTCCCAGAGAACCTTCTCATTTTGGTCAATATCCAATACTAAATTTCCGGTGTCAAGAAGCTTTTCAGTTGCATTCACTTATGTATACCCTGATTGGTGACCTTTGCACAGGGCGTGATGCACGAGGGAGAGGGTGGTCTCTGTTTGCAACACAAACCACGGTTCTAACGGGTTGAAAAATTCCAAGTTCGCAAAGTCTGGTAGCAGACACTAATGTACGTGTCTAAATCTGTCAGAAACCTAGAACAGGAAATCGTGTCGAGTTCAGCAGGATAACTGTTATGAAAAAAGAGCAAGGAAAGTAGAAATATGACTGCTCCCTCCATTTGAATCCTGCTTATGTTCAGCAACTAATGATTTAGCTATTAGCATATTATATCTTGACTAGGGGACATTCAACAATAATGTAACTGTATGCAAATTCAATCAAAGTACTTTAAGTTAATTATGTTTGATGTGTATTGAATTCGTAATCAACCTACTCACAATTTAATGTTATTGAATACAAATTAAGATCAAAGAACTTGAAGTTAAGTTACATAAGCTAAAACGTGATGACTGATGTTGTAGAGTGATGAGTGTACATCCGATCAAAAGTTACATTTGTTGACAATGGCAAATGCATTAAGTATTTGCAGCCATTAACTTGAGGAATTGAAGTTTTAACCTACACATTAACATTTATAGAGATATTAGGATCTGTAGGATCAAAAAGAACGTAGTATCTTTAATATATGTAATCCAGTGACTCTTGATGGTTTCCTATATATAGGTGGTAATCCGTGATAGGAAAAAAAATGTTTTGGGTCGACAGACTGACATGACCCTGATTTCGTAAGTCGTTAACCCAACCATAACTTATACACATGTTTAAAAGTATATGAAGCTGTTTTTTCTTTTTTCGTTTTTTTGAACGGCCAACTAAGTAACGCGGCCCCCATTGGCTAAAGGTAGCCCGAGCCGGCCACTAGTCCGAACGGACGGAGCCCCTAGCGGTCCACTTGTTGAGGGATTCACCGGATAAAACCCAACCCCCACGCTCGCCAAACGGCACGACAGCGAGGAGCCGGTAAAACCGGGTGAGATCAGGACTCGAACCCTGGCAAGCCAGGGTCATCCCTCATATCTCCCATATAAGTTGGTGGTAGTGAGTTTGATTCCCCTACCTCTCACTTATAAAGTGAGTACTCTACCATTGAGCCACAACCAACTTATAAAAGTATATGAAGCTGTTGATAATTTAGTTTCAGAGATTGAAAGAAAAAAAAAACTCAGGTTATATACTTTGATTTATAATTTCTATCTACTCTCACTTGTAACAAATTTATATTATTAGTTCTAACCGGCGATTGGCAATATAGTATGGGAATGATGGATAAGGCTTCCGATTTTTATAATCTCGTGTCTGAAATTTGATTCACAGGGCCGGCTCTAAGGGCGGGCGAGGTGGGCGCCCGTCTGGGGTACCTTTTTTAGGGGCATAAAATGTTTTAAAAATTCACGATATTATATATATATATATATATATATATATATATATATAGAATACCCAAATGCATATAATCTCATTAATTTTCTAATGCTTAGACACTTTTTAGACCCACTTTTTTTAAAGAGAAAAATATTGTTTGAATCTCTGTGTTTCAAGACGGAGTGATGTTGATTCCTTGATTAAAATAATTGAACTGCTTGAATCCTTGGGATTTAAAAATTGAACATGTTGTGTCCCTCCATTAGATGGGTATTAGTTTTTCTGTCCAAAAAGGTTTGAAATCACTACTATACCTCTGATTCATTATAAGTGATGAATACACACAATTGGAGCCTTGATTTAGGGTCTCTTCTTCCTCAATTATCCGGTGACCATTGCTACGTTTTGCAACATCAAACAAAGAAGGGACTAGGGGTTTAATCTCCAAACCCTTTGGTCATCTCGATACCGACCACTAAAAGCACCAGGTTAAACACTACGAACGGGTTTATTCGTTCATGTTTCATCTGATTTTTGTCTTCTTTCAGGACTCTCTATGCTTCAAACGTCATCGGAATCTATTTGGTTCGCCGGAGAGCTCGCTGGAAAAGCAAGGTTTATAGAAACCCTTTCAGTTACCGGAATCAACATTCAAACCACTGAACCACAAGCTATTTTGTCTAGTCTTTACGTCTAGCACTGGTACTTCCTCCGTAAGCCACTATAATTTTCATAGTGCGGTGAAACCCTAGCTCGTGCGCCACCGTCGTTGTTCACGTGTGGCTTTTTCATCATAGTTACAGATCATTGTGGCTACTTCTGCTAAGGTGCCATCGGAAAGGCTCTCTGGAGAACCCCCACACCATTCCAACAACCATAACCAATAATATAATATAGTGTAGGTCCCATGACGCCGAATCCGACAAACTAACGAATTTTGTTCTTGATAAGCGATAGAGACGGGTGCGGTATAAACAAACGATTGAACAAATAATATAAAGGTAATATTGAATGACTCCGTAATCGTTAATAATAAAATATTCTTAACATTAATTAAACCGATCCCACCTAAGGTGAGCTCCTCTTGGGTTGTTGTTTTCACACTAGAACACACACACACACTAAAATGAAATACAAAGTCTTATTTATAGCAAAATGTGTGCATCGAAGCTCTCATCTCATATCCAAATTTCTTAATTATTAGCTTGACCAATAATATATTTAATGGGTTTCGTTCTTTTGATATCGTAAGTCACATTTTTAGACATAGAGTGTGGAGTAGAGATGTTGAAATCAGGGTGTGGATTGATTGATTTGAGGACGAAGATGATGAATAGTGAGGGTTCGGGTTTGATTATATTGATTTGGGGAAAGTGAACGATGGTTGGGTTCAGATGGATGGTTGATGTGTGCAGACTAAATTTATAGTCCAAATCATAAATAACAACACTAAATTAGATTATTTTGCTACAATATTTATGTTTAATTTATTATAATTACAATTATCATCGTATCATTCACTTTTTAGATATTTGTTATCGAATTTATATTTTCCTTAAAGCCCGAATTATACCCGCCTTAAACCCAACATTTTTTTGTCATTCTCGAAAACGGCCTTGCACAACACAACATACTACAAGTATATTGGTTGGGTTAGAGTTGAAAATTTCAACCCACCAACCCAAAACTTTGCAAAACGCTTACCGATCAGACATGATTTATTCCCATTTTTATTTCTGTTTTTAGTTCCTTCCGGCTCCAGTCGCGTTATGCACCCTCCATCTTTGGCAACGGGATGTTTTTAGGTTGAGTTTTACATAAAATTAGTGAGATATATTATAGATATTTCTATTTAATATATGCATGTGCCTATGTATATAATATTTAGACCGACGGTATTTAAACCAATGATAATCTCAATTGAAAACTAGTTAATATATTAATGGTCATATACCATAAAAAACTAACATATTTTTTTATTTATTCCTTTAAAAGTCGTTCAATTTTTTTTTTTTGAAACATTATAGACAATTTACATTTTAAATTTAAGAAAAACTGGTTTTAAATAATCCAAACTATGGCCTATTAGTAAATATCCATCCCAACTTTACACTTGCCTGCTGGCAGTACCAACCACTTATGCATTTGTTTTTAACGGGCTGCGACTAACGGATGTTAACTCCGTTTATACATAAACCTTAATACACAGTCAGCCGCCACGTAATCTGATTTTTGACAGCTGTGATCGCCACGTCAGACAAAGACTAACGGAGTTTACATCCGTTAGTCGCGACCCGTTAAAAAACAAATGCATAAGTAGTTGGTACTGCCAGCAGGCAAGTATAAAGTTGGGATGTATATTTACCAATAGGTCATAGTTTGAATAATTTAAACCCAATTTTCCTTTTAAACAAGATTACAATACTTTTATTTTCAAACATGGAACAAGGTTATGATATCACGTCCTACCTTTCAAACGGCGGTTTGACGGAAACTCAATAGATGGTTGAAAAGAATTGGGAATACGGTTTGACATCTTAACCTATAATGAATAGGAGTTTGACGAATTCTCAAACAGCCGTTTGTCAAATACCTTGGGATTTGATTGAGGATTGCGTGTATATAACTGGCCCTAATACCCGTTTATGGCAAATTATAATACACCGCTACTAAAGTTGCGTAGTTGGCCAAACCACAGGTATTAAAATGACACTTAACTCTAATTTGTATTAATATTTGTTTGGCTTATGGTTCTTACTTCTTACATGGTGATCAAGATACTGAACTGACTTCCAAGGTTTGCGAGAGTTCTAGAATGATCTGGGAGTTGCAGGTTTCTTCCAGCTAGTTAAACAAGATTTTTCTAAATAGATGATACATAAATCTAAGGACTATACATCCTTTGAATTACTTAATAATTTAAGTCATGAAAAGTTGTCACTGAAGTAATTGATTATAATATTTTTCATCCTTAATTCTTAGATTCATGCATATGGAGAGACATTTTAACATAATACAGGTCCACCATCTGAAAGGTTGTCCACCACTCTTAATGGCCACAGAAAGGCTAGCTGTGAATGCTTTACACTGGTCATAACTCATAACTGATCCTCATATATGGTGCTTCAATTCTTTGACACTTTGTTTTCTATACACTCTTAAGAAAATAAAATAAATTTACGAGATTTGTTCAGCATTTTCTTCGATATCCTAGTTGAGCCAAAAAATGTAATGTCGCGTGATTAACCTGTGGTTAGTTAAAATTTTATTAGGGCATATAATATTTAATCAAGTTAATCATTAGTTCGGTAATCAGCCATTGTTTAGATGCCTCAAAGGAGAAATAACTTCAACTAACTGTGAACGTAACGGTATGACTTCACTCTTATTTTATGCAGTAACAATTCGACACATTCACGAATAAGTCAAATAAGTCAATTTGTGTCCGGTTCAATACGTCAAATTATAAATTTTGGATATAGTTGATTAAAGTGATTTTATAGCGTGTACAATAATATTTTAAAAAGAAAGTAAGTATTATTTTATATAATAATATGATATTTGTAATTATGTTTAACGTATTAGCTATTTGTCAACAATGGACAAATATAAGCATGCATAACCAGAAACCATTTTTTCTGTGTGTAGATTAATATATGAAGGCCAACCCCAATTATAATTATTGAAGGGCGGTGTTATTTTTATAAATCATGCTTCCAATGGTCAACATAGAATTATTTGACAGCTTACGTACTCTTATCTTATAAATTAAGATGTACCATCAAACTCATCCAAGATATGTCTGGTTAATTATTTGAGGTTTCGTACTCTGGTATTCCACCTCGGCGACACAAGGACTTGACAAAAGGGTAGGATTGTGAATCCTTTTCGACTGATGATTGTCGGCATAACATGCATACTAATACATTTATGAGACTGTAACAAAAGTAGGCCAAATTGATGATGTATCATAATGAATAAAACACACATACACAATTATTCTGATTGCCTTCAACTTGGTTCTTCATTAATTTTCCAATTTCTTTATGGATGAATGGAGGGGGAGACATGACACATTACTCCCCTACCATAACCTCCTTTTTTTAGTTACCATTTGTTTGTAGGACCATCTTTGGAGACTTTGATATTTGGAGAACAATAGCCACCATGGACACAATGTAGAAAATTATAGAACATAACATGTGGCCCCAGATGTCTATTGAAACTGTTCTTATTGGGAAAAATAGTATACTGCAAAGACCATAGCATTGGCACCCAATATTTGCCTATGTTTTCTTATCATTATCTTTATAAACTATGGCATGAATTTGTCCCCCACATTGCTTGTCTACACTACCCAAAATAAATAATGCTTGGAAGTTGGAAGCCAGGGGTTATCAACCAACATTTGTGGTTAACAAATTTAGAGGTTCACTATTCAACTAATCATATTTTATGAGATAATCTACCATAGACCCCGGATGTCACTTGAACATCCAAAGAAAAAAACTTGAATTTAATTTAAACATGGAGAAAAAGAAAAAAGCTAACGTGTCAAACAACCATCCAAATAGAGTTCGGATGGCCGTTTTGACAAAAAATCTTCAAAGTTTGACCATCAACAATTAGAACGGACGTCCAGATATTGGTCAAATGGCCATTCTAACCAATAATTTTTAAGGTTTGACTTTTTGGGTTAAACTGAAACAACCGTTTGATGGTGTCAAATCAGAAGGGGGTGATGTAGCTATAGTTTTACTCACTAAAAAAAGTTAATAAAAAATAACTAGTTACTTAGAACTCATTCTTTCATGCTAGCTCTTTTTGACATATTTCGGCATCAACTATCCCAATTATTAACAAGAACAAGAATACATCAGCATTAAATAAATTTGTATAAAAATAAATCATAAGGTGGTAAATACTGTATATATATAAACTATATGTAGTCGTTTCGCGCCCACTCCAAAGTAACAGTCGTATTTTTTAAAAGAAAATGTAGTTCCAACATAAATTAATTATGTGCACCCATCTTGCAAAAATTATTACCGTAACATATAATATACAATGTTACAAAAGCCATTTAAAGAGGCTTAACACCGTTTTTTTTATTATTTTTTCTTTTTAAAATATAATAAGATAAAAATGTGTTCGGGTCAACTTGAATAATAATAACACTTTTCTTTAAAACCTAATAGAAAACAATAAATAAATTAACTAATATATGAGAGCCCACCACCAATACCATATGGGATGAATGATGTTTGTCAAAAGAATACACAGTGATAAGGGCGGACGGGGCGGTGCGTGGTGGCCTCCCCGTCACGCGTGATGAGGTATCCCACACCGCCGCCGCTCCCATGGTCACGCGAAAGTAGGAAGTTTGCGTGATGGCCATCACGCTTGGTGGGGGTGTTTTCCAAGAAGAAATAGCCGTTGGGGGGGGGGGGGGGGAGGGGTAATGTAGCCGTTGGAATTGAAAAAAAAAACATTAAAACCAAACACAATAAAAACATTATAAATATATCTTCAAAACATACACAAATCCAACTCAAATCCAACCCAAAATCTTCTATTACACACACCATTTTTAACATATCAAATGGAGGGTTCTAAGAAACGTGGGTCGGGTTCAAAGAAAACCCAAACCCGACTAAAGGTTCGACAAAATCTAGGCGAACCGACGAGATTTCGCTTACAAGACGAACCCGACACAAACCAACCTTCTAAACAACAACCTTATTATCCCCAACCTTTTCAACCGTCCCAAAACCAACAACAACCTTCCCAACAACAACGTTATTATCAACCGTCCCAAAACCAATCGTATCAAAACCAACCTTTTATACCCCCTTTTTCTACCGAAAATTACCCAAATAATGCTTTTCAAACTTTTGGATCTCAACCGTCTCAAATGTTTGGCTCTCAACCGTCTCAATTGTTTGGCTCTCAACCGTCTCAAATGTCCGTCGATCCCCTAGACAATAACGATGTTATACATCAATTTGCAAGTGCTTTTCGTCACGATGTGCAAACTTTGGATGAAGATGAATCCGAGGATGAGGAGCCGCATCAAAGAGGTGCTCGGTGTTGGTTGGCCAATGAGGAGGTCGCCTTGACCAAGGCTTATTTACATTGCTCCGAATAAAAAAAACTCAAACCAACAAAAAAAAGACGCGTTATGGAAACGTATTAAAGAACATTTTTGCAACTTCCCGGCGCAACCGAATGAAACAAGGATCAAATGATTGGCAAGTGGGGAGATTTGAATCGAAAAATGTCAAAATTTAACGCTTGTTACGTCCAAGAGGTAACTATTTTAGTTTATTTATTTTATAATCTAGTACTTTATTTTTACAATTTGTTATAAATATATTTTTTCTAAATGTTTTGTAGACCCGAACTCCACAAAGCGGAGCGAGCGAGGCGACTATGATAACGAACGCTTTGCGCGAATATGTCTCAGTTTACAAAGTTAAGGATTTTCCCCGCTTGGATGTGTGGCAGATTGCGAGACGTCACGCGAAGTGGGTACCGATTCCATTGGTCGATTTGAACGGACCAACGGCTCCAAGGAAGAAAGGATCTTGTTCAAAAAGATCAAAAACTTCCGAGTCCGGGGACTACACGACGTCTACCGGCGGCTTGTCATGCAACATGCCGAACATGAACTTGAATGAAGAACCCGAAGACAATCCCGACGAAGACATACCCACACCCACACGGCTGAATCGCAAGAAAAGTGGGGAACCGTCAAGACTTGGAAAGGAAGCGGTGGCCGAAAACTTCGCCGAATACAAGTCGGCTAGGATGGGGGAAATGACCGAGAAGAAGGAGTTTAGGAAAGAGGCTCATATTTTAAAAATGAAGCGTGAGGAGGCGTATATCAACCATTTGAATGAAAAACAAAAAAACGCCGATCTACAAATTCTCCTACAACCGCGCGACCATCTTGATGAACCCGTTAAATCGCTCCTACTTCAACGAAAACGCGAGATATGCGACAAGTGGGGTTGGGAAGGGCCATAGTTTTTTTTGTCGGTTTTTTTAATTTAGTTGTCTTTGTTTAATGTAATCTTGTTTTATTTTTTAGTTAATGTAAAATATTGTTTTCTTTTTATTTAATTTAGTATTTATTAAAAAAAACCATCACACACCATCACACCACATCACCACCCCTAGTAAAAAACTATCACATGTGATGGATTTGAGGTTGGTGATGTGGCACAATTTAATTGGGTGGGGTGTGTGATGAGTGATCACCCCCCCCCCCCCCCCCCTAAGAGTAGTAAGTGGTTAACCGGATATTTGCCTTGGTAAGGGTCCTACAGGCCGGCTTTACCGGTGACATGAAAAGATGGGCTAAAAGGTTCACCTCATGTGTGGACACTCTCTTAATCACACTCCCCCTCTTGTTTGTTGTTAATTAGGGGACACTAAACATCATTAGTAGTTATGGATTGCTTTACACAAGACACAATCTAATCTAGTCTAAATATCTAATTGCACTTTCTTTTGCTTTTGGAATCACAAAGTCATTCCATTTCTTTTTTTCCATTTTCATTATATGAACCATCTTGTCATGTTTTTCAACTTTGGATTAATGTTTATCTTATACACTCATCTTTTATGGTCCATAATCCATTTCTTTTGGATCTTGATTAACTCACTTATTTATGCTTTCTTTTAAATGTGTGTCACATAAATTGTCCGACTTAAATTAAAGTTTCTAGATGTGTTGACACAAAGATGTAAAACGTTGTTTTATTTCAGAGATAGTTACGGTATTTATGCAATTTCATTCAGTACTAGAAGCTGTACTTTGTTACAGACACAACTATCGAAGTTTCAAAGTCGCTACCAAGCTTCAGTTAAATACAAACATTTCAAACTCACTACTGACCTTTATGTTATCATCAAATCGCAATAACTTCCAAAGATCATTTCCAAGCAAGTTTTTATCATTTATGTCGATTAGTGGGACCATAGCTAAGGCTGTTGCCCCTAAGACAATATCAGCACCTTGACATTACCAAGATGCCTAGGACACACAAAGGAGCGGTGCATGTTGGAACCCCTAACATATTGAAGTCATAGAGGTTCCTCGGTTCCGAATTCACAATAGCCTTGGACAAGTGCTTTCTCCACATCTCCTAACTTACACCAATGTATATTGTGAACTACAAGTTGGTCTATAAGTATACCATGGTCATTCAAATAGCTTAATGACATTAAAATCACCATTCATCCCATATTTAAGTGTAATTCTTGATTCACTTAAACTTATTATAATGACAGAAAACAAACTCGCACATAAATGAAGTAAATGGCGTATCAATTGAATATCGATCTATCATAATATATAACACACTTCAATTATTGTATTATTGGGGTGTCAAAGATTGATCCCGTGTTTTACATTTTTTGAATGCATGAAGATAATATTCACATAAGTCAACATCTCATATATATTCTTTCTAACACTATATTTTACTAGCTCTGTACATATCTTTCAATGATCACAAATAAAGCCAAGGTAAATCTTTATATGAATTCTCTAAATTTTGACTCGCACGGGTAGTTATTTTTTTCTTGCACATGCGGCATGCCTATCAATTTCTCACTTTAACTATTAAGACGCCATAGCTTCAACCAAACCTCACTATTGTTTGAACACATACCTTGTGATGATAAATACATGTGTTTCGATCTTCAGATTTCAGGCTTTCCATATTAAATTCAGCATCTAATATTGTATTAGATGAAAATTTGTACTCTTAAAATGAGAGATTTAACTGGATTTTAATCTCATTCCCATAGCTAACGTGTGAAGAAAATTTCTTCCTAACGCTTTGGTTACATAAATGGTTATATTATATTGAGTTCTTACAAACTGCACTAACAACACACCATTCATGCTTAGCTCACAAATCATGATATGTCTAACACCTAAGTGTCTAGGCTTTCCATGGCCACTTGGCTATAAGCCTTAGCCAATATAGTTTCACTATCACACCTTATAGATATTGGTGATACCAGTTATGGCCACTAAGGAATCTTTTATACTAACATCCTTGGCTACTTAGCTTCTTTGCCAGCTGTCACTCGTGTCAAAAACTAAATCTGTAATGAAATTCGTTATTTACGTCTGCTTCTTAGAATCCCATGAAACGACACCACCTCCAAGAGGGTGACAAGCACCCCAACGGCCCTAGACTATTCTAGTTAAAAGGATATACACTTTAACGGGGTATCCATTGGTAACGATTTGTGATGTCCCGAATAGCGTACATGTAAGGTTAACTGGTATCCATTGATAGGATTATAGTAACTTATGAAATCCCAAATAACGTATGTGTACGGTTAATGGTTAATTGGTATGTATTTTGGTTTAGTGCTTATCGTGGCATAAGCCAAGCACCCCAACTGTTCTAGAGTATTATAGTTTAGGTACAATTATAACTTCGCCTTTATTAAGTAGCAACTTCATTTTAGGATCAATATTAGGAATGCTAACCGGAAACAGTTTTATTTATTTATTTTTTATTTCTTCTACATATTGACAATGTAATGAGATGTTTTTATTGCTACATCATTGTTCACGTACTTATTATGATGCCTAGAATCACCTTCGTTTATGCTAAATCCTTTTATAAAGAAGTTAGATGACAAGAACTCATGAGTTTATAAACTTGATATTGGTTAGTGACAAAGATCATGTCATCCACATACAAGCATAATATTACTCCTTTTACCAGAGCCATCGAATTTGCAATAAAGGCATTTGTCTGTCGTTTAATAGAAAACCATTAGATAACTTAATGTCATCAAACTTTTTAGTACAGTTTTTAAGTACTCGTTTCAAACCATACAATGAGTTTATGAGTTTATACACCTTATACGTTACCTGGCATAACATATTCTTCTGGTTGATATATATATATATAAGGGATGATTAATACGTGAAGTAATATTATAGCAAGAAGTGTGAGAAGTCGATCTCAACCATTGATTATCTTTTAGTTGTTCAAAGCATTAATTCCCCTAATTACTCCTAAAAAATACTCCACATTAATTCTTGTAGAAAGTTGCAAATTAAAAAAAAAGATAAATTGGCTTTTTCATAAAACATCATCAAGAATAGTTTTAATGAAATATCATCGAGAGAATTTGATCACCTACACAAGTAACATAATAATCTACACGTAGCTCATATTCAAGTATACAAATTGTTAATTATTTTTAATTTTATCAAAATGTAACTCGCATTACCAACACAACTTATTTTCTCCTACATTAATTTTGTTTCTTTTATTTTCACCCACACATAACTAATATTTACCTATACATAACTCGTATTCACCTACACATATTGCTAGTTCATTTTATTTTCAATTACATTTACCTATTCTAATAAAGTAAAATAATTGTAGACACGTGTCGGTTTATGGTTAATCCTCACAATTTTTTCCATCCAAAACTAATATATATCATAAATTAATAATTATTTACTTACCTTTTACATTCCATTTATATTATATCAATAACATGGGGGTAAAGTTAAAATACAAAGCATAACAAAAATGAGAAGGGTGAGAATAAATCTAATCCATTGATATTAAATTTGAACGATGGAGATTAATTTAAAAATAAAAATTGATAAGAAGGGCATGAATGTAATAACTCACTTATGATGACTTTCTCTCTTCACATGCGAGACACATGTCAATTCCTCCATCATTTTAAAACGTCTATAACTTTTTCAGACGACATTTTTAAAAAAATTACCATAATAACTAACGCTTTTTAATATGAATATCATATTGTTAAATAAAAATAAAAAAAAGTTAATTTTATATTGTGTTATTTGGTTGTCCATTTTGTTTTTTAAAAGAGTTTTCCTATGCATTGTGTTATAGATTTTGATCATTGTGTTTTTCAATTGGTACTCATATTAAAGATAAAAATTGAAACAAAGATTACATCATTGTGTCTTTTTGTTCGTCATTGTGTCTTTATACTCAACATTTGTCTTTTTACTTATCATTGTGTTTTAGTCATTGTGCTCAACATTCACTTAAGTTGCGAAAAATAGTATTTTGTTCATTGTGTATTACGTTCAAGTTATTGCGTAATATGTTGATTCCATTATGTTTTACGTATCAGGGCATTGTGTTATATGTATTTACCATTATATCTTATGTTTCAAACCATTGTGTTATATGCATTCATTATTGTGTTTTACATTTCAGGTTATTGTGTAATATATATTCATCATTTTGTTTTTATGTATCTGATAATTTGCTGGTATTTTTCATTATATTTACATATTATTACACAACAGAGTTATTGGTATTTAAAAAAAAACACAATGATTAGTTGAAAGACACAATGGCGAAAAATTGGCAAACAGAAAGACACAATGACGAAAAAAGACATAATGACGTAATTTTTTTTTATTTTTATATAACAAAATCATACTCATATTAAAGATAAAAAAAAATTTTGTTATTATGGTGAATTTTATTTTTAAAAAAATCATATGAAAATGTTAAAAACGTTTAAAATGATGGGGAAATTAACATGTGATTTGCATGTGGAGAGAAAAAATGTGTACAACTATTTTTATACTATTTTTCCTTTGGTCCATACATGTCAATCGATTATGGTTTTTCACACTTCTCATTTTTGTTGACCTTTGTAGAATAACTCAACCCACATAACATGATTAAATTATTCACTTTTCTATAAACTCTATTATATTATACATATACAATCTTATAAAAACAAATATATATTAACATATTATACTGCTACACATTGTTAGACACGACATACTTGGTGAAATCCAAAAATCAACAACAAGCAGTGGTTGTTAAATATTGAAAAGAATATAATTTTAAATGTTATAATAAACATATTATACTATGTATATTGTTGAAGATTGTAAATAGAAAAAAAAAACAAAAAAACTCTAATATGCTTTAAGTTTACGAAGTTATATTTTTAATCATTAAATTATAAATGTATGCTTAAAATTGATCCATTTTTTAAAAATAAATCTATTTATCTATTGTTTTTTTTGTACATTGTCATATAAATTTATAAATTATAAATATATGATTTAAATCTATATTTATTTTTTCGGTTACTTTAGTAAACTATACATATATGGGTTGAATCGTAAGGATAGTATATAACAATCACTTTCAAATATAAAAAAGTTCATCATATTTAGTTTTTTGGTTATTTTATCAAGGATTACTTCGGGTTTTTTTTGTAGAACTTAAATTTAATTACTACGGGTTAAAGTTGTTAAATAGATCGTTTGATACAAATTAACTACAACTGGCTCAAATTCGTTACGGGTAAAAAATGGGGTAATATGAATATTTTAAAAAATTTGAGAATGCAAATAGATTTATCGCAAACTTGTTACGAGTTTAAAGTTTTGACTTGAAAATGTAAAACAAATGAAAGTTAGAATTTCAAATGTGATTGAGTTTCGAATTTATTTTTAAGGACGTTTTTGGAAATAGTCAAAAGATTCGGGATTTTGCACATTGAGTATTTTTCCCATTACTATTAAAATTTAAGAAAAATGACACACACTTCTGACATGCCACCTCTAGACCTATCAATGCTTCTAACTTTTATCAAATTATAAACATTTATGTCAGCATTTACTTTTCCTTGAATAAACATTTTAGGCTGGCCCGTTAACCCGTTTAGGTTTAAAAGTGAAATTATTTTTATTATTATTATTTTTATTCTTTTTTCAACAAGTACTATTCAGTTGATTTTTTTCTTCTTGTTGTAAAACAACGGCCAATTAACTATCAAATATGCATATTATCATAGAGTATACAGAAAATGAGAAGTAGATAAAGAAAAAGTTCTTATTCATTGAGATGTGACATATCGAATACAAGAGTCAGTATTTATAGGGCTTGAACATTAATACATACATAAGTAATGAAGGAGGTTATATATATGGTGAGTCACCACATTATGGTTCATTCATAACCCTCCCCCTTGACTATCCATATGATGAAATAATGTGGTATACTATTGTTATAATACGCTTGGTAATGTTGTCTCATTAAAAACCTTACTAGGAAAACTCATTAGGACAAAACCATAGCTAAGGGAAAAAGAGTGAAACGTGTATAATACCCCCCTCATTTATACATCCTTTAAGTAATGAGTTTTGATCCTCTAGGAAAATTTGTTCAAGACTTTTGTAGTTAACAATCCGCCGTTCGATCTTGTAGTATACACTTCCTTATTTCGAGCAATGATGTACTATGTTCATGTATGACTCGTACTGCCTCATCTTGTAAATAGGTAGCACAAGATCCATAACTATGTTATACAATGTTCCTTGCATCAATATGACTAATCAAACCTTTTTTAACAGGTTAGTAAATATAAACTAATATCTTTCATACATTGCATGTATCAAAATATTATGTTTAGCTCATTTCGATGTCTCTTCACTTGAAACGAATTGTATCTTATCGATAAATATAAATAAGTAATATATCTAGTTGTGTATAACTATCAAGAAATATTGTATCAATGGCAATAAACTATGGTACTTTCTGACCAATATTTTCTATTTATAAGAGTAATCTGTTTTATACGAGATGAACTTCATCCATATTAAAATGTTCCAAAATCTTCTAAATGAAGTTTGATTGATATATAAATATAATTATTTAAATGCTCGATCCGCATACCATCTCTTTATGAGATACATTGCAATCATCAACATGATATTGGTGATTTAATATTAAAATATCCAGCACATGGATTGTATATATTATATTCATATCTCTTTCTCCCGAGATAACCACCGAGTCCACATATAGAACTTGTTAATTTCATAAAATAAATTTTAATCATTTAGTTGAAATGCTTTATGCATGTATATAATCTGTTACGGACTTCCTTGCATGTCGACCACTCATGTATAAATTTTACTCTTCAAGAGTTTGGCACATAAAGTTCATCTATTTACCACATCATTTTTTATATCATATTCGAATAGTCGTCGACAATTATACCACTATCATTCCATATTGTACCATTCTTGTACATAGTTTATTGAATATCACCATATGCTTATTGATGCATAGGAATTACATATTTAATATGTTTAATTTTAAGCAATAAATTGTCTCGGAAAACTCACCAGGAGTTCCATATATATTTCATTCATCGATGTCTACAAAAATAACAATGTACTCAGATCCGAATTTAAATATTACAATCATATCATTCTCGATAACTTATTTTATATGACTTTGGCAACTTAAATCCTTCGGGAATTTCATGTAAGTTTCATTATCATAATATATTGACGCATATCAAATCTCTCTTGTATTACCAGATTAGAAATTGTTTCATCCACTACTGAAGAATATGTCTCCACGTAATTAATTATGAGTTTTTGCAAATATACTTGTGCCACAAATTATGCCTTGTATTGCATGATGTCACATTTCTTATTACTTTTTCTGCACAAAAGCTCATATGTATATAATATATTTTACAACTTTTAGTTGTTAGGACCAATTGCCCAAAACTTCAAGATTCGTAAGAGATTTCAACTCTACCTCACTTGTGTCTTCTCTTTTGGCCAATCATTTTTCATTTCATTTATCAAAAAATGTTAGTTGTTGATCCTCATCATTTTCATTATGACAAGCGCTACAATATTTACAAAAATTATCAACGACATCGATTTTGTGTCGGTTCTACGTTTATTGAGACATGATATAATCTACTGAGATTTCTTTATTCAGGTACCTTAGGTTCTTCTAAAACCATCATGTCTAATATCTCTTCAGGAGACCCTTTTTATTTAGTATACCTCGACTAGACCGTTTTCATTAATTGCTCCATTTTCGAGGATTTTTTTTATTCTTGGAACCGAATAAATTACGAAATGTATTTTGTCCTTCCGAGACACTAATCTTAATTGGAGCACTAGCGGTTGGTATATATGACATAACTAGTCACTTTATTTAGATCAGTGAATCCTTCTGGTAATTAACTTGCATATGAATTATCATTTGAACGTTTGATTCATACTTTTTAGTTTGAGGATTAATATAACATAATGATAATTCATTCCAATCCCTTTTTTATTCTCCAACTGCTTGTTATCTCCTCTCATGTTGAAAATATTGATTCGTCTAAAATGAATAACCAGTCAGTTGAGTCATAAACGAATCTCACCTTCAATAGCTATTATTAATCTATAACATATAATCTCGACCTTATAATTATAACTATAACTACGTGCACACAGTTAACTACATAATATTCATATGTGAGCTATAAACCATAACTTATATTTAAATACGTTCATATTAGATAAAGATTTTAATTAAGTAAGCAAATAAAAAAAAATTGATATTTTATGTTAGAATCAAAAATTTAACAGAATCGATGATTTTATAAATTAGTTTTCATCATATTAATGATAAATGATACATAAAAAACAGTATCATAATTCATTCATATAAATAACAAAGATATACTCATATGTAATATAGGTTCTGATAGAATTAAAATAAAACTTAATTATCAAAGAACAAGGGTAATCATAATTGTATTGAAAAAATATTAATAATCTTGATTTAACCCAAAATTGTATAATTACAAGATGGGTTTTCTAAGAGATTTTAAAAGAACGATACGAATATCTAACGCTACCCAAAATTGTATGACTTACAATATGGTTCATGTTTGAGAATATAAACAACAACGATATGTTAATTAGACAATGCTGACTTACCTTATGATGTGCGGTTCAACTCCAAAAGCAATTTTTGCTGATAACGTGTTGTAAAACAACGGCCAATTAACTATCAAATATGCATATTATCATAGAGTGTACAGAAATGAGAAGTAGAGAAAGAAAAAGTTCTTATTCATTGAGATGTGCGGCATATCAAATACAAAAGCCACTATTTATAGGGCTTGAACATTAATACATACATAAGTAATGAAGGAGGTTATGCATAGGAAAAGTAACCACATTATGATTCATTCATAACACTTCCCAATTTTTTTTTCCGTTTCAAAGTTTTTGCATGCATAGTTTACATGTGTAGTTATGCCTACTTTAAAGAGAGTGATTTAATCCAATTTATTTTGTGCTACACCCACATATTTTTCCTTCAAAAATATTAAGTTTCTAAGGTGAAACATGGAAGTGTAGCAAACATACGAGATGTCATATGTGTCCTGGAATTCTTCAATTTTTTTTCTTTTAATGCTTAATTTTCTTTTAATTGTTAAGATACACTTTAATATAACAAGAGACTGCGGAAATATATTGCAAAACAATGGCTAGCAGGAGGCTATACGGGTAGAAAGCAAAAACAAATACACAACCAAACAAACTCGGAACCTAGAATACATAAGTATGGAAGAGATTTGATTATCTACGTTTAATTCAAGGGTTTATCGGCTTCTCGCTATTTCCACATGAACTATAGTCGTATGTATATAATAGAGAAAGAAGTAGCATTTACTATCATTTAGATGCGACAACTGCAGCGATCTCCTACGTGAAGTTTAATCTTGAATATTAATAAAGTTAAGGGTTTATTATGTTATATTTATTTTACTTAGTTGAATTGTAGTAGGTTTATAAAATGTAAGTCTTGGAGAGAAAGTTTAGTAGGTCTATAAATAAGGTCTAGATTATTAATTTTATTAGATAGAGTCAAGA
This sequence comes from Bidens hawaiensis, assembly GCF_021521415.1. Taxonomy (NCBI): domain Eukaryota; kingdom Viridiplantae; phylum Streptophyta; class Magnoliopsida; order Asterales; family Asteraceae; genus Bidens; species Bidens hawaiensis. The sequence continues at coordinate 429,901 of NW_027491613.1, read as the reverse complement.
GAAGTCTCTTCTCCTTTTATGTTCGTGAAGTTATGTTCGTTTGGTTATATGAAAAGAGTCGAGGTTGTCACCCAATATCTCGTGTTTGTTTGTTTGATAAAGTTCATTTGATATGATTGTTTGATCCGTTTAGGCCAACAATTGGTATAAGAGTATTGGCTCGTTGAACACACGGTTGGTTCGAATTATGATGCCACGTTTTTTTTTCCTCCGGATCGATTTGTAAGTCTTTCTTGGTAGTTGTTTTGGCTCGTTGTTTGAGGAGCAATTAGTTCCTATTTTTGCTAGTTGAATTGGAAAGGATTTAAAGTTACCACAAATTTTATTATTTGTGTTTATTATATTTTCTTGGAAGAAAAGTTACCGATAGATTAGATATTGAAATTTATTGATCTGTTCGTGAGATTTCCATAGCCACTATCAATTAACAGGAACCAAAAGCACTTTATTGCTTTTGTTTATTTAAAGCTGCTTCCCGATCAAAATCAATCAATAAAAAGATCGATCATCGAGTCACAACCGGTGATTAAGAAGTAGGGAGATTAGGAACAATGAACGAAATAGGTGGTTTTGTTTTGCAAGCATCGAAATTAACTTCGACCAACTATACGTCATGGTCGATTATGGTGAAAATTATGTTGGGTGCGAATGGTTTGCATGATGCGATTGATAATGAAAAAGTGGCAGGAATTGAAAAAAGAATGAAGTTTATGGCTTTAGGTGTTATCTTTCAAACCTTACATGAAGACGTGATGCTTCAAATGGCCAAGTATTCAGAATTGAAAGATGTTTGGGAAGCGTTAAGAGTTCGTTATCATGGTGCAGAAAGAACTCAAAAAGCTCGTGTTCAAATGCTAAGAACCAAATTAGATGGATTGAAGATGGGAGAGACAAGAAGTATTGATGACTATGCAACGAAGTTGGGTGGAGTGCAGTCAAAGTACACGAGCTTGGGAGCGGTACTTGAAGAAGAGGTTTTGGTAAGAAAGTTCTTGAACTCTATGCCGGATAAATATTTACCTTTTGTTTCTTCGATAGAGCTACTCGCAGACATCGAAACAATGGCGTTTGAAGATGTGGTTGGACGTTTGAAGGCATATGAAGAAAGAAATAAGTTCAAGAATGTGAATGGAAGTTCATCCCAAAGTCAGCTCATGTTCACCTAAATCGAAAAGAAAGTTGAAAACTACCGCGGACGTTGTAGAGGCCATGGAAGATACAACGGACGGGGAAGAGGGAACCCAAGATGGAATAGTAAACGTAAGAACGATAAAAATGGTGAATACCGGAAAAAAAAACCCTGAAGAATGAGAAAATAGAAGGAAGTATATAACGTGCTACAACTGTGATAAGATTGGGCACTACTCGAATGAATGTAAAGAACCAAACAAAGGGAATAATGAAGTGAATTTGACAAAGAAAGAAGATGATGTTGATCATTCTTTGTTCATGGCAGTTTGTTCGATAAAGAAAGTAAGTTTGAATGAAGAAAGGGTAATCCTTGGTATGTTTGAAAATGATGAAAAGAATGAAGGAACGTGGTACTTAGAAAATGGTACAAGTCATCATATGTCTGGAAAGAAAGAGTTTTTTACTACCTTGGATGAACGGTTTCGGGTCAAGTGAAATTTGGTGATGGATCCGAGATCGAAGTCAAAGGTAAAGGTAATGTGACTATGGTAAGTAAGACCGGTGAAAAGAAAACATTTTGTGATGTTTGCTATATGTCTAAGTTAAAGACCAATCTTCTTAGCTTGGGAAAGTTGAATGAAGAAGGATGTAAGATTGAAATAGCCAATGGGACATTTAAGCTATATGATCAGAAAGAGAGGTTGTTGATGAAGGTTCAGAGAAATCTGAATAGGACGTACACCATCAAGCTTCAGGTATGTTATAATCCTAACAACTTTAAAGTTGAAAAGTAAGAAATTTATGACGTGAAACCGGTTATGAAAGTGAAGGAAATTCAGTCTGGAACAATTCCGAATGATTTGTTTGGAGTTCATGAAAGTGTTGGTCAAGAACGAGATGATGAGAAGAAGTGAGCTGAGAAGGAAAATAACAGTATGGCTTCAAAGTTAGTACGAAAGGAACATATGTTAAGTTTGAAGAATCAGTGAAGCAAGTATGTCATAGCCAGTTGAAAAGGAGGAACAAATGCAAGAAGAAATACAGATTCAAGATTAAGGGGGTGAGTGAAGTTTAATCTTGAATATTAATAAAGTTAAGGGTTTATTATATTATATATATATTGCTTAGGGGGGTGTTTGGGATTCTTTATTTTACTTCCTTATAACTTTTCATTAAGTTAATAAGTTACAAAAATGTAACTTTTGGAACTTTTCCTTTCACAACATAAGCAATCCCAGAAACCTTAGTACTTCTAAAAGATTTATAAGTTATAAGTTAGTGAAAATAAGCATTGAATTGTAATAGGTTTAGGAAACGTATGTCTTAGAGAGCAAGTTTAGTAGGTCAATAAATATGGTCAAGATTATTAATTTTATTAGCGAGAGTCAAGAGAATTCTCCTCTCCTTGTATGTTCGTGAAGTTATGTTCGTTTGTTAATTTTGTTTGGTTATATGAATAGAGTCGAGGGTTGCCACCCAATATCTCGTGTTCTTTTGTTTGATAAAGTTCATTTTGTATGATTGTATGATCCGTCTGGGCCAACACTACGTGCATAGGAACGTTGAATCTAAACCAATAAAATCCCAACCACTCCATAGCGAGAGACCTCTCCAAATAGATCTACTGAGATGACCTTTAGATTACAAAAGAAACACTTATCCAATTGATAGTCCTAGCACGTTTCTATCTCAGGTAGCTTGTATATGATAACACTAGATTATTCATAGGTCATCGCCCACTAAATTTTTCTCAATCAGTCGATCATTTCATGTGATTCACTTGTGTTCTCAAGGTTGTTTCTCGTTCTTTAGCTTAAGAACTATTATTCTTACCTGGGTCGGCTCAAGGGCCATAATAAACAATTGAATTGAATAAAGCCATATTTTTAATAATATATAAATAATACTTAGTTAATGTATATTAGGTTCACTTTGAAAGTTATAAACAAACTTATTTTTTTCATTTTCTTTACATCTCATAAAAATGGATGTCAAAAATACAAACTAATATTTTATGTTTTTTGCTCTCTGATTTATTCTTTACTTATGCATAGGTTATTTCCATAAAAACTTTTATATTTAAAATATTATTATTATGTATTTGTACACCCATACATTCTAAGCCTCAGAAAGTGAGCAAGCGACATACTGATTAAAATCTATAGGGACTATCCACGTGAGTGATGCCCAAACACAAACACTTGTTCAATAAAATATTAATGTATGAGCAAGAAACATCAAAAGTGATGTTTTTGTTCCAAATGCCCTTTACAGTTCCCATTTATTTTCTTTATATATGCAAACCAAATAATTTAATAAAAAGCACTCAATCTTCATTGTGTTTATGTTGCCTTCCAATTTTGGAAAGGTTTTTTCTATTATCTTTTTATGTAGGCCATGACAACCATTAATTACATTAAATATTGTTCCTAACTCTTTTTTTGTTTTTAATTATAATATTTTCAAATCTAAAAATCTTCAAAAGTTTGATGTAGGCATCCGATTATGTTTAAAGGAACATATAGGGTTTATGATTCATTCACATATTATAACGACCACATTATCAAATCTCGTATTTATTTAATAGTAAGATCGTATAAACTCCAACTAGCTTTTTAGACCAACATCATTAGTAATCCATTATTAATACTATTTTTTGTAGTACTATTGTACTAGTTTTGATTACCTTTAACAACATTTAATTAACTGCGGTGTTAAAGGTGTTGAACCTCATAGAAATCTAACATTAAACATTGTCAACCTAGTTGTAGTTGTCATATACTCACATGTTGGAAAAAGCATCACCAATGTCACAATCCCATTTTGTTTCAAACTGTCAAATAAGAGCATTTCCGGTCTATTCCCTACCATATATCCATATATATCATATAATTACACTAAAAATTACTGTATTTTCTCACTCATGTTTAACTAAATAATATTTTTTATACATTTATCATTATCTTTTCTCTCTCTTTCACTCACAATCACTTTTAGAAAATATTAAAATATTATACGGTATGAACAGTAAAACCCCAAATTTAACTTTTGCATATAACATTTTCTCTCTCCTCTACTCACAATCACTTATAACCATACCATATAATTTACAAAACCCTCTCACACAAATATAAGGACTGGGCTGAGAATGCTCTAAGTATGCAAATATTAAATTTTAAACTAACCTATAAAAACCGTATATACATGTTCTTGTTTCAAACTGCCACCTTATTTTACTTCAAAAAAATAAATAAATAACTAAATTTAAAACTGCTACCTCATTACATGTTTTTCCCTTTATTTAATATATATCAAGAGTGAATAGGGCTTACTCTCAAGTGTTTGTTGTTCTTGCTCACAAGCTAGTGGGGAAGTTGATACCACTCCAATGAAGGAAGTGGTTTGTCAAGTCCGCTTGTAAATCCAAACGATGTCATGCAGGCATCATTAGACATGCTTTAAGGTATACGTATACCCATATAGAAAAGGTTAAAATAAAAATACATAGTTTTGTAGGAAGAGTAGGAAGAACATAAAATTTAGAGTTAGAAAACTATGTAGCCTAAATCCATGATCCTAGGAAACTATTTGGTATTTTGAAAACTACCAATCTCAACCACTAGTAGGGATGACAATGAAACCCGAACCCGATAGGAAAACCCGACTTAAATGGGACGGGTGTAACATTCGTTACTTTTCAAACCCGAAAACCCGACCCAATTTAAATTTTCGGTTTTGTTTCTATTTAAATTCATATACTTTAATAATATTATTAATTAATCTCAATTTTCGTTATATGTATTTTATGTGATCATTTCTATGTAAATATACTTTTTACCATCCTTGTAGTATTGCATACTCATTTAAAGATTATTTATTTATGAACTTTTCCCATGCAAATCATTAGAATAAATCTTGGATTATTATTATTACCATCTTTTTCATATGTAATTTTTTTATTAACTAATAAAAATAAAGCAATTAATGTTTTAATTAAATAAAATTTACTAAAAGAGTTAAAACACTTTGAAAACCTTTTAAACCATTTTAATTTTTGTTTTTAATTATGTTAAATATAATTAATTTTCATAAACCTCATAAGATATAAACTACTTCATATCTTCACTACAAAAGGAGGACAAATCCTCCATTATTTTCACACCTCAATCCACTATTTTTTTAAGATTGAAAGCACTAACAAGTAAGTTTTATGATTCCATGCATTTTATAGTTTTGTTTTGATTTAATGTTGAATGTTCAAAATTTGTTCTTCATGATCATGTTACTTTTATCATAAAAATTTTATATTTGGTCTTAAGAATCATTATGATCATGGATATCCAAAACAAACACTTTGATTTTTCTAAATCTTGGATCAAACCTACTTATTGTGCAAGAACAAGCATGAATATATATTTATCTAAATCTTTTGATTTGTTGATCATCATAAACTTATATATTTTCTTTTAAATATAATTATTTGTAAAAATTTCTTTTATTTAAAATATTTTACAATAGATATAGTATACTTCATATCTTTAAATTAATAATTTAGTAAATTAATTATTGTTTATGTTATTTCAACATAAACTAATATTTATAATTTCTTTAAAAGAATTTCATGCAAAACAATTAATTTAATTAATTAGTAAATTAATTAATTATGTTACTAGAATAAACATAAATTGTTTAATCATAAATTGTTATTAATATTATTATTTAATCTTATATTAATAAGTTATAATTATTTATTTACAAATCATTCTTCAACTAATAAGCATCAAATGATTTATATAAACTTTATTCATTTTTGTAAACTCATTACAAATCCCTAAGTCCCCATTTGCCACAGGTTAATGAAATATATATATTAAAATTAATGCCTCATTCCTAAAACTAATATTATTTAACTTTTATAATCTCAATAGTTAGTCTTTAAATTTTTTATTTCCTTTTTAATTCTAGTTCGTGACGTTCAATTGCTTCGATTTCATTTACGTACTTCCGGTTTTATTTCAAGTTTGTCTTCAACATCAACGTGAGTTTCTCACACCCCCTTTTTACTCTTTTTAACTATTTTGGGGGTAGCATATATATCCTATCAAAAATTCAATTTATTTATTTATTATCTACAAACTACAATTCGCATCATGGACTTGTGTGTTTACTTGTTACTTGCTCAATTATTACGTGCATGGATTTCTTCGATAAGTATGATCATACGTCCCCCTTTGCACCCATGGACCATTTGTTTCTGGTGGAAAAGGGACTCCGATCTGAGTACGTTGGTGCACAATCCCAACTAGAAAAGACCTTCATTTATTCTTTACACTCATGGACCATTGTTTCTAGTGTAAAGAACCCTTATGTGATTTTCACAAGTTTTCATGGAATTGTATGGTTTTTATATATTATTTTCAACTTGTGAACTCACCAACTATTCAGTTAGTTGACTTTATTTTATATATATGCTACTGGTACTTTCGTTTGAGGATGAATTGGCAAAGATACTAGAATTTAGGTTATTTAAATAATAAACAAGAAGACATTTGTTTTGTTTCTTCTTTGTGTTTGTTCATTTGAAATAACTTGTGTACTTGATGCTTTGGAATGAATTAATGATAATATTGTCACTTAATAGTGTCACATGTGTTTTGAGCAATCTGTACGTCACACTCAGGCGTTTCCGCTTTAGCCGGGGTGTTACAACGGGTAATACCCGAACCATTAGGGTTTGGGACAGGTTTGGGATTAGTTTTGAAATTTTTCGGGGGTTTGGGACGGGTTTGGGATTTCTAATATACCCGATTACCCGTCCCGATTACTCGATAACATAAACCCATTTACCCGATTATATACCCGATGTACCCGATATAGCTTATTATATTATATATATATATACTATATTCCAAATATATTATTTGTTAAAACTTGTTTATGTCAATTATTTGTGACATTTTATCTTTATGGTAACCATCTTTGTAATCGATTACTTATATTTTGTCAAAACCCGGTACAAACCTATCGGGTTTTGAGCCGGGTATACCCAGCGGGTATTTTATCAAAACCCGATAAGAGACACGAAACCCGATGGGAAAACCCGAAACCCGACGGGTAATTACCCGATTAAAACCCGACGGGTTTGGGACGGGTTTGGGATAAACTTTCATAACCGGGTATGGGTTTGAGAATACCTAAACCCGACCCAAACCCCACCCATTGCTATCCCTAACCACTAGATCATAGATCCAAGGGCCTAGATTTATTCTCACTCTTTCTAGAAAACTATTTCTTTTTATTATAACCCACACCTACCCATATATATATATACATATATATATATATATAGGGTAAGGATCCTAAGAGAACCCTTTGCAAATTGAGAACTTTGAGAACCATTTTGGACTACTAAACACACCTTTGAAAAAAATATTTTTAAAAAATCATAAAACAAAAAATAACAAAAATTTCAAAAAAGTAAAAAAACCAAAATTCTTATATTTCATTCCGGTTTCATTAAAAAAAATAAAAAAACGTCGTATTATACACATATGTATAATTTTATTTAATCTTTAGTTACGTAATATACACATATGTACAGTGTCATTTATCTTAAGTTATACACATGTGTATAAAAAAATCATGTAAATGTACATATATGTATATATTATACATATGTGTATATAATTTGGCTAAACCAAGTATTTTTTATGAAACCGGGATGTTAAAATAAGAATTTTGGTTTTTTTACTTTTTTCATTTTTGTGTTTTTTTTTTATTTTATGATTTTTTTATTTTTGGGTTTTTTGTGGTCCAAAATGGTTCTTAATTTCAAAAAAGTTCTCTCATGATCCTGATCCTATATATATATATATATATATATATATATATATATATATATATATATTCTAAGCGGAATATTATATAACATGTGCTAGATGTAGTGGTTGAGATGCGTGCAGGCATCAGGATTTACACATATAAGCATTCTTTCGACTAGCTATTAAACAAATCGGATTTTTGCAAGATAGCATCTAAGATATTTGAACGGTTTGTTTTTCATGTTACTCTAAACCATAAACATAGAAATCGTGATTATAGACTTTATTTTTTCTTTTAATAGTTTGGCATTTGGTCATCATCATCTTCTAGTTACACATCATAACATATTATGTCATAAGACCCTATAGTATGCTCCAAACTTATAACTTGCATTATTTGCTTCTATCCGCTACTCAAATAATCGAACCAAAAACCCGTGTTACATGATCATAAACGTTACATTGTCCTCTTAAGACATTGTGCAATAGGTTTTTGTTATGAATCTTGATATGAAACCAATCTTTAAATAACTATAGTCTATAGCATGATCATGCTTATAAATTCCGCATGCCAAAAGCTCATGAAATCATACAAATAACATAAAATAAAGAACATATAGCCAGTAGTCTTAATTAATTGTGTTTTGTGGTTTCTAATTATAGAAAGATTGCTATATTGAATATTCTGGATGTAGGCCATGGAACCAACGGACGTAATGGGTTTCCTAACTTTTTCTCCATTATAATTAATTTTTGAAGGAATAATATAATGTTAAAGCTAATACAAAAGATTCGGATTATAAATTGGTTGTGGCTCAATGGTAGAGCACTCAATTTACAAGTGAGAGTTAGGAGGTTCAAACCTCACTATCATCAATTTATATGGGAGATATGAGGGATGACCCTGGCTTGCCAGGGTTCGAGTCCTGATCTCACCCGGTTTTACTGGCTCCTCGCTGTCGTACTATTTGGCGGGCATGGGGTCGGGTTTTATCCGGTGAATCCCTCAATAGGTGGACCGCTAGGGGCTCCGCCTGTCCGGACTAGTGGCTGGCTCGGGCTACCTTTAGCCAGTGGGGGCCGCGTACGGAGTACCCGGCGTTACTTAGTTGGCCGTTCAAAAAAAATACAAAAGATTCAGATTATGTCTAAGAAATTGTGTCGGGTTTATAATTAATCAATATATTTAACCAATAAACAAACAAACAAAATTTTGCCTAATTTGAAACAAATAGTTTGGGTTGCTCATTTCAACCAAACATACTAAAAATCGTTACACAACATTGGTTTACATTTCTAATAGCGTGTGTTTTTGTAAACATATACATCCTGTGGCGATTTAAAGAAACATACCAAAAAACATATCACATGGCAAATGTTACGTGACATACGTCTATGATCAATTGGTGTTTTGTTACGTGTTTGCACATGACATGATCGTAGGTCAACTTCAAATAGACATGATTATAACCACATATTAAGAGTTTTCAGAGATCGACAGGATAAGTGTGCTTAAACGTAGACTCTATCCTAAACTAAAAATAAAAAGGCGATAGATCAACGTCGTTAAATTTGTAATTTCATCATTTTTTTAATCCTATTTCTTTTATCAAGTTAGATGTAACAAATCTTTTGGATTTATTCAATACGTTTTAAGCCAGGTTATATAGAGTGATTAACACTGTATCATAAAAATTAAAAAAACCCTATAAAAAGTTCATTGAAGTGGGTGGGTGTTTGCTTCCTTTTTTGTATTTTTCTTTCTTGCATGTCACATTTAAAGTATAGCTGGGGTAATAGGTTTGCATCATTATACAACTCTCATGGTGTTAGCCCTTTTGCCTTCTTTTGTATATGTTGATACGATTATATTGTCTTGATGGGGTCATACAAAAATAAGTTATTTTAATTCATACTAAATTTCCACTTGAACTTGTTTGTTGTAAGGCAGTGTGTGATATGAAGTGGAAATCCGTGAGGAAATAAGAAAAACAATTATAAGGTTTGTTAGAAACAATTTACTTCTGGTAAAGTCGTTCCTAACAAACAAAGACTAAACGAACCAACACAAAAAAATGGCCCAATGAAATCGATACTATAAAGCTTTCTTCAAAAAACCAACTCAAGGTCCCACTACCCTATACCACAAATACAAAGAGACCTAACCGACATCTGCTACTTGATATGTGCGAAGTTGAACCCTTACTATTGCTTGAACTTTTAACCTGACTATTTAATAGATCAAATAACCGAATGGCATCCTTTCATTATCTGTAGCTTTTCATATCCTCAAATTTGTAAGGAAAAATTAAATTACATTAGTACAACTGAGTAAAAGAAAACGGATTTTGAATAATCTCACGTGGATTTTTGTAATGCTAATTAGATTCTAGTTCTGAAACTTTAATTGTCATTGGACCTACATAATCAAGCCAAGATAAACTAGATTAGAAACTATGTTAGTTGTAGGGACTTCCATGCCTGAGGTGTACCAGAGGAAGCGTCAACTTTTACCTCCACCTCACAATTTTTCTCGTCCCCCTTCAGAGTAACTATGTTTTTAATTATCTACATGATTATTTTCAATAGGAAACACGTTTACATTATTATATTCCTTATCCAAATCCTTGATAACCATATAATATGAACTCATGTACCTTATATTCACATTTTTCAACATACTTATCTTCATCGTCATTTACCTCGTCCCAACACTATCTACCTTATATACTTCATGTTCCTCTTATAGTACATCCCCAATGGTACCTCCATACCCAAGTCGTCATAAATAGATCCTCTAACCCCCTATCACAATTACAAGAAACAAAAAACTTAGGCGACTATGGCATGAGTTATTTACATGAAACATTATACATCTTTCGTTTAACCGACACTTGAACATGTCCCATTGGTGGATACTTGTCTAAAGAACGGACACATACCCTACCTACTAACGTCGTTGTTAGGCCATGTTTAGTTAATAAGTCTTTTGTATTATTATGATCTTGTCACAAAGTAATTTATTTGTTTTCGTCATGTTTATGCATGTTTGGGTCGAAGGCCTTATAATGTTAAGTCCGTTTGGCCGAAAATAATGAAAGACATGCATGCCATACGCTCCTATAAATAGGAAAGCATGTGCATGCATAATATAACCTTTTGCAAACCTTATCTTTACTTTCTTACCAACTCTCCCACTCTCACTCTCTCCCTCTCTCTACTTTTGGCAATAAACCAAACATAACAAGATCCGAGATCTCAGCTCTTCATGAGTGATTTTTGCTAGTTCACTGTAACACCCTTGGCAAACACAACATCGTCCCACTCTTAGGCTATCCCACATCGGCCGTGGACAAGAGAGATCACTGGTTCATAAGTAATGTCCTGCCTCTTCAATCACCAAGGCGTTTTGGGCAACCAGAAACAAATCCGTGAGCTCTTCGTGGGCAGAGCGGACAATATTGGTGGTGCGAGGGACCGGATGTTACCGTTGGTATCAAAGCCACTCTTGTGCCGTTCGGAATGTTGGGACACGCCTCATCGAGGACGATGAGTCCAAAGGGGGGTTGTCTGTAACACCCTTGGAAAACACAACATCGTCTCACTCTTAGGCTATCCCACATCGGCCATGGACAAGAGAGATCACAGGTTCATAAGTAATGTCCTGCCTCTTCAATCACCAACGCGTTTTGGGCAAACAAAAACAAATCCGTGAGCTCTTCGTGGGCAGAGCGGACAATATTGGTGGTGCGAGGGGCCGGATGTTACACTCACGAGTGAGATTGATCCAAGAAAATTGTTGTTTGATCTTGTATCTAAGACCTATAATTGGAATCAGAGCCTTCAGCACTTCTAGTTGAGGTTCTTGGGTCACAACCTTCGATTTCGGTCTTGTTTGAGTGTTTGTGAGGTGTGTTCATGCAAAACTAAGCTTGTTCAAGTGTCACATGTGGATATTCGGGCTAAATAGTGTTCTTGAAAACTTGAAAATTGGTTAACAGTGGTGTTTGAAGTTGTTAAAGTGTTATTCGAGTTTCCTGTGATGTTTGAAGGTTCAGAAGTGGTTAAAAGGGTTTTTGTTGTCAAAGCCGTATGTAAAAAGTGAGATTTGTTATTTTTGGAAATTTGAATCGAATCATGTTTTTTAAACCAATAGAATCGGGTTTGGAAACCAATCGAATAAAGTTTCCAATTTCAGTCGAATTTATTTAATTCTAATCGATCAAGTTCTAAGACCAATCGAATCAAGTTTAAATATTCGATTCAATTCCTTTCTGCTCGATTTGATTCATTGTGTTTGATTTGATTCGTTTACTCGACTTGATTCGTTTGTACTTTGTTTTTTCACCAGAATTTGTTATTCTTCAAGACTTTTTGATTTTCTAATCTGATTAACAAGATGTCACACGATCCTGAACTGTTGAAGAGTTACCTAATGCTTGAAAATGAAGTTGGAATCACAATTAAATCTCCTAAGGTTTATCATATTTGAAAGTAAATTTGAGGAATTCAAATGGAAATTTAAAAACTATGTAAGAATGAGTGACTTGACTCTTCTTAGATCATTTGAGAATGGACCTCACAAGTCGATGACCCGAAACTCTTGAGGTACCAGTTGATACCCCTATTAAAGGCTACCTTGAAAATGAGAATAAGTTAATTCTTGATGATGAAAAGGCCTACAGAGTACTCAGTGTGTGCATGTCAGCTGGTATAGCTCAAACTTTAAGGGGATACACAACTGCTAAAGGGCTTTGGGTTGCCTTGGTTGAGAAATTTGAAGGTAATTTGGAAATGAGAAACAATCGAAAGGAAATGTTGAGAGGATAATTCAACATGTTCAATCACATTCAAGGAGAATCAGTTGGAATTCTCATTGGCAGATTTGAGAAGTTGATCACCAAAATGAAATATCTGGAATCAACTATGATATGTCAGAAATCAACAAGTTGTTGAATTCACTGCCCTACACATGGAACACTAGTGTTTCCACCATCAAAAGAACAACAAATCTAAACACTACAACCCAGTCTGACTTAACCTCCACCATCAAGTCATTTGAAATGGATGATAAGATCAGATTGAAAAACAATGTTAAATCTCTAAATCAAGTCGGGGTCTCTACTGGTTCTGGAATCAGCTCAGCCTTTCTCAGCCAATCACACTCAATAGTTCATCCCGTTGATGGCTTCTCAATCCAACAACAACAACAAATCCTTCAAGTCATCAGCAAGTCGGCCAGTTTCATCAAACTCAAGCTCATTCTAAGATTCTCATGGGATAAAAAAAGTCTACAAACAACAAAACCAACACCTCAAACCAACCCGCCTATCAAGTTGATGATTCCAACATTATCTTGATTAGTGCCTTCCTAGCCAGTCATGAGGAATTGATACAGGGAAAATTGTTTCCCCCTCTTTCCAACAAGGAGATATCCCAAAAATCAACAAAAGAGACCTTAATAAAATGGATATCAAGTATCAAATGGCCATGGCGGTTCATAGGGCCTCAAACTTCATGAAAAAGTATGGGAAGAAAAGTTTTAGAGACTCTGACATCAAAGGCATTGGGTTCAAAAAGAACAAGCTCCGTAATTACAATTGCAATGAGATGGGGTACTTTGCAAGAGAATGTACCAACCCAGCACAGAATGCCAATGGCGTTAAGGTCACTGAAATCTCTGATTGTGAAGGAGGGAAGAAGAATGACAAGAGACCACTGAGTTAAAGAATTTCTTTGTATCAAAGAGTTCCACGAACTAGTCAAGGAAATTTAAGAAAAGAGAGCTCAAGCTCTAGTTCTAGGGCCCTGATCACACACAGTCTGAAGAAGCACCTGAGCATGAATGGGAGGGTCAATTTGGTGAGCTAATGAATCCGTTGAACTTTGCTAGAATGGCATTCATGAACGGAGACCAAGCTTCTACAAGCTCTACACTAGGAGGAAACCAAGAAACTCCTGACACTCTTGAGGTACACAAACATCTATGTTCTCAAGCTTGCATCGATAAGGTTAAAAACTATAGAACTCATAATGTCACATTAATTAAAGAAAACTTAGTATTTAAGCATCAGAATGATGAATACAAGAAAGCTGACAAGATATACACTACTAGAATTAACACTCACTGCAATTCCACCACCCTTTAACGACAATTATACATCCCTAACCCCTTTTAGTTTCAATACCCCACCTGAAGACGAAATGGTTTATGGTACTAGACATGTTCCAAAACCTAAAGTATTCTTTCCTAAGGTTCCTAATACAGTTGATCCAATTCATGTGCTTGTTTGTTCTAAAAGTGATTCCTCTTGTTCAGTAGGTTGTGTAGAAGAAAGTGGGTCGGTTGAAAGTGACATGGGCTGTGACAAGAAAAGAGTGTCAAGTTCACTTTTTGTTTCTAATGTGAAATTAAAATCATCATTTACCAACTTTGTTTGTAATAATAACAACTCTATTTTCACACCAAATACATTGAATTCATCTTAGAATGTTGTTGTAACTCATGAAAGTGTTCATGTTGGCACTTCTCATGTTATTTTGAATGAAAATGTTGATATTGTTTCAGATAGTGATTGTGAAACTGTTTATGATGAAACTTTTCTTGAAAATTGTGTGAATGTGAAAAATCCTATTGAGATGAACATACCTAGTTATTCATCATCAAGTTGTAAGCCTAAGATTAATTTAAGTAAAACAAGAATTTTTGAAGATGAAAAGGCAAGTACTTCTTGTAAATATGTTCCACCAAGTAAAAGATCAATTTCACAAACAACCAATCATTTAAGACAACCTCAATCATACAACTACTCTGGTAACAAATACTATGGTCGTCATTAACAAAATCATGTTAATTCTTATTATACAAATGCTTTTGATGATCGAGGTCACAAACCAAATGGCTTTCACAGTCATGTTTCTTTCCAGGGATCACCTTTCCCACAACATCAACCATATTATAATTTTGATGATTATTCTACTGTTTATCAGAGAAAGTGTTGTTATCTATGTGGAATTCCTTTGCACCTTGCAAGACATTGTAAGAACTGGCATATACAGTAAAAGGGTTTGAATAAACAGTTCAGTCAGTCCCGATCCCATGTTGCTCGCCGCTTGGGATCAAGGACTGATCAAACTGCCAGTGAAGCCAGTGAAATGGATGTGAGATCCAACAACAAGAAACTAAGAAAAACTTTTTTGGATAACCAAAAGGAAAGGGCAAAAACAAATTCAAAGACTAAAAGTCCAAGAATTCACCAAAAACAAGTGAGAAAATGAATCCAAATATTGAAAAATCTAAGGATTTTATTTTGAAAACAAAGAGAAGACGGTCCATAAAATCTTGTAAAACCAAGGAACATGTTTCTACATGGGTTCCTAGGGACTGTTCTTCAGTTTCTAATTCACAATAATTTAACGTGTTGTCAAGAAATAAAATAAAATTTAGTGATTTCATTGTTAACCTTCCCGAGACAACTTTGTTTTGGGAACCCACCTCTAACTGATTGCTAATATGTGTAGGTTTAGTCAAGAAAGTCTGTCAATAGCATCAACGTCTCGGTCATGTCAACTTTAAGAATTTGAACAGACTGGTAAAAGGTGAGCATGTGAGGGGCTGGCATGTTAAAACTTTCTCTTGCATTGAAAAATGTCGCATCCTCT
Source organism: Bidens hawaiensis (assembly GCF_021521415.1). Lineage (NCBI taxonomy): Eukaryota > Viridiplantae > Streptophyta > Magnoliopsida > Asterales > Asteraceae > Bidens > Bidens hawaiensis. The sequence continues at coordinate 414,287 of NW_027491613.1, read as the reverse complement.
AAATGAAAGCAACACAAGGTCCCTCACAGGCCCAAAACAGTCAATTGAAATGATTCCACTTTTCAGCTGTTACACATGAATGTGTTTGGTCCAGTTCACCCTTTGGCGATAGGCCGAAAAGCCTATTGTCTTGTTGTTACTGATGACTTTTCTCATTTAAGTTGGACTTTCTTTTAGGAAACAAGAATGAAACCGCTTAGTTTCTGATCAGATTCATGATACTCGTAGAGAATCAAACAGAAAAGAGAGTGAAGTGTATACGAAGCAACAACAAAACCGAATTCTGCAACAAAGCGGTGAATGATTACTGTTATTCAAAGGGGACTCAAAGAAGATCAGCCATTAGTTTAGTGCTCCGTACACTTCACAACAGGATGGGGTTGCTGAAATACGAAATAGAACATTGATCAAGGCTGCACGAATAATGTTGTCAGATTTAAAACTTCCTTTATTTGTCTAGGGTGAAGCGATCAATGTTGCATGCTTTATCCAGAACCGTGTGCTGCTGAAAAAAAGTCTCAACAAGACTCCTTATGAAATCCATTATATGACAAAGCCTCAGGTCAACTGCTCAACACAAATGTCAACTCAGGCCCAAAGTTTGCTGAGAAGGCCAATGAGGGTTACTACGTTGCCAATAAGAGCGCTTATTGAGCTTACAACAAGAGAGCAAAATTGATCATGGATTCTTTTAACGTTGAGTGGCAAGAGCTTAATTCGACGGATGCATGCACGGGTCATAACCGGATCTTTGACTATGAGTATTTGTACAATAAGTTTCTGCTGCAGGGTCTTAGTCGGTGCTAATTCAAGCTATCTCAAGCAGTTTGGATGAGTTCATCTATCTGATGGTCCATTAAATAGGAATGTGTTGCCTGTGGTACCTCAACCTGCTGCAGCTGATCTCATCCCTCAACCAACAGATACAACTGATGTCGTAACCGTTGAAGATGCTTCTGATTCATATTCGAATGCCTCATTCTTGTCAGCTGACAACATTTATCCAAATCAGACTGAGCCTGTAGTGAACCTTCATGCTGAACCTAGTGTGGTGGAGTCTATTGCCACACCTCCCACATCAAACAATGATGTACAAGTTGTTGCTGAAGAGACTGTAGCTAATGAAGTCCTGCGGGTGCTTCTGACAACACTCTCTCTACTACGGTTCCTGAAGTTGTTGTCCCGTTTATGGAAAATATGGGATGACTCTGTTGCTTCTGAACATGTGGTTAATCAACCAGACACCGGCTAACCCGTTGTTGATGTTCTCATCAATGCTCTGATATCTTCCATTCCATTGAAAGCCTAACTGTGGAACTTCAAGGGGATCCCATTAAAGAAGTTGATATGATTCCTCAGTCTCCAGTTCACTGATCTCATTCAACTGAAAACATCATTGGATCTGCTTTTGTCGGCATCCAGACAAGAAGCAATCATGGTGCTATTAAGAAATGTCTTATGCATGTTTTATTTTACATTTCGAACCAAAGGATTACAAGATTGCCCTCTAAAAGAATTCGAGGGTAAAAGCCATGCAAGAAGAGTTGTTAGATTTCAAGAAGCTGAATGTATGGAGGCTAGCGAAGAATCCTGAGAACAAGAAGCCGACCGGTATCGAATGGGTGTTCAGAATTAAGAAAGATGATAAAGGGATGATCACACGAAATAAAGAAAAGGCTAGTGGTGCAAGGTTTCTCTCAACGTGAAAGTCTTTACTACGATTAAGTTTATGCTCTGGTTTCTAGGCTCGAGGCTATTCGTCTCTTCTTAGCCTACGAATCGTATATGAACTTCAAATTTTATCAAATGGATGTACATGCTGCTTTCTTGTATGGGAAAACAAAAGAAAAAAATTATGCTAAGCAATCGCTAGGTTTTGAGGATCAAGATCGCCCAAGTTATGTCTACTATCTCGATAAAGCTCTCTATGGCCTTCATCAAGCACCTTGTGCTTGGTATGCTACATTGGTAGAACATCTCTTAGAGAATGGCTGTCGGAGAGTTGTTATTGATAAAACACTCTTTTTCAAGAAGATTAGCAACTCTCTGATCCTAATCCAAGTGTACGTTGATGATATTATCTTCGGGTCAACAAGTGATAAATTAGGTAGAGAGTTTTCAGAAGTAATTTGTTGGTGCATTTTGTGACCGTCGCTATGCAATTCCGCACTCCTAGACTTCGTGCAGATCTCGTATCGATCAAAGACGAACCGGGGTCTTACATAATGCAACGTCGATTTGAGATGAGCTCTTTGGGGGAGATGACATTCTTTCTGGGCCTGCAAATTGAACAAAACACGGACGAGATTTTGATACATCAACAGAATTACGTCCATGAAATTGTTCATAAGTTTGGGTTCAAAGACTCTTCTGCTTTTAACACTCTGATTGCTACAAGACCGGTGTTAGCTCCAAATCCGTCAGGATAGCCAGTTGATCAACTCTTGTATAGGTCCATGATTGGCTCCCTGATATAATTCACTGCAAGCAGGCCAAACATTATGTTCACTGCCAAACATTATGTTCACTGTCTATCAGTGTGCAAGATATCAATGTGATCTAATCGCTACACATGTTACATATCTTTAAATACACGTAGGTATTTATTTTGTCAAGTAATTTTAATAAAATAAAACAAAAATAACAATGCATTCATAAGATACCAATTCCATATAGGAATATTTAATTTTTAAAGAGTTTAACAAAATCTGGAATCAATGCCGGTGTTAGCTCCAAATCCGTCAGGATAGCCAGTTGATCAACTCTTGTATAGGTCCATGATTGGCTCCCTGATATAATTCACTGCAAGCAGGCCAAACATTATGTTCACTGCCAAACATTATGTTCACTGTCTATCAGTGTGCAAGATATCAATGTGATCTAATCGCTACACATGTTACATATCTTTAAATACACGTAGGTATTGATTTTGTCAAGTCATTTTAATAAAATAAAACAAAAATAACAATGCATTCATAAGATACCAATTCCATATAGCAATATTTAATTTTTAAAGAGTTTAACAAAATCTGGAATCAATGCTAATCGTATTTTTTTAACGACCAACAAATAAAACACGGCTATCCAGGTGATCACATGCAAAATGCGTCGTCATACGCTCACGATTACAAAAAACGCTTGATAGGAAATTTTTGCCCATAATCATAGATAATAAATGCAACAAATTAGAACTAGAACTATAATCGTAATTAAACAAGTTCAAATTTGCAAAGTATATACTTACTTTAAAAAAAATAAAAGAATTATGTTTTTTATTTAAACACTAAAAGAATATAATTTAACATTTACTTTTTTATTTATTGATCAGATATGTCGGTATGCTCTTAGTACTTAGTAAATAAAATTATTTAATAATTTCAGGTGAATTGTACACGTTTTGTACAATCAAACCCGTATGAAAATGGAACGAACTATGCGACCAATCCAGATACTAAAACTCTAAATTTCTTTAATAAATCAAATCATTTTATCAAACAGTATGTTTGCTCAAGTTTGTGTGATCTTAGCTATTTTCGAAACGCGTAAACGACCAACTTGGCCAGACACGAAAAAACAATGAAACTGAGCCAATACTGGTTTTAAGCATTTGATATTGTACAACGTCACAATCTAAGACTACTGACATGATCTGGGCATAGTAGCCATACACAGACAAGATATACAACCCTATTTAGTTTAAAGACTATACTAGTACTGGATACGAACTATAATCGAAGCGTAGTATATACCGCGCGTGTTACTTGTTCGATGCTAAAAGAAGGTGAGTTTCATGACCCCACTTTTTAAACTGTTTTACGAACATTTGGGGTGGAAAGCATGCTTATATATACCTATTTATTTAGAAACGTTGTATGATGTGAATTATATAAGTGCTAACACTTGAAAGTCCCTCCACACGAGTGATTAACTACGATCTGAAGGCATGTGAATAGTACTATTGGTTTGAAAAACCCAATTGATAGGACCGGTGGGGTATGTCGGGAAGTGTTTTACAATTGCACATGAGCATGCGAACATTTTGTAACATGCTATATGATGTTAGAAATAGTACCTTTTGGGGCATGTGGTTGTTGAGGCCACGGGGAGTGCATGGGAAGTGGAGGCCACGTGGTATAGCTAGTCGAGGTGTCACTCGTGGCTTTGTATAATTACATAATATACATAGATATATACTGAATACTACGATTACGTATAGTGACCTCGTACAAACTTATGAAACTCACCAACTCTTTGTAATTGACCCATATTAACATGATTTTCAGGTGAACTGAAGTTGGAATAACATGCTTATATACTTTGTGCTAGAGTATGACATCGATGTAGATGCAAGTATACTATTAAACAATAAACGGCCTAAGGAACCGGTCATGTGTATTTAATTTAGTTTGTAAACATAGTACCAAACAATGTAACATGATGTAAAATTGGCTTGTTAATTTTATATATAAACAATATGGTTGACACCAGAGGTTTGTTACATTCCCGTATTACGCTTCCGCATTTATCTAGTTGGGGTGTGACACAAAGGATAGTTTATAATTGTTATCCTATAGGAGGGGTTATGATCTGGCGCATCAGACCAAACTCCAGAGGCCTGTCTCACCAGACTAGATGTTGTTAGCTCATTATACAAGTTAGAGCAGAGGTTGTTGGCTTGTTAGACAACATAGATCAGAGGTTATTGGCTCTCCAGGAAACAAAGACAAGAGGTTGTTTGCTCACTAGACAATATAGAGCGGAGGTTGTTGGCTAACTAGCCTAGTTAGAACAGAAGTTATTTGAGTATTTAAATGCCCAGAGGATGTTTGGTATGTCTGTTTAAGCCCTAGATTTGCCCCCACATAAATACTCTCTTATTGCATATATAAACATTGTGGTTGTGGCCTCCCCTCCTTTTGGAGGCAGAGCACCTTATAGAACGATAACTAGTTGTGGGTAGTGGATTTAGGTCCATCAGTTTAGAACGAACCACTATAGATCTCTCGTGTTCATCTTGTTATTTTATTATTCCAAGCCTTACGGCCCCTTAACCAACTGAGCTACACGGCGGGGACTCATCTTGTTATTTTAGATTAATGTGTAGGGGGTTATATAAAGTGTTTCTTGTTGTGTTAATGTGATTTAATCGTAAACCATGTCGATCCCCAATAGCTTCATGTGCTTGCAACCATTTTGTTTAAGGACGCATATTAGACAGTTTTTTACCGTTAGTGTTCAGTTTTTTACAATTAGTGTTTAGTTGTTACAGTTAGAGTTTTCTATTATATGTTATTATAGTTTTGTTTTCAAGTCTTATTACTTACCATATGTTAGGAGCCTAGTATTAATGATTTCACTTTCACTTGCCTCATAATAATTTGTTTCAGGGAATAAGGTTCATGGTTCCTTGGTCAATTTCAATTTTCAAGTCATGTTTTGATTCAATGTTTCAACTTGTGCAAATCTCAAAGAAACATAAAGTAGCACCAATGAAATACTCTAAACTCCATGTACTAATATGCCACTCAAAACATTTAAAGGTGCAAACCGAAGAAACCCAACTCCAAAGAGATCAAAAGTAAAATACATATTTAAGTTCTCTCATAATAAGAAATTTTTTAAATCATATATTATATTGTTTGTTAGTGTGAATGTGCATAATTAATCATCCAAAATAGACTATAAATTTTAATTATGTCCGAAGTATCGGCATTAACCAAGGATCATGCCGTCTTTATACCTCTCTCGTCTCCATTAAACCAAATATATATTGATAAGTTCAGTAATTTTTTAACTATCTTTTGGTCGTGTTCCTACCTGAACCTAACCATTCATGCCCTCAAAATCCCCAACATCAAGTTTTCTTATATTTTAAAACGTAACATGTATTTATCAGCTTAGGTGATAATATCCCTTTACATACGTTTTAACTTTCAACTTATTATACTGCTGAGTGTTAGATTTAAATAAGAAATTTGATTTTTCTAAAAAGGTTATGAAGGAATGTATTTTGGTCCACTATTTTAATCTCAAAAACTCAGTTACTTTAATCTCAAAAATCTACTTACATCTTCACTGGTCTCCTTTAACCACCATCACTCCATCACCCACCACCACAACCGTCACCCACCGCCACCACCTCTACAGAAAACTTGCCGGAAAATTTGGAAGAAAATTTCACTGGGAAAGTCGTCGACAATTTTCGTAGGAAAAGTCATCGGAATTTCTGTTCAGAAAATAGTCATCGAAAAAGTCGCAGAAAAAAGCACAATAGAAAACAATGTAAAAACACAATGAAAAACACAATTTGATAAAATACAACTTTGTAAAACACAATTTGTAAAACAAGCCACTATTTTTTTTATATAGAAATATAGAAATATGGTACTCGGATTAAGTTCATTTCAAAAATATTTCTTTAGTAAAAGAAGTGCGAGAAATGGGAGGAGGGATCTAAACCACTAGATTATTAATCAGTGGTTGAAAAATTAATGGTATTTATTTGTAATTAATGAAACTCTTAGTCATTAATATAAATAAAATGGGTAATTTAGGTGGATATAAATAAAAATGTATATGTGTTACAATTTATTATCTTTTTCAAAAAACATAAATATGATTATGAGTTACATTTCAACATATTTTTACCTTAAATGTTTTTTTAGCGGACATTTCTTCTATGTTTTAATTTTTACCAGTTAAAAGGTTTTTAAAGTTGTGGTAGTTATTAATATGGCATTTTCATTACCGATTGCTATTTTGAATAAATAAAATAGAATAACTTTTCCAGTAAAAAGGGATTTTATATTAAGGTATTTTTAGGCTAACATATGACATCTTCATCATCAATTACTCTTTTGCAAATAGATTAAAAAAAAGTTTGTATTTAGGAAGATTTTGAATATGAGTAGGACGAAAATGAAGATGTGTAGGAATAACTCAATACGTGTAGATGAAAATTAAAGATGTGTAGGTAAATTTTGAAGAAGTGTAAGAAGAAATTGACTATATGTAACAAAAAATTAAGATGCATATGAGAAAATAAGATGTGTAGGTAAATTTTGAAGAAGTGTACGTAGAAATTGAATATTTGTCGGAAGAAATTAAGATGTGAAAGAGAAAATTAAAGATGTGCAGGTAAATTAATTTGAAGAAGTTTAGAAAAATTTAAATATATGTAAGAAAATAATTAAGATGTGTATGTAAATTTTGAAGAAATGCAGGAAGAAATTAAATACATGTATGAAGAATTTAAAAACGTGTAAGAAGAAATTATAGTTGTGTAGGGTGAATCAGAGAGATGATAATCCTAGAAAGGGAAAACATTATAAAATAGTATAACAACCCATAAAATAAGCAAAAGGAAAAGTGAAGAAAAATAAAAGAAGTAAATTTCATCACACATTTGTGGTGGAAAGAAAATGGAATCATTATACCTTGATATAAATAAGAAAGTGAGTTCTTATCCCACATCATTATATTATAAAACTAGTAAGCTCTTTATAAGAAAGCTAGTTTATATGATAATATTCTTATAAGATAAATCACACCCAATGGTTCTAGCGGAGGGTGCAAAGCACGCACCCGACTCGCACGAGCTCGGGCGAAGTGTGATAAGCGCAATGTGGCACTTTGATGGCGCACTTTGCACTTAGTATTTTTGTAGAAAATTAAAAAATTTTAAATATCCTCCCATAGCGTTACGCGATGACGTGTAATTGTCCAGAATATTTTGTTGTTCATCATGATACGCGATAGGCTCCCACTAAGCCCATTGCGATATGCGACGTGGAGGCTTGCTATAGGTGCACAAAATGGGTTTTTCAAATAACCGGGTTCGGGTATGACCGAGTATTCAAAAATCAGGTATTAGCAATACCCGGGTCGGATTCAGATCCGGGTATTGCCTTTAAAGACCATTCCCTAAGTATCGGGTGCGGGTCGGGTATAGAACCAGATATTCTAAAACAGGGTATTTACATACCCTATTTTTGGGTTTTGAAAAAAACACCCTATTTTGGGGGTTTTTTCCGGGTATTTGTTGGGGATAGATTGCTTTTTTTTAAGTGTTTGCTCTTTCTAAGGGTATTTTTCGAGTATTTTTTGGGTATCTTTGGGTATTTGAAAAACCGGTTTCGAGTATTAGAAAAACCAGGTTCCGGCTATGTAACCGGTTCCGGTTTTCGGGTATTACTGGGTTCAAATCGGGCCCGATTCGGGTACGGGTTTTGCTACTGAAATTCATACCCTATCTGTACCATACGGGTAGGTTCGGGTACGGGTTCGAGTATTAATAATCTGGGTATAAAGAAAACTGATTCCGGGTTCTTTTCGGGTTCTATTTCAGGGCCAGTTTTTTTGTACACCTCTAAGCTACGCATCCATCACACATTATCTGCTATGTGGCCTAGCTAGGGTTGACTCGGCAAAGCTATGGGTCTCATCACGATACACGATTGTAAGGCCCCGATCCCAGTGCCTCACTTTGGACATTGGATTTACTCGTAAACCCAATTCTTACAAATTAGAGTTAATTGAAACTTTCGTGGAAACGTTAACTTTAATCATTCCATACAAAACATTCAATCTCTTCTTTAAAATATAACATACGACATCATATTTAAAACGTCATTTCTTCCATCTCCAGATGCCAGCCGTTCAATCCATGCCATGTGCCATACTCATGCCAGCTTGTTAAACATAATTACCTGCGTGCCTACTAAAAGTCAGCTACACTGAGTGAGTTCTAGTTAATCATGCAACATACAATACATTCACGTATACATATCCGAAGATACATATTCCTAATTAACTGAACTTCATTCCTGACACTTTATAATTATCCGTAAGAGAACCATTGCATAATATCTATTAGAAGAACAATTACTATCATTCATAGAAGTAACAACTTGAATCTCCCATAGGAGGGTCTATATAAACTATCAATAAAAGGATCCCTAGATATTATCCATAGAAGGATCCTTAACGTTACCCATAGAAGGGTGTAAGGCCCCGTACCCGGTAGCCCTACTTTAGCGTCGGATTTACTCATAAACACAGTTCTTACAATCAAAGTTAATTAAAACTTTCGCGGAAACGTCAACTTAAATAATTCATTACAAAACATTAAATCTTTTCTTTGATACCATAACACAAAACATTATATTTAAAACATCTTTTCTTCCATCTTCAGATGCCCAGCCGTTCAATCCATGCCATGTGCCATCCTCATGCTAGTTCTTTGGTCTGATCACCTGCGTGCATACTAAAAGTCAGCTACGCTGAGTGAGTTCTAGTTAATCAAGCAACTTATCATACAACCACTACATGCATTTATATACGTGTCCGAAGGCACATAGTCCACTGTCTAGCCTGTTACTGCTTAACCACTTAATTACCCCTACAACTTAGCCTCCTAATTACTCCTACAGCTTAGCCACTTATGCCACTTTATGCCACTTTAATAACGAAGGCACGCATAGACTCACTCTACCACGTGCTCGCGTTATGCCCCTAACACTATTACTAGACCCCTATCCACTTCTATCACACTCTACTTCTACTTGTTTATAACCCACTTCTTATCAGTTCATTATTTACATACTAAGCAAGTCACATAATAGAAATCATACACACTAATAACCACTAGGCAATCACTATCCTTGGCGATGCGTGCAATATCCGAAGATCGTTCACGCACCGGCAAGTATTATATATTAGCTACCTCGTATAACATCTATAGCATACACTTACCACTTAAGGTAAGTGTATTCACACTTCACATCTAGTATGCACACAGCCCCGAAAACATAACAAAGAAATGGGGCTAGAAACTCACCTGAATTTGGTTACTTCTTCTGCTAACGGTTATTCCTTCTTGAGCTGTGCGCGTCTAACTGTTTAATAATTACAGTATTAAGTACCGCTCTAGTCATCTCATTGCTACTTAACTAGTCTTACACGTCTAAGCTGTTTTACGTCATTAAATCATTACATGGTTAGTTAATCGTTACTCATTAACCTTTAAGGGCATCTTTCATAAATCATCAAACTCCAAGGGTTGTTATGTAATTATATAATTCTTTTCTAAGTCCAGGGACCATTCTGTCTTTATATTAAACTCCTAGTTCGTTACTTTGCCCTTAACGAATTGGGTAAAGAATCATCCTCTAATTCGCTAAGCTCCCATAACGAACTAGCTAACGAATCACCCTCTGATTCGCTAAGATCCCATAACGAACTAGCTAACGAATCACCCTCTGATTCGCTAAGCTCCCATAACGAACTAGCTAACGAATCACCCTCTGATTCGCTAAGCTCCCATAACAAACTCGCTAACGAATCACCCTCTAATTCGCTAGGCTTCCATAACGAACTAGCTAAGAATCACCCATAACGAATCACCCATAGTTCTTATCCAGACTTTGACTAAGGGTCAAAGTCAAAATCGTCAAGAACAGCAAATAGTCAACAGATCTTAGATATGCAACTAAACCTTCGTTTCTTAACCAAATATCACGATTTTGGTATCAACGGAATCGTCTGACCAGCGCCTACAACCCCCAACCATCAAATCGGCCTAACATAGATGTTTAAGGGGTGCGATTTAGGCATATAGGTTACGGGTTCTTTTAGGTTAACAATTAACCTATCAAATGCTAATCAATTCCAGTAATATTTGTTGTTTTGGGTTCGTTTATAACAAACTAACACAGATCTATGATTTCCCAAATCAAACCGAACCTATACGAACGATTTCTAACTATAAACGTACCTGAACGAGTCGAACTACGAACACGGTTAAGCCTTGATGTTGTTTTGGTCCGTCACGACGTTCCAGCACCAACAAGCTCCGGTTTTCGCCTTCGGATCTTGGTTCGGGTTATAAGATGGTGTTGTGTGTGTTTTCTAAGGTATAGGCTAGTGTGTAGATTAGGATAAAAATGGAAAGGATTAGGGTTTAAGGGGTATTTATACTCCCTTAAGCCCATGGACCTAAGGCCCATCTTTCCCTTTTGGTCCATAATTAAGTCCATCTAAAAGCCTACTTATCCTATCATATTTTATTATTATTATTACTATCCGAACGAAAAATTGGGATGTTACAAAGGGACCCTATATACTTTTCATAAAAGCACCACTAACTCTATACCCGATCCATAGAAGGAACATATACATTGTCCATAGAAGGAACTCCATAAAAGGAACACATTCTCAAATATATAATATTCGTATAAGTAACGCTAATAAGGTTCACAGTCCTTATTTACGCTATCACATATCGAGTCTAGGTCCCATAGTAGTTTAGAGGGATTTGCCATCCTAACTTACTATGTCGGACGTAGATCTCACATACCATTCATGTACCTGATTACACATACCTCATATATACAATAATTACATCGTATCATACGAATACTTTAGGCGTTCTTCACGTCATTCATCTAACAACCATACTCCCCGACGATACGTGCAATATCCGAAGATCGTTCACGCACCAACAAGCAATCATTCATAACATTCATACTTACTATCACATAGATCATCATAGCATACACTTACCATTTAAGGTAAGTGTACTAACGTTCACATCGAGTATGCACACAGCCCCGTAAACATAACAAGGAAGTGGGGCTAAAAACTCATCTGTCTCCGGTTTCCTTCTGAGTTAATAGTGATTCTTTTCTTCAATTGAGCACGGCTAACTATACATCAATTACACGTATCAATTTCCTAATCCTATACTCTTTTTTTAGGTTGCACCGGAAATGGTTAATTCTGGTCTATTCTAATAGCATTGTATTTGAATATCTTGTATTTGAATGGTATTAGAATACATTTGTGTTAGCATACATTTGTATTCTAATGGCATGTGATTGGAATACGTTTGTATTCTAATAAAATGTGATTAGAATACATTTTTTTAAGCATCCAACTTGTATTAGAATACCTTTGTATTCGAATGGTATATGATTAGAATACATTTGTATTCTAATGATAATATTGTATTTAATGATCACATTATATTCTAATGATTATTACATTGTATTCTAATGATCATATTGTATTCTAATGATCGCATTGTATTCTAATGATCACATTGTATTCTAGTGATCATATTATAATTGAATGAGTCATTGTAATTGAATCCATGATTGTAATATAATGATACAATGTAATTGAGTCCATGATTATAATCTAATGGCACAATGTAATTAAGTCCATGATTGTAATCTAATTATACATTGTATTCGAATGTGTACATTGTATACGAATACATACAATGTAATCGAATGTAAGATTGTATTCGAGTATTAGCATTGTAATCGAATAGCTTAGTGTAATAGAATCAAGCATTGTATGAGAGTTTATCAATGTATGCGACCATGGCCATTGTATTCAAGTTTCCATATTGTATTCGAATATACCCCTTGTAATCGAACTGGTTCAACGTATTCGAACAAGCTGAACAGTTTGGTCCGTTTTCTCACCATTATAATTACATTTCATGACTTTAATACCCTATTATGGTCCAATATCATCCCGTAAACGTTTCCTCACCGTGTTCAGCCAAGACTTACCCATGTAACTATAAAGCTTGGACCTTTATGGCTTAAAACGTTCAAAGCTAGATCTAGGGTTTCTTTATGAGCCGTATATAACCACGAGTTCGTTAAGTCCATTTTAAACATCAAGTTTGCAACTTTATGATTTATCTATACCCGATCTACTCTAGGTTAAGTTTTAAGCCAAACCGTTCATAAAATAATAACCTTTAAAGATAAAGAACATACCTTTATGCGTTTTTAGGCCACAGTTAGCTTGTATCTTGCTTGTATATTAAAGATCTATCAAGATATACCTTGGCTTCGTTCTTGGATCTCTCTCTAGCTTGCGGCCGTGAATATGAGAGAGAGTGTGTGTGTGTTAGAGTGTGTAGGGAGGCTATGGTGTAGAGATGGATTAAAATGGAAATGATTAGGGTTTAAGGGGTATTTATACTCCTTCAAGCCCATGTACCTAAGGCTCATCTTTCCTTTTTGGATCATACTTATTCCATTTAATTAGCCTACTTAACTTTCCATCGTTATTATTTTATTAATTCTTTATTAATTCAAGTAAAATTTTTCATTGTAAATAATAATAATATATAAAATATTATTTTTGGAAATTCTGGTATGTTACAACGATAGCCTTATTATTGGTCCATCGTGATACGCAACCGACCCTGAAATCAGCAATAAAAGGGAAGGAAATCAGCATTCATTTTTTCGTCCCAAATCTGTTTTCTCTCTCAAATTTTCTTATATTAAGAAGTTGGTATAATTCCCGAGTAGTCGTAACGATACACTCTCCTATTTAAAGAAACTTTTTATATCATGGTTGATGAGTCGAGAGATGAGTCAGAGCAAATGGCCATTGTTTTGAGATTTGTGGATGCAAAAGGGATGATACGAGAAAGGTTCTTTGATTTGGTTCATGTTCATGATACTTTATCAACAACCTTGAAAATAAGTTTGTGGAAACAACTTTTGCATTATCAGTTCAATGTTAATAAAATTCGTGATCAAGGTTACGATGGTGCTAGCAATATGAGAGGCGAATGGAACGGATCACAGGCACTTGTTCGTAATGAGTGTCCTTATGCATATTATGTTCACTGCTTTGCTCACAGGTTACTTGTTTATTTTTGTCTTTTTTCTTTGGTTTGACAAAAATACTCTTATGCTTATTATGTTTTTGTGATTTGTTTATAGATTACAACTTGCCTTGGTGTGTGCTTCAAGGGAAGTTATTCCAGTAACCATTTCTTTAACAAAATGGTTTCTATTATTAACGTGGTTTGTGCGTCTAGTAAGCGTCATGACGAGTTACAAATTGCCAAGGCATATGAGGTTAAAAGATTACTGGAATTGGGTGAAATTAAATCGGGATCCGGACTAAATCAAGTTGGGACATTGAGAAGAGTTGGTGATACATGTTGGGGTTCCCATTATAATTCTGTTTTTAGTTTGCTTAACATGTTTTCTGCCGCTCGTGTTATTCTTGAATGAATAATTGAAAACTTATCTCATACTAATTTTGCTCAACGTGTAGATGCCGATACAGCTTACGGTTACATGCAATCATTTGAGTTTGTGTTTATTCTTCACTTGATGAAGGAAGTATTGGGAAGAACAAATACACTTTCTCAAGCATTACAAAAGAAAACCCAAAATATTCATAATGTCATGGAGTTAGTTTCATCAACAAAGACAAGTATTGATGATTATAGAAACACTAAATGTGTTTCATTTCTTGAAAAAGTTACTTGTTTTTACAAAAAGCATACAATAGAAATGTCGGATATGAACGCTCCATATACTTCTACTCGATACCGTCCTCATAAAAAATATCTCCATGTTACATTTGAACATTATTACAGAGTATATGTCTTTACATCCATATTAGACAAAAAATTTGTATGGCCCCGTTACCGGTGCCCTACTTTGGACGTTGGATTTACTCATAAACACAGTTCTAAATATCATAGTTAATTAAAACTTTAATCGGAATATAAAACTTTCAATAACATAATAATAAACCATAACTTGTCTTAAAACATTCTTGTCTTTCAAATTTAAACAATAAGTATAAAACATCATCAGTCTTCAGATGCCAGGCTCTTATTCTTCTGCCATGTGTCCCCGCTCAAGCTAGCTGTCTCATTCTACTCACCAGCGTGCATACTAAAAGTCAGCTACGCTGAGTGAGTTCTAGTTAGTCATATATCATATAATACATACTCTTACCTTCAATCATGCATCCGAAGATACATAATGATTACTTTACTAACTTACTTTCATTACATAATTTCATACATACGTTCATACTTTATTACTTTCATACTATATAATTACTGTTCATTCTATCTCAGATATTATTAGGGTCTGATCCCTCTTTCCTTTGTCTATCTCAGATATTATTAGAGTCTGATCCCTTTCTTGTCTATCTCAGATATTATTAGGGTCTGATCCCTCTTTCCTTTGTCTATCTCAGATATTATTAGGGTCTGATCCGTTTCTTGTCTATCTCAGATATTATTAGGGTCTCAGATATTATTAGGGTCTGATCCGTTTCTTGTCTATCTCAGATATTATTAGGGTCTGATCCCTCTTTCCTTTGTCTATCCCTAATATTATTAGGTTCTGATCCCTTTCTTGTCTATCTCATATATTATTAGGGTTTGATCCCTTTTTACTTCTCTATCTCAGATATTATTAGGGTCTGATCCCTTTCTTCTCCATCTCAGATATTATTAGGGTCTGATCCCTTACTTCTTCATCTTCGAGCATACTATCTTTACATACCCGTAACATACATATACTTTCTTTAATCATTCATACATACTCATATGTTGTACATATATATATATATATATATATATATATATATATATATATCATACACATTCATCTTTCATATACATACCTCCCTTGTCAATACGTGCAATATCCGAAGATCGTTCACGTACCGATAAGCTTTCATTCACAATCATAGCATAATATCTATCACATAAATCATACATGGCATACACTTACCATTTAAGGTAAGTGTATTAACTATCACATCGAGTATGCACACAGCCCCGAAAACATAACAAGGAAATGGGGCTAGAAACTCACCTGGATCCTGTTGCGTTCGTCGCTAATTGTTATCCCCTTCTTTAGTTTTGCACGGCTAACTGTTAAATAGATATATATATATATATATATATATATACATATTAATTAACCGTATAGTTATTTAAGTTGGTATTCTAATTAACCAACACTTCTCTATGTTGGGCTTGCTATCTAATTCTTAAACAGATGGGCTATCTTGTTAGATCAGGCCTCTGATCACTTTGGCTTTTGGGCCTAGTTGGGGTCAGGCCCAAAGACAACAACATTTCCCAAGTGGCTGAGAACTCTCAGCAGAGAACCCACATGTTGACCGAGAACCCTTGGGTTGACCGAGAACACTTGGTGACCGAGAACCCTGGATCACCGGGAACTTGTGTTGACCGAAATCCCATACTTAACCAAAAACAGGAGTTGACCGAGAACCCGTATTTGACCGAGAACTCGACCGAAAACTCAGGTTGACCGAGTTCTCACGTTGACCGAGAACCCATATGGAGGCTCAGGCCCGAGAACCCTTGTCTGATGCTTTCAGCTCATATTTTCCTATCTTTAATTCTATTTTAGGCTCAATAACGGTTAACGGTGCATGATTACACTTTTAACAACCTATATCCCATCCTCCTTAACTTTTTTACATTCGTTATCAACCCATTGTTAAGACTTAACCATTTTCTAGCATAAAGCTTGCACCTTTATAGCTAAAACGTTCAAAACTAGATCTAGGGTTTATTTTAAACGAGCCGTTCATAACCATGAGTTTGTTAAATCCATTTTAATCCTCAAGTTTGCAACTTTATGGTATAGCTATTCTCGATTTACTATCCTACTAAGTTTCATGCAAAACCGACTTTGTTTACCCGTCATTTTCACAAACCGAACACTACTCGTTTTACCCGAAACGAACCAACTAACCCGTTTATTATCAAGTTCATTACTTTATCAATAATCATGACCCGATCTATCATCTTTCCAATTTTCATGTAAATCCGTTCATGAAAAGTAAGTCTTTTTAACAAAAACGTACCTTTGAGGTTTTTGTATGAAATCACTCGAGATGCTCAAAACCATATCAAACGAACTCTGATTTGAGTGATTCAAGCGGCCACGGAACCGTCTCGTCCCGATCTACAAATCCATCAGCTCAAATTCGCCGGAAACGGCCGATACAGTCGCCAGAATAGTGGAACAGTGGCCGGAAATCTTTATTTTGAGCTGCTACGGTTTTGTTAATAGAAACCGTACTTCCTGACCTCTGATCGAAGATCTAATCGGTGAGAATCTTCATTTATATACCGTGAACACTCAGTTAAAATTTGAGACCGATCCGACGGCTAGATCTCAGGGAATCTTTGTGTCTTTGTGGGTGGTTTTCTAAAAAACGGGAATTAGGTTAAGTGTGTGTTTTGATGGTGTAGACTATGGTGTAGAGATGTATGAAAATGAAAAGGATTAGGGTTTTAAGGGGTATTATACCCCCTTAAGCCCATGGACCTTAGGACCATCTTTCCTTTTTGGTCCATAATTAATTACATCTAATTAGCCTACTTATCCTTCCATCTTTATTATTTTTCTATTAACTCAAGTAAACTTTTTCCATCTTAAATAAATAATAAATTAATTATTTATTATTAGAAATTTCGGGATGTTACACAGTTGCATGAGTTGGATGATAGATTCAATGACCACACGACGGAGTTGTTATCTCTTAGTTCTAGGTTGGATTTAAAAAGGATAAATGTTGATGAGATATGTCTTCTTGTTGAGAAGTATTATCCTGGAGATTTTACGGAGCCGGAGAGGACTCATTTACGAGATCAATTGGTGGTTTTTAATGTTGAAATGACAAACAATACCAAACCAAGTGGCACATCAAGTATTTCGGATCTATGCAAAATTCTTGTGGAAACTCATAAATGTGAGACGTACTATTTGGTTGACAGGATGATTCGGTTAATCATGACACTTCCCGTTTAGACAGCATCAACAGCGAGGGGATTTTCAGCAATGAAAATACTCAAGAATCGCCTTCGCAATAAGATGTCAGACGAGTATCTCGTGAATAGTATGGTGATTTACATAGAAAAAGAAATTGCTGAAACTTTTGATTCAGAGTCCATAATCAATGAATTAAAAGATCTTAAAGGTCGTCGGCCTGCTTTGTAATTTTTCTACCAGGTACTCACCTAATCAGCCTTCCTCACAGTCTCATTCTCAGATTGTTTCGTTGTTAAAAAATTATGTATTTGTTTTTTTATAAGAACGATCTCTTGAATAAATGAATGAAAAAAAACTAGTTATTTAGATTTTATTTTGTTTGACCCGATCCGAAACCGAACCGCTGACTTGAAAATTTTTAGATGTTTGACTTTAACTCGACCCATACTGAACCGCTGACCCCCCCCCCCTCCCACTCTGATAATTTTGATCAAGCTTCGTCAATATATAAAAGAGAAGTTTGGTGCTGCTAACCAAGTGGCGGCACCAAACTTGTCCATACCAGTTTGATTTTCTTTTATAACACTGGTAGCACTGCGAACATAACGAGAACCGACCTAACATCAATTTTTGTTTACGTAACGGAAACGAATTGAATTCGTGTAAACTCACTGCATCAACGTTTGGAACTGACAATTTTAGGGTTTTGATGCTATTTGGTATTTTTTTTGTTTTAATTCCGGTACCGTAATGAACATTACGAAAACCGCCCGGATGTCAATTTTCTTTTTTATTTTTTGTTTTAGTTCCGATACCGTAACAAACGAGAAAGAAACCGACCAAATTCGCGTAAAGTCATTGCGTTTTGTTTTAACTCCAGTACTACCATAAAGAAAACCGACCAACTGCCATTTTTGTTTTAGATCTGGTATTGTAAGAAATCGACTGAATTCACGTCGACTTACAATCTCAACGCTCGATACCGACAACGCTTGAGTATTACCACTACCTAGATTTTACCGACCAGCCCGGCGCAACGCGCCGTAAATTCCTAGTTATATATAATTGAGAGTAATGGGGTCGCAATAACTCTATTGGGCCACTTGACGACATCTAACTGGGGCAAGGTTTTTTTTGTTTTAATTACGATCTGTAATGAACATAACAAAAACCGAATGAATGTCAATCTTGTATTTATTTTGTTTTTAGTTTTGTTTAAGTTCTGGTACCGTAAGGGGACGTAAACCGACCGAATTCTAGTAGATACATTGTGTTTTGTTTTAGTTTCAATAACGTAACGAACATAAATAAAACCAACCAAATATCGAATTTATTTTTAACTTTTGTTTTAGTTATGGTATTTTAATGAACATGACTGAAAAGGCCGAATATGCGCATAATGGTTGCATGAATGCTTGGAATCAACAACAATGGGGTTTTACTTAAGCTCGAATTTTATTAGTAGGCCCCCACCTCAATTTTTATAATATTTATAGTTTTATTTTGGTTTTAATTTTGATAAAATAACGTACGTAACTAAAACCGACTGAATTCGCATTGACTTATGATGAGTGGGTTATATGGTATGTTTTTAATATTTAATACTATGTAGCTTAATTGTTTATATATATCGAATACGAGTACCCTGATTTCTTTTATGATTGCAAGTGCTCGGAGTTTGAAGGCATTAATTTGGAGCATTTAGGATGATGAGGAATCGATTTATGCATAAAAGGAAGCAACCAGGGGGTCTGAACGGCGAACGGGTATCAACTTACCGCCTCAACGCCTAGGTTTTATCACTGTTCGGGTTTTACCGATTTGTGTTGACACAACTCGTCGGGTAAAACACTTGTTATGTTTCATATATAATACAATTACTAAAAATATGTATATAAAAAACTATAGTAACCAATCAACATTTTTTTTTATTTTTTTCATTTTTTCATTACTTTGTATTATACGATTAAAAATGTAAAACCAAAAATTAAATATGAAATTCAAAAAGTGTTTGGAATTTGTTTGATGTTTCTTTTCCTTTTTTTTAATTAAATTTTGGTCGTTTAAAAATTATGTTATATTCAAAAAGTTATATATGTAGCTTGTACACTGTATAATATATATATATATATATATATATATATATATATAACTGTAACGTGTAAAAGACATATATGTAAATTCAAAAGATATATATATATATACCTTAAAAAGAATTGATAAAAAAATAATAATGGTTGGTTGATAAAAAGTTTTTGTTTTGGTCAAAAATTACACAATGATAATTAAGTAACCAAACTTTGATTGTGAGGTAGAATGGTTGAATATGTAATCGAAATAACAAGTAAATGGTACGTGTGACACATCGATTTGGCGAGGAAAAAGCCTGTGATCCTTAGAGAAGCTCTGGCAAAAAAACCTCAGAGGAGAAAACTGCCTCTTACCTCAATTATATTAAATAAAAATAGGTAAATACAAGTGCTAGAAGTGTGTGATTGTTGCTATGAGTACAAAGGAGTGTGTGTGTGTGTGTTTGTCTTATACGATCTAAATCACCTCTATATATAGTTACAAGAAGGATAATATAATAATAACAGGCAATAATGAGCATTAATTGCCCACGGGAGGATTTGGAGCAGTTACGTTTTGCATATCTTTATTATAAACAAGTTGTAACTCTCTCCAACGTCCATAGTCTTCAATATTTGACCAAGTCTTCAGCTAGACATTTATTTCTGACCGTTTTTGAAAGACCAAGTCAATGGTGAAAATATAATGTTAGTTAATAACGATACTTACTGAGGATCCTGTCTGTCTATGATCATGGTGCACCGAGAATTCTCCTGAAGATTCTGTCCACCAGAATCCTTAAAATTTCTACTCACAACAGATTTCTTGCAATTTTGTATTTTTTTTAAATACATAAGCAGTCTATTAAACCTTACTAACCATTGAAAAGAATAAAAATATGTATATAAAGGGTGAATGCATCTTAAATAGATTATTATTTATAAGATTACTTCAAACAACATGTAACAATATGCAGAATTTCAGACATGATTTTTGAAGATACTTTGTCATAAACATAAAATGTTATTGTAATCAAAGAATTAAATATTTCATTTCTTAAACTTCATCATATTGTTGCTCAACCTAGCACGACTTTTAATGTCACCATATTTCCATATATAAAATATTAGAATTCAACGGTCAAAGACTTGAGTTCATGGTTTTTGTCTCCTTTATATAATGCACACCCATTCTTGCCCCTCAAATACTTCAAGTATGTGTGTATTTTATTTATGTATTGTTAGGTATATAAATCGGTTTAAAACTCAAAATCGGTTTAGGGTAAAACTGATTCGGTTTGATCAATAAAAGTTAAAATTGGTTTATGATCGGTTTCGGTTCGGGTTGAAACCGGTTTCTTGCCCTATTACGATCGGTTTTGGTTCGGGTTTTGATCGGTTTTGGTTCGGGTTTTGATCGGTTTCGGTTCGGGCTTTTACTGGTTTTTGCCCGGTTTTGGCCGATTTCGGTTTGGTTAACCGTTTGAAACCGTTTTAGTGAAGAAAATTACAAACCAGTTTCGAACCTGCGGTTTCAATCGGTTTCAAACCGGTTTCTAAACAATCGGTTTCAAACCGGTTCGGTTTCGGTTTAATTTTCGGGTCGGTTAACCGATTTGTTTGCCCACCTCTAAAGTAATATAGACGTATATTTAAAAAATTGATAAATGTTTTTTGGTCGTATTGATTTTTGTTTGTGTGATATATAATAAATTTATAACTTATGTCATATGTAATGGTCATGTTTTTTAAGGGGCATATTCTTTTACATCATCACTCTTTTTAACCAAAACATATGTAATATAATCAATATCCTTAATGCCCCTTCAATTATTTTCACTTCAAGACACTAAAGGGCTTTATTGTAGAAACAGTCATGCTTCTACAACGCTCCATAATGCCCTAGTAATGGTTTAGGTGCTTTATACGGTGCTATAATATCCCATTACGGATGGTTTTATAAAAGCTATATGGACATATTATTGAATGCAAACTTTAAAAAAAAAAGACAACACGGTTTTAAACTTCGTGTCATTATAATTAATCTTGTTGCGACTTGCGAAGAACAAAAGAGGTGATGTGTGGGGAGATGTCCCAGCTTTTAAAAGCCTTCATTAATTAACATTCTCTTACGATAGTAGCATATAGTACGTAGCCATAGAATATGCAGCAACATGAACATAGCAACGACATTAACAGTAACAACACTAAGAGTATTAATAGACAATAATAGGAATCACTATACACTGTTAAACAAATGTGTATTACTGACGGGCATTCCCATCAAAAATTCTTCGGTGAAAGTCATTGGCACACAAGTATTTCTCGGGGGAAGTATGCGGTAATATGCAGCTGGACACTTTGTTTACCAACGGAATACCGAGGGAAGTTACCAATAGATATCACTAAGGGCCTACTGACAATTACTTTAGTGGGAAATCACCGATGAATATTCTCCAGTGACGGCTTAGAAAGGCCATCAGTAATTATCAATGGGTTTCCGAGGGGTTCGTCAATTAATGTTCGTTCTAAGTTAGGGTTTGCCAGTTAGTTGCACTAAATTATATTAACTTTCATACCCATGTAACATAAGGTTTTATGTAAGTGGTGTTTTAATTTCGAGACCATCCATCAAATTGCCACCAACGAGTCCCGTCATGTGTTATTTGATTGATTTATTACACAAATATATATATACTAGTTTTTGTCCCCTGTATTACGGGGGCTGTTTTACATTACTCGTTTTTAATGTTTACAAACTTTTTTGAGTATAATTTTATTTATTGTAAGGAAATTTATAATATAATTAGAGTTTGATGATAAAATGGTTTCACAAATAACTAAGTTCTTATAACTCGGTTTAAAAGTTATTTGGGTTTGGTGAGACCCAAGACCCGCATACAAATAACTATTTGAGTTTAATTTTATTTATTGTAAGGAAATTTATAATATAATTAGAGTTTGATGATAAAATGGTTTCACAAATAACTAAGTTATTATAACCCGGTTTAAAAGTTATTTGGTTTTGGTGAGACCCAAGACCCGTTTATTTTTTTTACTATAAAATTGTTTCTTAATTATAAATAATATCTTTTAAAAAATTCATATAATAATTTTTAGTATATCCTATTTTATAGGATTTTCACATCAATAATTTAGTGAGAATAATTCTTAATTTAATGAGATGTTATAACCCTTTTAAGGAATATCTGGGTTTGGTAAGACTCATACCCGTGAATTCGGGTCAAATGCATGAGAAGCTTTCATTTAAAAATCAAGCAAATCTGGTGACTCCAATAAAAGGGATAGCGACCACATCGCGACACGTAGTATTTTTATGTTTTCGTTTATATTATATATATATATATATTATTCCATAACATGCTGTTTTGATTATAAAACAAAAATAATACTAATTGTTATGACACATACACTTCACGCCCGCACACTTACTAAATGAACCCACAATAGATCGAATATTTTTCAAATAGTAATTATAAATAGGGGATATTACAATTAATTACATTATATATTCAAATATGACAAATTACACAAAGTTATATTAAGCCATATCGTTCTCCAATATGATAACCTTGCAATAAATTACACTACGTTTTCAAGACCCTTCATTAATTAATGCGGGGATTTATGTAAAATAAGCAGGGACCTTAAACACATTAACGAGTATAACCTTATGTAGGGTTGTAAACGAACCAAACGAACACAAATAAGGCATTGTTCGTTTTCGTTTGTTAATAAATATTGTGTTCACGAGCACTTCCCGAACGAGATTTTATGTTCGGGTTCGTTCATTAAGGAAATTAATGTGTTCACGAACACAAATAAAATTGGAAAAGCCTAGATATTAGGACCGATGTATTTATCAATGTGAATAATGAAAGCATGTAAAAATAATTAAACGAACACGAACAAGGAAATGTGCGTGTTCGTTCATTTAACTTTAAACGAACACGAACACTTAATCGAACAAATATTTATATTCATGTTCGTTTATTTAAAAAATGAACATTTGTTTTCGTTTGTTTAAAATCTAAACAAATATAACTGAACAAAGATAAATGAACATATATAAACACAAACAAACATAAATGAAAACACTTAATTGAACACAAATATAAAACATTAAGTATATGACTCATTCAAATAATATTTAATTATTTTTATTAATACATAAACAAACATAAATAAACAGACATAAACGTACATAAACAAACGTTCATAAACATAAATGAATGAACGGGACATGTGTTCATGTTCGTTCGTTTAATTAACGAACACAAACTTTTTGTTCGTGTTCGTTCGTTTATTAAATAAATGAACATAACCGAACTTCTCGCCAAACAATTCACAAACAATTTACCGAACGTTCGGTTTGTTTACAGGCCTAACCCCATGTCCCAATTGCTAGCAAAATATACTATTAAAATATCTTTATATGTGTAAGGCCCCGTTACCGGTGTCTCACATTGGACGTTGGATTTACTCATAAACACAGTTTTAAATATCAGAGTTAATTAAAACTTTACGCGGAATATAAATCTTTCATGAAACATCACATATCAGATCATAAACATGTCTTAAAACATTCCTCTTGTCTTTCAAACTCAAAACATAACTTATAAAACATAATAGGTCTTCAGATGCCAGACTCTTATTCTTCTGCCATGTGTCCCCGCTCAAGCCAGCCGTCTCATTCTACTCACATGCGTGCATACTAAAAGTCAGCTACACTGAATGAGTTCTAGTTAATCTTACATCATACATTACATACACTTACCTTCAATCATGCATCCGAAGATGCATAATAATTACTTTACTAATTAACTTTCATACATACATTCATACTTTATCACTTTCATACTTTATGTTTACTGTCCATTCTATCTCAGATATTATTAGGGTCTGCTCCCTTTCTTGTCTATCTCAGATATTATTAGGGTCTGATCCCTCTTTCCTTTGTCTATCTCAGATATTATTAGAGTCCGGTCCCTTTCTTATCTATCTCAGATATTAGTAGGGTCTGATCCCTCTTTACTTCTCTCTCAGATATTATTAGGGTCTGATCCCTTTCTTCTCTATCTCAGAGGTTATTAGGGTCTGATCCCTTACTTCTCCATCTTCGTACATTCTGTTTTTGCATACCCATAACATACATATACTCTCTTTAATCATTCATACATACTAATATTTTGTACATATATATATATATATCATACACATTCATCTTTTATATACATACCTCCCTTGTCAATACGTGCAATATCCGAAGATCGTTCACGTAACGACAAGCGTTCATTCACAATCATAGCATAATATCTATCACATAAATCATACATGGCATAAACTTATCACTTAGGATAAATGTATTAACAATCACATCGAGTATGCACACAGCCCCGAAAACATAACAAGGAAATGGGGCTAGAAACTCACCTGAATGTGGTTACGTTCACCGTTAATTGTAATCCCTTTCCTGAGCTCTACACGGCTAACTGTATAATATTTACATGTATCAATTAACTATTTTCATTAACTGTCTTAATGCATTTTCCATTAGAATTTTAAGTTATTATTTTATTCACCTACTCATTCGTTAGCCCGATTCGTGGTCTAGTATTGGGTTACTTTTACTTAGCATTTTAAGCGAACTTAACATTAAGCGAAGTTAAACCTTAAGCGAACTTAGCCTTAGGCGAATTTAACTTGGCAAAGTTATAACCAGCGAACTTAGTATCTGGCGAAGTTATACAGCATGCGAACTTATGGCCAGCGAAGTTTATACAGCAGCGAACTTATATAACCACCGAACTTATATACCCAGCGAAGTTCATACAGCAGCGAGCTTATAACCAGCGAAGTTATACAGCAAGCTCGCTGCTGTCGGAGTTCGTTTCGTCAATCCAAAACACGCGGTTTGCGACCTTTGTTCGCTTATTATGGTTCGGCCTTAGCCCCAATCGTTCCCTAGTCCGATTGCGGCCTAAGTTTGACCCGAACGAATCGTAAAGTTTGATCTTTTCAAGCTAAAACGTTCCAACTAGGTTCAAGGTTCATTTAATCGAGTCGTTTCCATTTTCGGGTTCATTACATTCATTTTTATTATCAAGTTTGCAACTTTATGTCTCGTTTATACCCGATCTATTCTAGACTCAAGTTTCAAGGCTAAACATTTATAAAAACGTAAACTCTAAGATCGAAACATACCTTTTCGTGTTTGTTTGGTTTAGTTATGGACTTTAGATCTTGTATATATCTTGTGTATAACGAGGATCTATCAACGTTTGTTTGGCTCGGATCTTACCCCTCCCTCTCTCTCTCGGCCGTATATATATATATATATATATATATATATATATATATATATATATATATATATATATATATATGGTGTAGGTGTGTGTGTTTGAGTGTGTAGAGAATAAGATGGGTAGAAATGAGGATTTAGGGTTTTAGGTGGTTTAAGGGGTATTTATATCCCTTAAAGCCCATAGACCTAAGGCCCATTACCCTTTAATCCACCTTAATTAATCCAAGTCTATGATATTTTCTTTATTTAATATCAATTAAATATTAACACAAGATAATTAAACCCGACTTTCCTTATTTATCATTATAATATTTTAGGATGTTACAATATGTGTCATATTGGAGAACATGCACACATAGGATAACAACTCCTGGTATCGGCATACCTTTATGGTATTAACTTAACACAAATCACATCAAAGACGGAGTGTTTCAATTCCGAGGCCATCTATTCCAACAAACTCATCTATGCTCGTTAATAACTCTTTCCACAAGCCACGCCAAACAACGATCGCTTGCATTTGAAATACATAAAGGTTGCCATTTTTAAAAAGTTGCAACAACCCATAGTTAAATGGCAAGGATTCAATTGGTTTGAGTTTTATAAAATATGTAACCAAAGAACTTCTTAAGGATATTAAAAATCTTAAGTCTAACTCTAGCATTTGTCTGAAAATTAATATGAGGAATCTCATCGAAAATCCAATCCCATAATACCGTCATTTTATGTAGGAAATTATCATCGGTGATGCTCTTCAACCAAATCGACAAACTCAAAAACTAGGTGTGCGTTACTTGTAAAAATGTGTTAACCTTTTAGTGAGGTTTCCGTCATAACTTCGTATCCAAATATATCCCCTATACGACTCTTAAAACACAACCTTGGTTTTGTTAGACATAAAGGGCACCTAAGTAAAGATGAATAAAAGCCATTTAGCATGGATATGAAAAGGGGACATTCCCAAAATAACCAATTTTGACCAACTTTTTCCAAATACAGCCTGAGACTAAAACAAATTCCTAAACTAGCCATATTTTCTGGTCGGATCCGACCAAAGCACAAACTGATCCGACGGAATTTTTAACCAGTCACGATGCGCCACGTAGCCTCGTGTTCGGTTGGATCCGTTGCTTTAACCTTCCGACCGACCGATTAACATGAAGAACCGTAGAAGTAGAAGACAGTCGGCTCCGACAGAAACAAACTCTGAACGGTCGGATCCGATTGTTTAATTTATCCGACGAATCCTAGATTTTTCAAGTTAGGGGTTTTTGATTTAGTGTTATAGAGTAAAATTGAACACTATGGTTGTGTTCTCCTCGAAAAACTAAGTGATTTGCATTATTTATTTGCTTGATTTTGTGAAGAAATAAAAAAAGATGGAGTTTGGTTATGGAGGTTTAGGGTTTAAAAGGTAGAAGATGAAAATTCAGTCAGACCCACTAAAATTCAGTCGGATCCGACGAAACTTTAAGAAATTCGGTTAGAAAACGTTGACACGTGGTGCGACTTTAAAGGTCCAAAAATTCAGTGAGATCATAAACAGTTCTAGTCGAATCCGACGGAATTTTTGGCTAGTTTGGGTATTTTGTTTGATCTTGAGCTATTTATAGAAAACCATGATAAAAAATGGTTATTTTGAAAAATTTACTTATAAAAAAAACATGTAAAACATGTATGTGAGCGATGACAACCCCAAGCTATGACTTCTATTGATTATCATTAATTACAAAAGAAAATATGCTATTAAACCACGTAAGTCACTTTTCTTATGATTTAAAATATGAAGTTTACAATTTATTGGGTATGGGTTTCCTCTTTATTGTCTTAACATTTATGTATTTCTATATTCGCTGTTAATTTATATAGATGTTTTCTTGCTTATCATGTTATGAGTATTAACTAGTAGCCGTGGCATGCGGGCTGCATCTAATTTATGGTACGTCTGACATCTATCTATGGTCATCTTAAGTTTATATTTACAACATGTGCGGCGGCGTAACCATTAAACAGTAATAATATAGACTTAAAAATGTCAAACTAAATACAAATTTAAACCATAAATATCAAAACGTTAGTGTGTGTATATATATATAACTAATGTGAACTTGTAAATTAGTTTTTATTATATACGCCTGTTGAAAATAATTTTGTTGATAAAAGGAAATTAATTAAATTATCACAAAAGAAGGAAATTAATTATGATAGAAGAAAATTAATTAAATTGATTAATTTGGTTGATAAATAATGAATTGAAGGGTGAGCCGAAATTGAATATGTGCATCAGACAAGCAATTGTACAACGTGCTTTAAAACAGCAAACATAGTTAAATAGTATATTTATCTCACAACAATAAATCTTCTATTTAATATATATATAATTACTATAACATGTGTTCTTTCAAGAATTCGATACACATAACTTTTACAGATATTAAGATGTTAAAAACAAATCCTTGTATCAGACTATACGGATGATTATAAGCATCAAGGCCTAGAAGCAGGACCGTCTCTTGGGTAAACTAAATGAGGCAGTGACTTTAGGCCTCCCGATTTATAGGGCCTCCATCTTAAATAAGAGTTATGCATTATGAGATTTTGAAAGCAGAGTTCTTTTAGAATTAATAACTCAATGATGAGCCACAAGTTAAGGATGATTGCTTCATACCCATTATCACGGCATATCATTCATATTCTATAATTTTTGTATACTTTCTAGCACTATACGCATAAAGAAAAAAAATAAAAAGGCCTTAACGTTTTAGTTAGCTTTAGGCCTCCGATGACGTTGAGACGGGCCTGCCTAGAAGATGAGCCATATTCGAATGGCACAAGAGTCAGGGTTCGACTTGGTTTGTAATTTTTTTAAAAAATAGGCTGGAAGGTGCTGGTGGTTGATGCAACGACCACAGTGACGCGATGGTTGTCATAGTGGTTTCATGGGGGTGATGACGACGGTTGTGTTGACACCGATCAAAGATTGAGCTGGTAAAAGTTGTAAGAGAATGAGAAATTTCTATTTATTTGATTGAATTCGTTCACAATTTGAAAGATATATATATGTGTGTGTGTAACACCCCAGACCACGGCCTAGGCGTGTGACTCATATGTTGGTACCACATTTGTAAATTAATCAGAGTTACGTGTTTAAAGCGGAAATTATATTTATGTGGATTAAAATATTATATTCTCATTAACAAAAGACAGGAATTAAAAGTTTCTCGTTTAATGTTTTACAAAAGTATTACTTGTTTCATTAAAAAAACCACCATTACATATATTTAAAGTTTATCAAAATAATCCGAGCCATCGGATATCTTAAGCACTTCGGCATCCCAAGATCTTATTCTTATTACCTGCAAAATGTTAAAAATACGTCAGCAACACATGCTGGTGAATATGCTGACGCAAAAATATTTTTCTTTTACTTCATTACCCCTCGAGACATAACTTAGGTCCGGCCCATCGTGGCTTAGGAAAAATCAAGCTTTTAAAACAAACACAATTATAAACTCAAGTCACACACAAGACACCCCAGCAAACACCGCAGCATTCGACATTACTTAGGTACCATACGTATACACATGGTTAGTCTCACACGGACGCAACTTAGGTCCGGCCCATCGTGGCGGAGGTCATGGCCAAGTGTGGTGCGGTTACTTTTGTTTATAACGTTTTTAGAGACATGTAGTCCCATGTAATTCATTTCATTTATTTTGACTCGATTAAACAAGTTTAATAAGTTGGGCGTATTCACCTTTTCTTTTGGATCAACTTTAATACACTGTCCGAGAGTCTTTCCCTTTTTTTGCTATCTCGCACCTATAGTACGAGTATAACTTTTGT
This sequence comes from Bidens hawaiensis, assembly GCF_021521415.1. Lineage (NCBI taxonomy): Eukaryota > Viridiplantae > Streptophyta > Magnoliopsida > Asterales > Asteraceae > Bidens > Bidens hawaiensis. The sequence continues at coordinate 384,444 of NW_027491613.1, read as the reverse complement.
TAGTCGGATATTCAATCCGGCTTAAGACCTCTAGTATCTTTTTATAATCTTTACTTCGATTATATTTTCTTTAGGAACCTTTAGTTCAAAAACATTATTTCTTTACTTTAAACCTTTAGTTTAAAAGTGTCTTTTCTTTCTTTTCTTTTATAAGTTAAATAAGTATGTCGTCGATGAATACGATAACAAATGTATCCAAGTAAGGCTTACAGATTCGATTCATCATGTCATTGAACGCGGCTGGAGCATTAGTGACACCAAACGGCATGACCGTGAACTCATAATGTCCATACCTTGTTTGGAATGCAGTTTTCAGAATGTCTTCAGATTGAACCTTGAGTTGGTGCTAGCCAGATCGAAGATCGATTTTAGAGAAATAGCTTGCGCCTTGGAGTTGGTCGAAAAGATCTTCGATTCGAGGGAGTGGATATCGATTCTTGATAGTTACATTGTTTAAGGCTCAATAGTCGATACACATGCGCATTGATCCATCTTTCTTCTTGACAAATAAGATTGGCGCTCCCCACGGTGATAAACTTAGTCGGATAAAACATTTCCAGAGTAGCTCGTCAAGTTGTTTCTTTAACTCCTTCATTTCGGATGGCGCTAAACGATACGGGGCTTTGGCGATCGGTGCAGTACCAAGCATAAGATCGATCCTAAATTCGACTTCTCTATAGGGAGGGATTCCTAGAAGTTCGTTGGGAAAGACATCGGAAAGGTCGGAGACGATAGGCACATCCTTTATCTCCTTTGGTTTAGATTCTTCGGTGACGTAGGCCATGAATGTTAAGCACCCTTGATTTAAACATTTATTGGCCCTAATCATTGAAATTATGCTAACTTGGCCAGCGTCTTTGTCTCCTTCAATTCGAATGGTTCGTTTATCAGGGGCTCGAAGTTCGACAGGTTTCCTATTGCAAATGATACGAGCATGGTTGTTTGATTACCAATCCATACCAAGTACAATGTTGAAACCAGAAAGATTCACTGGCAACAATTGAATAGGCAGCACATAACCAACTAACAAGATTTTTCCGTTTTCTAGAGCTTCGGAGATTTTAACAATTTCACCACTAGCGGTCTCGACGCTTAGAGTTTTATTTAGTTTTGTTAATGGTTCGTTTAATAGACTACAAAATCTATAATCTATAAAACTTAAATTGGCACCAGAATCAAACAAAACTCTCGCATACATGTCGTTAACTAGGATTATACCGGTAATGGTTTATGGTATGCCGGCCGCCTTTTTGGTGTCGAGCATAAAGACTCTTGCATTTCCTTTCTTTGTTTCGTTTCGTTGGCCACTTCCACACTCACCACTGGTCGTAGGTTTGTTCTCAGGGCATTCAAAGCTCAGATGCCCCATCTCCTTGAAGTTATAGCACGTCATCGTTCTCTTCCAGCAGTCGGCCGTTTCATGACCAGGTCTGTGACACAAGTCACAGACGGTTGCGGTAGAGGACGGAGCGAAGTGGCAGCGACCCTTATGGTATTTCTTGCAATTCTTGCATTGTGAGAAGTTAAAATTAAATCCAAACTTGCGTTGATCAATACTTTTGCCCTTAAAGCGGGCATTTCCTCCAATCCTTTTGTTGTCATGAGTTGGCACTACCTTCTTTTCTTCTTCTTTGTTGCGGATCATACCGACCATCAGATATCTAGCCAACTCCATTGCAGAGTTGGCAGTTTGTGGGAGGTGTGACCTTACCATGTCACAGATTTCTCGCGGCAGTCCCCATATATATCATGTTACTTTGCTGGACTCAGGAGTGACTAGCTGGGGCACGAGTCGACAGTACTCGTGAAACTTGGTGTTGTATTCGCAAAGACTGGTTCCTGTGACCCTATGATTTAGAAACTTTGTTTGGATTTCATGCATCGGGCAGAACTTCTCCATCATCATCTCCTTAAACTCTTCCCATATCATGTTGTACAGGCATTGTCTTCCCTTGCTCATTATCAAGGTATTCCACCACTCTAAAGCTTCACCCTTGAACATTTGGGCCGAATATTGAATCTTCTCTTGTTCAGAACACTTGCCTATGATCACAATCGACTCCATCTCTTCGAGTCATCTCATAGTTGCAATGGCGCCTTTATCGCCATAAAATTCCTTGGGTCCAAAATACTTAAAATACTTAAACGATCAAGATTTTTAATTTCTTAAACTTTTGTCAAACATCACCACCAGCATTGAACTCATGAAAAATCTCTTCTACATGAGACGGTTTAGGACGGGATTTGATAGATTTACGAGAAAGTTCAACAGATTGAGATTTCCTAGATTGAGTTCTAGCTTGAGATTCAGCCCTAACGGCTTCTTTTATAATCAGTTGTATTTGATTCATGTATTTTTTGGGTATTCGCTCTTCTTGTTCTTTTTCTTTTTCTTTTTCTTTATTTTCCCGATTATCTAACTCCTTTCGGGATGCCTCAGCATTACTTTGTTGTGACATTTTTTTCTTAAATTAAACGACATTCTTTTCTTAAATACATATTTTATTAATTTCACACACACGCGCACGCGCGCATATATATATATACATATCATAGAATGATATATATATTATTACAAACATTTATATATATGGTTACTCGATATATATATATTCCTATCCTTATTTTTTTAGAACGTTTCAACGTTCTTTATTACACACAACATTACAACAACAGCACTACTCGATTCACTTAAGGTTTTCAATCCTTCATATATTTCTTCACAAGCTTGGTCATCTTGTTACACTTTCGAATAAGCTTGTCTCCTATCTTCTTCTTCTTGGCTCCATCAACAGCTACCTTCTTTCTTAGATCGTCAGTCACATGCAAGGCCCTATCCAGATGCTCTTCCTGGGACTGCGGGATTTCGTTCGGGTATCCATATCGAGGTGGCGGATCACGGTACCCCATCATGACGATATCGTAGTGGTTCTTGGGGTATGGTGATGATTTCACGTCAGACGGGTAGTTGAAGAAAACTTCAGCCGCTTCATTTTGCTCACGGATTTCGTCTGCTTGTTCTTCAATTGACGGAATCTTTCCTTGATATGGTGGGAAACTTGATGACTACTTGTTCTTGAGTTCTTGGAGGTATTGCATGTACGGGTCTACGGAGCCATAACTCAAGTACTTGTGGAAGAATGGTTGCACACATCCTTGTCCAGGTTGGTAGTCGCAATCAGCTGGTTCCTCCATGGGAGTTGTTTCCTTATCGGGTTCTTCTTCATGGTATTCTTCCTCTTCCGGATCTTCCTCCTCCATTAACTAGGCAGTCTCTTTTACTATATGGTGCATACGAAAAATCTCATACGGCATCATAACCCTCATCTTCGGCTTCCGAGAAGGTCCATCATAGTTGTTGGGGTGAGAGTCAACGGAGTTGTAGGCAGAGGTTCCAGTATGCCATCTTCTTTGGTCGGAGTGGAATTGTTTCCAGTCGGATGAGTAGGACTCGGGTTCTTCCTTGATTTTTTTTTTGTTGGAGAGGAAGGCATACGACGGAGGAGGATTTGGTGGTTGATATGTAGGAACATCAGACGGATGATACGTCGGGATCTCAGATGGATGATACGTCGGGATCTCGGACGAGTGGTACATCGGTATGCTTGATGGATGATAACTTGAGTGTCTTGGGGGATCGTTCCTTTTCTTTGGTGGACTATCGGGTAAGTTGATCGGACATTGTTCGGTTCCAGGGAAGTATATTGGTTTGTTTCGGTCAATCGGTTGATCTTGATTGAAAAGGGACTCGTAGTAATCCTCGCTCATGTTATCATTTGGCAGGGGTTCGGGAATTCCAGCTCTTCTTGCGTCTCTCATGAATTCATCCATTATTTTCTTGAATGACTTCTAAAGGTTGGGTGGTTTAGATTGATGAGGGATAGAAAAGGTTTACCAGCCTATCTTATCCATATTTAATAAAACAAGTAAAAAATATTTTTCCTATTCACTTGGATCGAAGCTTATGTATTATCTTTTAATACTTAATTCGCTAAGATCGATGGCTTTGATACCAAAACTTGTCACATCCCAGACCACGGCCTAGGCGTGCGACTCGTATGTTGGTACCACACAACATCCGGCCCTCGCACCACCAATATTGTCCGCTCTGCCCACGAAGAGCTCACGGATTTGTTTTTGGTTGCCCATATGGAGACTTCCCGTGAGGTCACCCATCCTAGTACTACTTCCACCTAAGCACCCTTAACCGTGGAGTTTTCATGTGCTCCACACCCAACTAAGCCCAAAACGCTTTGGTGATTGAAGAAGCAGGACATTTACTTATGAACCAAGGATCTCTCTTGTCCACGGCCGATGTGGGATTTGCCAAAGAGTGGGACGATGTTTTGTTTGCCAAGGGTGTTACAAATCAGAGTTACGTGTTTAAAGCGGAAGTTATATTTATGTGGATTAAAATGTTATATTCACATTAACAAAAGACGGGAATTAAAAGTTTCTCGTTTAATGTTTTACAAAAGTATTACTTGTTTCATTAAAAAAACCACCATTACATATATTTAAAGTTTATCAAAATAATCTGAGTCATCGGATATCTTAAGCACTTCGGCATCCCAAGCTCCTATTCTTGATTACCTGCAAAATGTTTAAAAATACGTCAGCAACACATGTTAGTGGATATGCTGATGTAAAAATAATTTTCTTTTACTTGATTACCCCTCGAGACATAACTTAGGTCCGGCCCATCGTGGATTAGGAATAATCAAGCTTTTAAAACAAACACAATTATAAACTCAAGTCACACACAAGACACCCTAGCAAACACCGCGGCGTTCGACATTACTTAGATACCATACGTATACACATGGTCAGTCTCACACGGACGAAACTTAGGTCCGACCCACCGTGGCGGAGGTCATGGCCAAGTGTGGTGCGGTGTGCCCACCGACTTTTTACCACATATATAAGGATCCAAACAAACGTACACGACAGCCTGAGGGCTAGAGATTAGTTTTGTTTATAACGTTTTTAGAAACACGTAGTCCCATGTAATACATTGCATTTATTTTGACTCGATTAAACAAGTTTAATAAGTTGGGCGTATTCACCTTTTCTTTTGCATCAACTTCAATACACTGTCTGAGGGTCTTTCCCTTTTCTTTGCTATCTCGCACCTATAGTACGAGTGTAACTTGTTGTTAGTCAGATATTTAATCCGGCTTAAGACCTCTAGTCTCTTTTTATAATCTTTACCTCGATTATATTTTCTTTATGAACCTTTAATTTAAAAACATTCTTTCTTTACTTTAAACCTTTAGTTTAAAAGTATCTTTTCTTTATTTACTATGTTCAAACCTTTAGTTCGATCATTCATATTTTCTAAACACTACGTTTCTTCAAGAAGAAGAAACGTATACTTTATTTCTTTACTTATTATTTAAGAATCTTTAAACAATATTTTTATTACTAACCAAGAATTATTTTTATAACAATATCTTTTACATGGATTTTCTTTACTTATATTTTCTTTGTTTATTATCGAGGTATCGAGTATACCCTCGACTAAGGTCTAAGTCTTTTTTTAATTATTTTATAATAATATTTTATTCGGACAGAACCCCTACCTTATAATTTCCTAGATTTTCGTGCAGCTCTTCTACGCTTGCACGTTTATCTAGGAAATCTTGATCAACACTTCTTGCACGCAAATCGAGGTACACCGGTAGTCGAGGCTTTTTGGCAAGCACTTCGAGGCGGGACTTCGGTTCACCTCGTGATGGCACAAACTTCAAGGAAACGTCGGGTTTTTGCACGTTTTTCGAGATGGAGGTCATCGGGTCGGTGGCAAGCAAAACGAGATATAGAGAGAAAATATTATGGGGTCAAGGGCATGGAATCCGATGTAGAGAGAGGATATTTTAGAGTAAGAAGTGATTTGGTGTTCAGGATGCCAAAAATGAAGAACCATGCTCACTATTTGTAGTCATCCCTGGTTGGATCGTCAATCACCACCATTCGCCACATGTTACTTTTGTGATGAGTCGTGTTATTTGGTGTTGACATGTGGCATGCTAACTTGATTAGTCACTAGCCATAGGTCACTTCAAGAGAATGCATGGCTTTAGATGTTGACATGTGTCCTTCCATGTTGCCACCACGTGACATATGTCGTTTTATGACAATATGTCATAGGACACGTGTCGCCCTCATATTTTTTTATTAAATGATTAACTAATCCCTCAACTTCCTAAATTGACATTTTTAACCCAAAATAAATATGATATTTTCCGAGATGTTACAAAAGTTTTATTACATATATTAATCACAAGTTTACATAGGTGTAAAATTTATGTACTAACATATTTACATATGTGTAAAAAAACATATATATGTATAAAAACTAATTTTCAAAATTGTACCCATAAATATAAATATAAAAAAATGATGAAACTACACTCAAATAACATTAATACACAAAAAAAATTATAAAAAAAGTGAGTTTTCAAGGGTTCCTTCAAGTTCTTAAATAATTTAAGAGTCCTGTAATGATACTCATCCTATATATATATATATATATATATATATATATAGGATGAGTATCATTACAGGACTGTTAAATTATTTAAGAACTTGAAGGAACTCTTGAAAACTAACGTTTTTTATAAAAAAAAGAATTGAATGTTAATGTTATTTGAGTGTATTATCATTTTTTATAGTTATATTTACGATTACAATTTTAAAAATTAGTGTTTTTAAATATCTATGTTTTGTTTACACATATGTAAGTTTGTTGGTACATAAATTTTACACATATGTTAACTTTTGATTAATATATTTAATCAAAAGTTTATATATAAAATATGATAAAACTACTCTTAAAAAACGTTAATATCTAAAAAATATATAGGAAAGTTTTGGTTGTTGTGAGTTCCTAAGAGTTCTTAAATGATACCAATTACCTTATATATATATGATAGGGTTAACGTAAAAACAATAGTTTTGTGAGAAGCATAAGAATATATGTGGATCCTTGGATCTTGTGGTTGAGATTGGTAGTTTCTAAAAGTTGTATAGTTTCCTATTTACATAGTATAGTGTCATATTTAGGTGGTGTATTTTATTTGAAAGTCTTCTCACAAAACAATTGTTTTTTATTTGAACCATTTTCTATGTGTGTGTGTGTGTGTGTGTGTGTGTGTGTGTGTGTGTGTGTACCTATTCTAATAAAGTAAAATAATTGTGTACACATGTCAGTTTGTGGTTAATCCTCACAATTTTTTTCCCTCCAAAACTAATATATGTCATAAATCAATAATTATTCATTTTCCATTTACACTCCATTTACATTATATCTATAATAACATAATTAAATTATTCAATTTTCTTTAAACTCTATTTATATTATATCTATACACTTTTATAAAAATAAATATTTACATATTATACTACTATACATTGTTAGAATATATTTCATAACATATTTGGTGAAATCCAAAAATCAACAACAAACCGTATTTGTTAAATATTGAAAATAATATAATTTTAAATGTTATCATTAACTTATTATACTATATATATTGTTGAAGATTCTAAATAAATATAAAAATAAAAACTCTAATATGTTTTCAATTTACGAAGTAGTTTTTTTAACCATTAAATTATAAATATATGCTTAAAGGTTGATCCATTTTTTAAATATAAATCCATATATCTATTTGTTTTTTATTGTCATATAAATTTATAAATTATAAATATATGGTTTAAGTCTCTCTATTTATTTTTCGGTTAATTTAGTAAACTATACATATATGTGTTAAATTGTAAGGATAATATATACCAATCATTTTCAAATATAATAAAGTTTATCATATTTAGTTTATTGGGTTTTTTTATCAATGATCGCTACGAGTTTTTTTGTGGAACTTAAATTCTATTGTTATGGGTTAAAAGTTGATAAATAGATCGTTTGGTACATATTAAATACATTTGGCTCAAATTTGTTACGGGTAAAAATGGGTAATTTGAATATTTTTAAAAATTTAAGAATGCAAATAGATATTGTCAAACTTGTTACGAGTTCAAATTTTTGACTTGAAAACGTAAAACAAATGAAATTTAGAATTTTAAATGTGATTAGGTTTCGAAATTACTTTTAAGGACATTTTTAGAAATAGTGAAAAAGATTCAGGATTTTGCAAATTGGGTATTTTTCCCATGACTATTAAAATTTAAGAAAAAATGATAAACACTTCCGACATGCCACCTCCAGGCCTATCAATGTTTCTAACCTTTATCAGATTTGAAACATTTGTGTCAGTAATAACTTTTCGTTGAATAGTGATCAGAATGTTATATGTGAAGCATGTCGTACAAAATTATGCTTAGGTGAAGCAAAACATTTACAAAATTGAACGGGTAACCTATTATGTTTTTTGCCAATTGATAAAGTCAAGAAGCCCCCAAACTTATCAAAATCATTTTCATGGTTTAGCTCAAAACTATTATTATATGAGAAGTATTCTTATAAATTGGTTCATAACCAAATTTCTTTCAATTATTCATTTATCATACTGAGAATAAATTTTCAATAGATAGAGTGTTCGTGGGCATGTTTTTGCACGCACATTTTATATTTATTTTTAAGTTTATTATTATTATTTTTTTTTTGGAAAAAGTCATTTTATGATATAACTAAAAATAATTTATGTATTGCTTTATTTGTAACTTAATTATTTAGATCATCTTATATTTTACACGGGCTCTAAAACTAATATATATATATATATATATATATATATATATATATATATATATATATATATATATATATATATTTATTGAATTTATGTGTTTGACGGAATTTGGAGGAATGGAATACCATTCCATTTCTTACTCTTGTTATTCTCCAACCTAACGTGTTATGTTTATATTCCAAATTCAACTTTCATTTAATTCTAAAAACCAAACATGATAGGAGTGACATTTGGATTATATCATTATAATTCTGTGGAATTCCAATAAGCCAAATGCCTATGTCAGTTAGTGATGTATGCAAAAATATACATGTTTTATCTATACATCGCTTTACATTTCAACTTACTTTTTATTTCAAATTCTTGGTTTTCTTTTACTTACTGTATGACTAGTAAAAGATGTTTATTAGACGTTCCAATTTTCAATATAGAGTTCTCAGATTTTAGTTGCCTGCATCTATTAGAATTGATCCAATAATCTCACACGTACAAGTTATCCATCATTTCTACATGACACACATGTAACCTAGTTGCTCCAAATAATTATAAAACTTTACGTATTTGTATAGTCTAGGACTTAATAAAAATTATTAAGATTATTGTTATTGTTGTTATTATTATTATTATTATATGCTAGTAAAGTACAAACAGAAATCAATAGAAGCATGTGATCTATACATAAAAACGAACTTTGTACACCAAAATGGATAAGGCATTGTGAGAAGGGGCTCTTTTAACAGATATAAATTAAGAGATGATATATGTACACAAAAAGAAGCTTGTTTACTTGTTTAGTTTGGTCATTGTCTTAAGAGACACGGTACCTTTTTTTTTTAATTTACCAATTTCAGAAAATTTTCAATTGAACACGTTATATCCATTGTTTTGACTCCTTCAATTATTGTACTATGGATAAGTGTAAGTAAAACCAATTATTGTGGTAACTTAAATTATTTTTATAATAATTAACTCTATATTATGAATGTGTACATGTCATGTGTTTAACGAGACGAGTGACGTATTTTACTTACTTTGATATATAACTAATCACATGATTGTTAAGGGTCTTTAACTCTTTATACGGTTAGATGATATGTTTAAAGTGACCACTTATATGAAAGCAATAGGTTATCGACTTGCACAAGATATAGAATAGTTCAAATGGTTCTCAAAAAATGAAACAAACTAATTAGAATATGTTCTCTCTTTTCTTCTTTTACATATTACTCATTGAAATATATACATTAAATTTATGTACGCGTTATATTATCTGTAACATGTAACATTTTGATTGTTACATAGGTTGTATATCAATATATGTGACAATCAAAATGTTACACATAGTATAAATCATAGGTAAATATTTTTGTTTAACATTAATAATATGTATTGCATTAGTGTAGAGACCGTGTGATACACGGCTGGTTAAAAAAATAAAATGAAAAAGTTAAATTAAATAATATACATAATAATATATCTTATTCATAAGATATAAATAATTTTCTAAAATACATAGATTATTAAAAATAATTTGTATTTGTATTTAAAAAAAATCAAAATGAAAAGTTGTGAATCTATACCAATTTAAAAAACAGAAAAGACTAACATCAATTATCCTAGTTGAGTTGGTAATACACAAACGTTTCAAAAGCAATGTGGTGAGTTTGATTCTCACCAACAACATATTTTTCATTTTCTCAAAACATAGTTTGAAAAACAACTATACAATGTCTTAAACACGGCAAGAATATGACCAAATTTGAGTAGACAAAAACACACTTAATCTCTTTTATAATTTAATAAAAGCATAATTTTGGTTGTGTGATGGTCGATCGGTCATATTTTGAAAACTTTTGTATTATTCAAATTTAAGAATTTTTTTTCTGTAATGTTTTCAGCTATGTAAATAGTTGTATAGCAATATTTGAACAACTAATTATTTGATTTTGTATACACGGCGTCTCTTGGATAAGCCAAATGAGGCAATGGCTTTAGGTCTTCCGATTTATAGGGCCTCCATCTTAAATAAGAGTTATGCATTATGAGATTTTGAAAGTAGAGTTATTTTAGAATTAGTAACTCAATGATGAGCCACAAGTTATGGATGATTGCTTCATACCTATTATCACGGCATATCATTCATATTCTATAATTCTTATATACTTCTAGCACTATACGCATAAAGAAAAATATAAAAAGGCCTTAACGTTTTAGTTAGCTTTAGGACTCCGATGACGTTGAGACGGGCCTGTTTGTATAGCATTTATTTTTGTAAACAATATCATTTTAAAAAGGATGAAAAGAAGAGTTTTTATTAATTACAATAATCCGCAAAAACAAACAATATCAATTAATATACGTAAAAATGATGAAGTAATTTGAATTTCAAACGTTTATAAAGTTGTTGAATTGTCAATAACGACATAACTTGTGTCATGTAAGACACACTTAAAACATTTCGTGTTACTTTGTGACTTATTAATAATTTAGGTTTTTGAACAAATACAAATTAAATTAACGTGAGAAATGAATGATAACTCGACAATTGGCGGTGGCAAAATCAATTTCGCTCATCAAATTGAACATCATAAATATGTCGCCTATCATCGACTGACACCATTACCACACTGTCCACCCATGGCGCAACATTAAGGTATGTTTCCGCCTTCCTCTCCTCTTTGCGGTTCCTCCGTCGACAACCACCATTGCTTATCATCTTCGCCTCTGTCAATCAATTTTGTTTTGCAAATCAATTTTGTGTTTGCAACGCTTTTAGAACGAACATCAATTTGCAGGTCACTATTTGATGAAGAAGAAGGATATAGTGTAGTGTAATTGCAACATGATGTAATTACATTGTAGTGTAATTACAATGTATTCTATATACAAAGTAGTGTAATTACAGCGTAACAAATACTCTAAACAACTAATTACACTATTACAAAATATTGTATACAAAATAACTACTTTCATAATTACATTATTTACAAATATAATTACACTATTTGATTTGCAAGATTAACTTTTAGTTTGTAAGTTAACTTTTCTCATAAAAATTTAGGAATCTAATACCTCAAAGTCAAATACTAATTAGTTGTGATAAAAAAAAGAAAATCAGCTTCATTTATTATAGACATGAAATAATTAAGAAGAAAACAAAAATAAAAATATGTAATTTTAAATATGAACACTTTTCATTTCTAAGACATAAACTTTATTTAAAAAAAAAACATGTAAATGGGTTGACAGTTTAGCTCAATTTTTAAATGCATATGTTTAGTAAATATGTCGTATTTGAGTTCACATGTTTAATAAATGGACATACCCATATTAGCCAATGCAAAATCTGTTGTGTCATGTTACGGGTCGTGCAAAGAATTATCGCCTGTATTATAGAGACAATTTTTATTAGAGAACTTTGAGAACTACATACAAACATATTGATTTAAATGTAACTTATAAGATCGTATTTTAACCAACCAACTCTATTTCTCTCTTTCGATATATATATATATATATATATATATATATATATATATATATATATATATATATATATATATATATATATATATATATATATATATATATATAGGATGGGTATCATTACAGAACTATTAAATTATTTAAGAACTTAAAAGAACTCATTAAAACTAACGTTTTTTATAAAAAATTTTGTATGCTAATGTTAGTTGAGTGTAGTTTTATCATTATTTATATCAATATTTACAATTACAATTTTGAAAATTAGTTTTTATACATATCTATGTTTTATTTTACACCTATGTAAATTTGTTAGTACATAAATTTTACACATATGTAACCTTGTTATTTATATATGTAATAAATTTTTTTTATATAAAATATGATAAAACTACTCTTAAATAATGTTAATATATAAAAAAAATTAAAAAAATATTTGGTTGTGTAGAGTTCCTAAGAGTTCTTAATTTTTTTAGAGTTCTTAAATGATACTAACCTTTATATATATATATATACACACACACACACACACTAGTTTTAGAGCACGTGTCACACACGGGATAATTCAAATTATAAAATTACAAGTAAAGCTTATATAATTACATAGCATATATAAAAAAATGTATTACATCTATGCTTGTATCTATACTATGTGTATATAAATTAATTTTATTTATATCACAAAACGATTTATTAAATGAACTTAATAAAAATATGCATGTGCAAAAACGTACCCGAGAATGTTTCTTTCTATTGAAAATTTCATTCATAGTGTCATATATGTATAATTATAAGAATTTTGGTTATGAACAATTTCGGAAATATGAATTCTCATACGATAATAGTTTTAACCATTCAACCTAAATACAGAATATGCGTTACCTCTCTTATGGATTTATCAATTTACCACCATCGAAAGAAATGAGAGAATTAAATTGTAACGACGGATGTACTTCAAGAACTACGTTTTTCTAAGCTATACCATGAAAAAGATTTTGATAAATTTCAAGGAGCTTCTCGACTTTGTCATAATGAAAACATATAAAATAACATGTTAACCCATTCAATTTTGTGAATATTTTGTTTCATTTGAGCATAGTTTTGCATGACATGCTTTTCATACAACATTCTAATCATTGAAGGAAATATTAATGTTGACATAAATATTTCAAATATGATAAAAGTTAGAAGCATTGATATGCATTGGAGTGGCATATCGAAAGTGTTCACAATCTTTTTCATATATTATAACAATCGAGGTAAAAAATAGTCCATTTATCAAATCCCGATCCTTTTGATAATTTTAAAAAATACCCTTGAAAATAAATTTGAAACCAAATCATGTTTAAAATTCTGACTTTCATCCGTTTGACATTTTCAAGTCAATACTTTGAACCCATAACAATTTGACGATAAATCTATTTGCATTTCAAACTTTTAAAAATACTCAAATTTCTCATTTTTGACCCGTAACAAATTTTGAGCTAACTGTAGTTAATTGCACCAAACAATCTATTTACCAACTTTTTAACCCGTAAAAATCAAATTTAAGTTTCACAAAAGACTCAGGACAATCCTTGATAAAAAAAAATAAGAATTTAAATATGATAAACTTTGTTATGTCTGAAAGTTATTCCTATATATTATCCTTACATTTTAACATATATATAGTTTACAAAATTAGTCGAAAAAATAAATGGATAGATTTAAATCATATATTTATATATATATAATTTATAAATTTATACGATGACGACCACCACCACCGACAACAACAACAGATAAATGAATTGATTTTAAAGAAATGGATCGACTTTTAAACATATATTTATAATTGATTAATTAAAAATTATTTTGTAAAATGAAATTATATTTGATTTTTTTTATCTTTACACTCTTTTACAATATACATAATATAATATGTTAATGATAACATTTGAAATTATATTCTTTTCGATACTTGAGAGACAATGTTTGTTGTTGATTTTTGGATTTCACAAAGTATTTTGGAATATATAGTAAAATAATATGTTAATTTTTATTTCTATAAAAATGTATAGATATAATATAAATAGAGTGTAAAAGGAAATTGAATAATTATTGATCTATTGCATATTGCATATATTAGGGTCAACTAAGTTCTTAGCTTTTTTTTTTTTTTGGGGTGGGGGGGGGGGGGGATTATGAGAATTAACCAAAAGATGACAAGTGTGCACAGTTATTTTACTTTATTAAAATATATGTGGATATGGTTAACATAAAAAACAATAGTTTTGTGATAAACATAAAAGTAGATCTAGGTCATTGGATCTATGATCTAGTGATTGAGATTAGTAGTTTCTAAAAACTGTATAGTGTCTTATTTACATGGTATGATAAAGTATCCAATACAATAATTGGTTATCGTACAATAGGTACGTGAGTTAATAAACCATTGATCTCAAAAAACACGCGGTTGCAAAATTGAAATTTCTTTCAATTCAGTGTTTGGCCTAATTAACCACTTCATTCATGTTTGTTGCAAATCGTAAATCAATTCACTTTTATGAATCATTAACCAAAATCAGACATCGACTCATGCCGACCAAGTTCAGAAATAAATTCAATTGATATGTTCATATGATGAAATCTATGATCGATTGATGATTATTTGATGACTACGAGATTATTAATCGATTTCATTGTCCATTTTCATGTTATAGAAAGATTAGTTTCAAATATGATCTTGTAAATGTTTAAAATTTTTGTTCTAAATTTTATACTTGTGTTCTGAACTTCTTTGCCTTTTTTTTCTGATCTTTTTTTTTTCTGAACTTCTGAACTTTTGTTCTGAACTTCTTAACCTTTTTTATTTTGTTTTTTTTTCTGAACTTGTTAACTTTGGCTCCGAACTTCTTAACCTTTTTTCTTCTGATCTGTTTTTGTTCTGAACTTCTTTGCTTTTTTTTTTCTGAACTTCTTAGACTTTTTTGTTTTGAACTTCTTAAATTTTTGTTCTGAACGTTTAAACATAATATTTGAATCCTAATAGAGCTCAATTGAGTGTATTATTCTGCAATTTCATAACCGACTGATGATTTTAAAGCATCTTACACATCAATTTGATTGATTAAATAATCAATTTTTGATCATTTTGAAGATCAAGTACCTAACTTTTTTTGTTGATATCCACTTCAGCAACTGATTGAAACAAGTAAAATTAATGGCTCAAATTAGTATGATTAGGTGGAAAATTGAAGAACAAATTGCAATTGTTTGTTTAATTGTAAAAAATGACTAATTGTGTTTTGAGGTCTTATTTGCACGTAACAAACATTTTTAAGGTTAGATAACTCAATTTAGTTTGATATTGACCTGCAAGTTAGTTTGATATGGGTCGACGGATGAATTGTATATGGAAGGATGTTCGATGAATCAATTAATGAATTAGATCGTAGAATTATATTTAGATTATGCCACCGCGTGAAATTAAAATTGACGTTCAAAAAGCTTGCGTACGTAATGTGTGATAACTAATTATTGTGCAATAACCCACACCTACATTGTATAGTGTCTTATTTAGGTGGTGTGCTTTATTTTAAAGTTTTCTCACTAAATAATTGTTTTTTAATCCACCAAATAAAATGTTTACTTCGTTTCACGATTCTCATAAGTCTCTTATTTTAACGAATTTTATATTGAACACACAAAAATACATGACAGGGCAAAAATCGAGGGGAAGGGCATAACATAAGTATTCATGAGAAGTCTCAAGCATAATAGGCAGCGCTCATTCGATTTCTCTTACTCAGCACTCTGATGATGTTCCTTTATGTTATTTCTCTTGGAATAGGAGGAATCTCTTTTTTCATTTATATTATCTCAAAAGTGGCAGGCTTCATAGCGGCGAAGGACCTATCTAGTTGTTTGAAAAAAGGGGGTGCTCCTCGGCTCTGGCCTCTGTGATACGTTGTGTTTTTCAAGCACTCTTCACTGCGGGGTTGGAGCCAATATGATGCCGCCGGGTGAGGAAATAATCACTGTAAGAGAGATTTAAATTTGGGGAAGGTGGGTTGTATGCAGATTGTAAATCTCTCAAAGTTTCCCAATAACTAATTGTACTTGGCCGTTTAAAAATAAATAACTAAATAAATATATAAATATATAAATAAACATGTTACTAAATACATTATTGATAATCTTTTTAAAATCCTTTAAAAAGTATATCATCTTTATAAATACAAGAATATTCTCAAAAATAGGTATACTCAAATACTCAAATGACCACCATTTTACAAATATACCAACAGAAAAAACCCAAATCACAATTTTGCCATTAGCCAATCCCCATGCTGTATACAGTTTCTATGCACTTTACAAAGCTTTGATATAACATGGACCACCTGCCTTCATTCTTTTTCTTCTATATAAACCCCTCCTCTCTTCCATATTATCTATCTGTAACACCACCACTTCTCTCCCAACACCACCTTCTAGTCTTCTGACACCAATATCAGCCATCATGCCTGAAGCACCCAAACTCCCACATGATCTTTCAAACTCCATGAATGATTATGATTATAATTATAGTCTCACCCAAAAAAACAAAAATACTCTTCAGTTCATTGAGGATGTTACCTCTAACCCTGATGAGATACAACAACATGTCCTGTCTGAAATATTAACACAAAATGCTTATGTGGAATATCTTAAACGCCATGGTATGTCCGGTCAGACTGACCGGGATACCTTTAAGAAACTTATACCGGTTATCACTTACGATGACCTTCAACCGGATATTAACCGGATTGCCAATGGTGATAAATCACCTATCTTGTCATCTCACCCCATTTCAGAATTTTTAACAAGGTATTATTAGTTATTATATGACTATATGAGTTATGTTAATTTTTTCCATTAATGGAATGATGTGCAATCAACTTTTATAAAATGGGTTTGTTTAATTTTCATTTTTGTTATGATTTATGCACTTTTTATGTAAAAGAGTTAGGTTTTTAAGTCATGTCTTTATGAGTCAATTCGTGCCCGGTTTAGACAAAGGCAAAGGGATGTACTTCTTATTCATTAAATCCGAAGCCAAGACACCGGGCGGGCTTGTAACCCGACCGGTTCTAACCAGTTACTACAAAAGCTCTCATTTTAAACAAAGACCATACGACCCGTATACAAACTACACCAGCCCGAACGAAGCCATCCTTTGCCCGGATTCCTACCAAAGCATGTATTCCCAAATGCTTTGTGGGCTTTGTTTAAACAAAGAGGTTCTCCGGGTCGGGGCGGTTTTTGCCTCTGGGTTTATCCGGGCCATCCGGTTTCTAGAAAAAAACTGGATGGTGTTATGTCATGATATCCGAACCGGGACCTTAAACCCGGTTGTTACCGATCCTTCGGTTCGGGAAGCTGTGGGTCGGGTTGCAAAAACCCGACCCGAAATTAGCGGACTTTATCGAGTTTGAATGCTCGAAAAAGTCATGGCAAGGGATCATTACACGGCTATGGCCGAACACGAAGTATATCGATGTGATCGTTACCGGAACAATGTCGCAGTACATCCCGACACTCGATTACTACGGCAACGGCCTGCCGCTTGTTTGCACAATGTACGCTTCATCGGAATGCTATTTCGGTGTTAATCTGAAGCCTCTTTGCAAACCCAGTGAAGTTTCTTATACTCTTATTCCAACAATGGCTTATTTTGAGTTCCTTCCTGTTCATCGCAACAATGGCGTAACTAGCTCGATTTCTATGCCGAAATCGCTTAACGAGAAAGAACAGCAGGAGCTCGTCGATCTTGCGGATGTTAAACTCGGTCAAGAATACGAGCTTGTGGTCACCACTTATGCTGGTTAGTTAAAATTTTCATTTTTGTTGAGAATTTTAATGGGTTAGTATTAATGCGCGCCAAGTGTTTGATAAAATGTTTGTATGATCAAAATTGCAGGACTTTACAGGTACCGAGTTGGTGACTTGTTGCGTGTCGCAGGGTTCAAAAACAAAGCCCCACAATTTAATTTCATATGTAGGAAAAACGTCGCGTTGAGTATTGATTCGGACAAGACTGATGAAGCCGAGTTGCATAAAGCGGTTGAGAACGCGGTCAACCATTTGAACCCGTTTGACGTGACGTTGACCGAGTACACGAGCTATGCGGACACCACAACCATCCCGGGCCACTATGTGATTTTTTGGGAGCTGAGCCCAACCGAGACGACCCCAATCCCACCCTCGGTTTTTGAAGATTGTTGTCTCGCAATCGAGGAATCACTCAACAGTGTTTACCGACAAGGGCGTGCATCTGACAAGTCAATCGGGCCGTTGGAGATCAAGATTGTGGAAACCGGGACGTTTGATAAACTCATGGACCACGGCGATCAGTTTGGGTGCATCGATCAACCAGTACAAGACACCGCGGTGCGTGAAGTTTGCACCGATTGTGGAGCTTTTGAACTCGAGGGTGGTGTCGAGTTACTTTAGCCCGAAGTGCCCGAAATGGGCACCCGGGCTTAAACAATGGGGCAACGTGAATTAGTGATTAATTTTTAGTTAGAGAAATGAATGGCAACCATGATCATGTGTCACTTGTCATGTTACTTTGGTCGTTTGTTGTTGGATTAGGCAATGTACATTAAAAAAACAGTTTGATGTTTCATGGAACGTTCAAAAAACATGATTTGACTTTTGTGTTTTGATCTTAAATCCAGCTAGGAATCCTCCACACACATTCACGAGGCAGATATTATGGTTATTTTAGTAATTTCTCTTATATGGAATTTTCTAAATCTAAACTAAGTTATATCGGTGTAACCGAGTAAAGCTGCTCATAAATATGTAAGAGTGGCGTGTTCGCATAAATTTAAATCGAGCAAGGTTAAACTAATCCAAGCACAAACTCAAGCTTTTGTCGAAGATCGCTTGAAAAGTGATCACAAATATTTGAGATTGGTTCATTAGCAAAAACTTAAATTGAGCAAAGGTTTAACGAGTCCAAGCATGAACTAAGCTTACTTTGAAGCTCACTTGAAAAACGAGGCAGCGCCCAAAATTTATGAGCATGTTGTTTTTTTGATAAACATAAGAATTTGTTTATACAATAAACGTATAATCACATAAAAAAGGAGAATGTCAATTGTATATTGATTGTATAAAACATAGTTATAATGAGTCTTGGTACATACAATACAATATTAATGAGTACCACCTACAAGTATATAATTTCAATATAGATTTAATATTTCTTCACAAGCTAGGGTCACAAAGTGAACTATAGCTTGGAACATAATAATATAAATTATTGACTTTGCAATGACAGATTTTGGTTAAACGGAATTGGTTTAGATCGAGTTTGACTGACTAACAAGCTGGTATTGGTGGTAATGGTAAAAACGCGGTTGAATTGTCTAGCTCTAGGCCCATGCACCGCCCAAGCAAGTTGTTGGAAAATTTACAAACAACATAATTCAATCAAGTCATCTTCTTAGTCAAGCAGAATCGAAATTCATACAACATAATTCAATCAAGCCGCTCACTTATCAGATGGATTTAGAATATGATAGTCATACACTGAATTATGTTGTTTGAATTTTGATTAATTAAACAATAGAAATGTATTTTTCTTATCATTTTTTGTGTGACTATCATATTCTAGTTCGTCTAATAAAAATTTCTAGCTCCACCTATGATTAAACATTTGCCTTCAAAGTCTTGGTTACCTGTTTTCTTAATTTGAATCAAGTGTATATAGAGGCTAGCCTCATACATTCTTTTAATCGAATTATCATTATTTATTACTTTCAACATTCAATAAGTAAACTTGAAGCTGTTCAAAAAATAAGTAAACTTGAAGTAGCCTTCAAAAAAAATTAATAATAAGTAAAGGTGAAGTGGAGAACAAAAGAAACACATGACCAAATATAATGGATGGTGAAAATTAAATAAATATTTGCTCATAATCTCTTATTTAATATATTTTTTTTGTAATTAAAATTGATTCTAATTAGTTTAGTGTTTAACTATCACTCTATTTATTTTTTTCTGAAAATTAATGCATATTTGCATGTTACCGAAGGACAAATTCTTTTTCAAAGTTTAACTTGTCAAATCCAACATATAAGATGCAATTTTCCACAAAATGAATAAGTTCATTGATTCAGATTTGATTACATTATCTAGAAATAAAAGAATCTATATATACCCTAAAAGTAATTCATTTGCAGTAAATTAAAATAATTTATTTAAAAAACGAATCCACAATTATGTAACCCACAACTATAAACAATGCTCCTTCTTTTTGTGTGAATTATTGTTCATTCTTAATAAAATAAAAGCTTGAATTTCTATGTCATAAAAATATGCATCCAAAATTTTAACTAACAATTAAATAACTAATGTGATGATTTAAATCAAAAGAGAGTAAATATAATTGAAGGATTTGATTTGATTTGAGTAAAGGTAAATAAAAAGAAAAGAATTGAAAGGCCACTAATGACTAAAGCTTCGTTTTCACTAAAAGTTGCATGGTACTCATTCTCTATTCAAATAAATCATTTCAATCCCAATCCAAAAGTTATGGAATATAAAAGCCTAATCCATGTCTTTTCAACATCAACATACGTTAAGAATAGTTAATTGAATATATAAACATTGATGATCAAATTCTTTTTTTGATGTAAGTAATTATTATCTAGTATTAACTACCATAAAAACTCATCTACAAGTGTTTGTAGCGAATTCCTAAGCTCAATGGGCTTCAAATTCGGATACGACTAAATTGTTACTAGGTTAGGATTCTTGAGTTCAGTAAATTTGAGATTTCTTTTACTGTCTAACTGATTTTTTGTGATTGTTTAAATTTTAGCCCAACCTAAGTAAACTTAATAATTTCGAAAAAAAATAGTTACTACATAAATTTTAAAAGATAGTTTTTATATATCCAGTTGTTCATCGTTACTATATCATCATTAATTTATTTGAAAGGTTCTTTGATTAAATTTGTTTAGTTGTTTGATTTGGTTTTAACTTCTTAATTCTAACCCCCTCGATGTGATGGTGACTTCTAAGTTGTTTATAAGGCTAAAAACATTTATTAGATTATTATTTGACCTTTCTGTGATAAAAACAAGTAGAATACGTACAAATTTCATGAAACAACAAAACTGATACAAGAAAAAATGTAGGTCTGATAGGACGTGTCATTTAATCAGGCGATCACTAGGATGAGGCCATATGATAAATCATTCAATCACTTGATAACTAAGGTGCTTAACACTGACTCATTTTGAAGCGATTATTAACCTGTTTTGACTTGACACATGTTGACATAATTCTCCGTGATGAAAGTTTATTGACGTCAATTCATAGAAGTAGTTGCATAGGCCATAGGTAAAAAAAAAATAGTCATAAATGAGGAGATGATGGATCAGAAGGTAGAAGGACGTGAGAGTGATTACCGACAATGATAGGGTTTCAGGTGAAGTGATTGTGGTTCTTGTAGGTTTGAACAATCAAGGAGTTTATCTTAATAATAATAATAACAATAATGGTAATGATAGTAGTAATAGTAATAATATTAGTGAATTACAAATTTCTTTTTGTATGTATATACTCAACTAGTATTTACATCTTCGCGTTGTGGCGGATGTGTAAAATCTTGTATTTACATATCCACTCCACTCGAAAGCATGAAATTACCACCACCGCCACCTTCGTTCGCCATCCCCTCTCCCGTAGTCAGTAACTAACATTAACAATTACGTAACAAAAAGTAAACGTAAAAACGTTGTACCACACAGCCGCTCATTGCATCGTGTTAACACACAAAAATTAGACTGAAACATAAAATATAGAAAAAAAATAACTAAGTCAACTTAACATCTACCCGTTGCGATAGGGATGTTAAACGGGAAAATAGACATAACATTCAACCACACGCATGCGTTGCAGCGCGTTAACTCGTTAAATTCAAACGTAAACGTTAAACAAAAAACTGTAAAAGATGAAAAGTATAGAGCACCAAAGTTGAAAGTGGAAAAATACATTTTGTGACATATTTGTAAACTATGAAAAAGTGTATGGACCAAAAGTTAAAAATAAAATTTATATAAAAATAAATATTACATTATACAAACTTGAATGAATAATGTACAAGAGACTAATGCATATTTCTTCCACTTTTATTATTATATAAATTATAGGTTGGGTCTTTTATTTAAATTACGATATTGGTACTTTATATTTCACCAAGCTATGGACTATGTTCCTTAAAAATTAACTTGGAACAATAACCTAGAGGTCGTAAGTTCGTAACCGATTCTAAGCATCAATCGTCTTGCCGCTGAGTGAGACTGATTTGCCTCTCACGTGATGGGTCTGGGACGGTCTGACGTGGGTCGGTTTGTGTGTCCAGAACAACACGTTTTGAAACAATGAAGGAGAATGAAAGTCAAGATTTTTAAGATGCCAGTTTATGATTTGGTGAAACGTAAAAGATAAAAAAAAACTTTTGCAATTTAATTTTAATTACAATAAACATTTTTACATGTTAAAACTATTTCAAGGACTAATTCGTAAAAAGAACTCTAATGCATGTATGTAGTTAATAAAGAGTAAGAACTTAGCATGTGTATAAATGATGGTATCTGTAATTTACTCTAATAATAACCATAACTTTTAGTTTTTATAATTATCAAAAAAAAAAAGCAATTTTAAAATATATTGAATAAGTTAAGATTGCCGACTTAAAGATTCTATTTACTTGAGATAGACATAAAGTTGAACAGTGAATGGAGCATTTAGACCGAATCAAATCGTGAAAGAAAAAATTAGTATATGATTATGGTTATTCTTTGAACGACATGAAAAGAAATTGAAATGAAACAATCGATAAAATGTTAAAACAAAGTAACATAATAAAAAGTCATTTAACTTTAAAAGGACAGAATTGAGACATATTATCCAAAAAAAACAGTAAAAGAAAATGATTAATTGGTTGCTTCTTTTAAAAAAGATGAATAAATGCAAAAATAATAATAATTTGTTTGGATCAAATACAAATGAAATTAACGCGCTAAACGTGAGAATCAAGTAGAGTAATTATCATAGAGTATTAATTACATAATTACCCTATGATGTAATTACATAATTACTCTACTTATATATATATATAATTACTCTATTTGATTCTCACGTTTAGCACGTTTATTTCATTTATACGTTAATTTTCTTCTTTTCTTTTATAATCGGTCAGAATTGGTTTTACCTTTTTAATGGGTTATGACTTATGAACATTACAATTTAGTATAATGAAAAGAAAACAAATTGAAATGTCATTGTAGCACGTGTGATAGTATATGCTTTTTGTGATGGATAAGATGAAAACTTAGAATAAAAAATATCTATTCTTTTTCGAAAGAGTTTAAATACAGTAATAAACAATAATTTAAAAATCTACCGACATTATCAAACACATAATTATTCCCCTTTCTTTCACTGATTCAGATTCTATGTTTAGTTCCTTCCAAGCCACATCAAAAAGAACCTCAAGTAAATAGTTTCCAACAATGTAATATAGTCTAAACAACTCAACCTAAGAACATTTAACTGAAGAGAGTTTGAGCTCCGCTTATAATTATTTTTAAAGCTAAAGTTTGCTCAATTTCTATATTTATTATTTATCTAGTTGGTGGTGGTAGCGGTGTCCTGGTGGTGTTCATGTGAGTTTTCGGCAAAAAATGTGATTTTTCTAGCAAAAAACGTTTTTCCGGCGACCAGCAAGTAACGGCGTTGGGAGTCTGTTAGTCATGGACTTTTGGGAACAAATATGTTAAAAAATAGAACCCTCAGCATCTAATTCATTAGTTGTAACAACGACCAAAAGATGAAAGTTACTTTGTATTTATATAAATTATAATTATAGTTGGGATCGATAAAAACCAGCATACCTATATAATACTATATTAAATACTTACTTTGTATTTATATAAATTATGTGTCGTGAGTTTGGTTAAGTTTGAGGTCTCAGTAGTTCATACTCGTTTATTAGTTGTTGTGTTTAAGCGTAGGCTAACTTCAATAATGCTTGATTCCAGTTTTTAGCAAGTTAATCTTAGACCTCTTGGTGTCTCACTAGCACTCTTGGATGAGAGTGCTAACGCCCCTAATATTTATATTCATTGAACCAAATAAATTTTTCAATGATGGTTTACCAATATGGGCCATAATTATTTGTTTGTTTACAAACTTTAAAATATAGCACTTAAATTAAAATAAACACATATAACAAAACTTCCGTTGTTCAACATATATGTGTCCTACATAGATAAAGTTGTTTATGCCCCTGAAGACACCATGAATGCTAAATTGAAATTAGATCATCACATTCACATGTAAGATAATGTACGTGGTTTACTGATTAAAAAATAGATATATATGTAGTGTTCAAAGTTAAAGTTTGACAAATAAATTTAATAGAATTAGTTGCCAAATGATTGATAAACATGGTTTTACATCTTTTTAGATTAAGAAATAAGATAATTATACTTTTTTTTATTAATTAGAACAAAATAAATAATTTTTTAACAGTTTTTGAAAGTACCCTCGATACCCAAGTGGGCCCTACTGAGACGGGTTGGCAACCCTCTATACTGATTTTCGCGCTTCAGTCCTGACTCACCTAAAAACATAATAAAACTCTTTGTGGAAACTCACTTAAGGTAGGTTTCATTTCAAACTAAGACCTCAACTATCCTAAACATTAACTATCAATCTCATACCGTATTATCATCGGACTAGAACGTCAATTGTCATAGAATAAATAATTAAAAAAATAGATAATAAAACAAAACAAAATATTCTTTTTTATTGTTTACAATTATTATTTTCTTAAAAACCGGATGACATTTGGACGGCTGGGGAGCATGAGGAAGCAGGCTTACGTGTTAAATGCTAGCTTCACACGTGTACCTGTTGCAAAATGATTGGTCAAGGACACGTGTGGTATAGTTGACTTTGACTGTGGCAGTCTGACACGTGAGAGTTACATTATATGTTTTCTTGTCGGGCCTTATTATTAGGCCCAGTAAGCCCAAATCTGTACCGGGTTCCAAACACATCACACATGTCCTCTAATATTTATATATTTTTTCTTGGTAAAGACGTGGAAGACAATGCTATCAAAACATTTTTTTTATTATTATTAAAATATAAATCCATAATATTATAAGTATATTTAATATTTTAAGTAAGTGTTTTATAGAAAGATATCTTGCATGCTCTCCAGTAAGTTAATGAAATTTTTTTTATTTTTTCGTTTTTATCTGAAACTTTTGAGCTCCGTGTGTTTGTCTAAGTTATGTCACTGAGCGAGCCAACGAGCAAGCTTAATTGCCTTCATATGTGTATCGTAGCACCTACGAAACTGGCTACAAATCAATTTCACAAGTAATTTATTTAATTTGTAGGCTATTATGTAATTATGTCAAATTAAACAGTAATTCAGTGTAATCATCACAACTATTTAGATGTTTTAAGTGTTTCGGCTACATTTAACAAAAGGTATTGGCAACCTATTATCATGTTATAAGTTTGACAAACCTAGGCTAGCAAAAAAAAAGGTAGCAGCCTTAAAGTTTCGATCATTCTGCTTTTGACTTTATCATAATTCTTTATGCGTACGGATAATTAAATCATCTAGTAGAATCAACTGATAAGTATCATGGATTAAACAATCTTAAATCTTGATCAAGACAAGCTTTGATTCAAGCCATTTCCATGTCACTTGTACTTAGTGAACAGATCATTAATTATATATTAAGGTCAAGTATTCCCATTTTTAAATTAATAATGTTGTATAAAAAATGACACAAGAGAAATGAGGAATTTTTTTATTGATAATTATTTAATCCAATATCATGGAATCTCCGACATCCATTGACCAAGATCTAATAAAAGTTTATATGTATGAAAAGATTTATTTTTTATATTCAAGATGTTAAAATCTAAAACCTCATTATATATTTCATTTATTATGAAAAATGATTTCAAAGCTTTATAGAATTTCAATGGGGTTGTATATGAGTAAAGGTCTAATACTCATAGAAAGTGCTTCCATTTATAGTTTGTTAGATTTGAGATAATGAAATTGACAAATAAATAAAATAAATTATTACTATTTTATTGTTTTATTTAGTTATCACATGAAATAAAATAAATCATTAATTTGTGTTATTTAATAGATAGAAAAAGACGAAAAAATAAAATAAAGTTGGTGATGGGGGCAGTGATAGTGATGACGGTAGTGATGGGTGGCGGGGTGATGGTCGATGTCGTGGTGCGTTGCGAGCAATGGTTATAGGTGGCGGGTGGTGATGGGCGGCAGGCGGTGATACGGTGGCGTGGTGTGGCAAGCGATGGTGGTAGTCGGGACAGTGGGGGCGAATGAGAAAAAACAGTGATAAAACTTGGTTACTATTCTATACAGTTTTCCTCTTTTTCTTTACTTATGTTTAATCATAGACCTGTAAACGAACCGAACGTTTGGTGAATTGTTCGTGAACCGTTCAATGGAAAGTTCATTTATGTTCGCTTATTTCATAAACGAACAAACATGAACAAGAAAATTGTGTTTGTTTAATTAAACAAATGAATAGGAACACATGTTACGTTCGTTCATTTATGTTCGTAAACGTTCGTTTATGTTTGTTTATTTATATATGTTCATTTACATATTAATAGAAAATAATTAAATATTATCTTTAAGAGGCGTCTGCTTAATGGTTTTATATTTGTTCATTCGTGTTCATTTAAATATGTTCAATTATGTTTGATGTGTTCATATACATTTGTTCATATATAGTCATTATATTTGTTTATCTTTGTTGAGTTATGTTCGTGAATTGTTCGTTTAATATTTAAACAAACAAATACTAACATGCTCATTTTTTATTAAACAAATATGAACATAAAATACGTGTATGATTAAGAGTCTGTGCTTTTTTAAACTTTAAAGTTAAATGAACAAACATGAACATGCCTTTGTTGATGTTAATTTGGTTAATTTAAATACCTATAATTAAACACTGAGACTTTAATTTAATTTTGGCATTTCCTGTATATATGAAATGGACACCCCCAAAAAACTGGATGATGGTTTTAGTAGGTGGGGGACACATTTATAGATATGTTAATAATAGTAAAAAAATTGATGATAAAATAGTAATCTATGTTATGTTTTGGCCATTAGTTTATGCAAGCATTTGGAATATAAGCATGAAGCAATGTTTTTTATTTTTTCATTTTAAATTACATTTTGTTTATTTACTAAAATACAATTGTAACTCTCATGTCAACATGTTGACCTACTAGTGTTTTCATACTAACAGACAATAAAAATAAAAATATTCCAAAAAGCATTGAAAATTAATCGGCCATATACCAATATCAATTCAATAGTCCATGAGCTAATTAGTAACTTTAGTGGACGTTTAACCCCACTAAAATATTGTGAAAATTATTTGCAAATGAAATTCTTTTATCTTATTTAACCTTCAAGTGAAACCATTATACACTTTTGTATTTTATGGTGTTTTTCACTTTTAGTAAAACCATTATGATACCCTGATAAACCATGAGACCGTGAGAGTGACTATAAGCGACGATTTAAACACTTCATATTGATTAAAAGCTTAGATTTTAGCTATTGTTTAGTTTTACTAGCGCCGAGCTCATCTAAGCCCGGGCTCGCGTAATTTAACTTAAAATATCTAGAGCTTGTTTCAGATTTGACTCGTTTATTATTCATTATTTATTTTATTATTTTATTTATATACACTTAAAATTAATTTTATATATTATATAGCACATATATACTAGTTACTTTTATGTTGATTTTATATATAAAAAAACCAAGGTTGCAAAAGTCGCTAGGCGGACCCTAGGCGGCTGACTGAGGAGTTGAGTGTACTCGGAGTACTCGGACATGATAAATATAAAGAAAATAAAATTTTGGATATTATATACATGTCAAATATCATAAATTTACTAATATTTATAACAAAATAGGTAAAAATCAATATAAATAAAAGAAATAAGTTTTTATTTAATAAATTATTCTAAAAATTGTTAGTCATTAAGTAAAAAAATGATATTTATTCTTTAATATTAAAGAAATACGAGTTATGTTTTATTTTTTTAAGCCAAAATTAGCCCAAGTTCACCGATTAAATGCGATTCTGACTGAGGTTGACCAACTTTAATCAATTCTTAGTAACTAGGCGGAATTAAAGGCGAGATACCTTACAGCGAGTACTCGGGAAGTACTCGGCCTTGAAAACCTACTTTTATAACATTGAAAAATACTATGATATAAACAAATATTTAATATACTTAAATGAATAAAACTTGGGTCAACTCGTTAATTAAACAAGCCCCAATTTAGTCTCTAGCTTGGGTCCAAGCCCAAGTTTACATATGCATGGGCTCATGGCTTGTTTTTTTGTTTTGGCAAGACAACCTCGAGTATATTTTCGAGTTATTTTACTCTTTGAAAAAAAAATGAAAAGGACGATCTTGGTAAGCTTATGGCCCGCTCGACTGGTTTATACTCCTTAAAACTCTTAACGAACTACATTAAAAGAAAAGATATTGGTATATAAAATATGTAAATGAAAAGTGTTTGATACATTGTACAATAATATTATATTTAAAATATAATATAGTAAACATTATTAATAACTTGGAACATATTAACTTTGTTAGCATTATGAATTTATGATGGGTTTTGTCATTTTAGATCGATTTACTACTTTTGGGGCCAACAGCACTTGGGCCATTTGTGGCGGATCTGGACTGTGTATAGACGTTCTTAATTTCTAGAAACAAACGTTCAATTAGATTTCATGTCTTTTAAGGATTCACTCTCTTATACACCAAAAGTTTCAAAATATCCAAGTTTTACAAGACCCAAAAAAATAACTTAGCTTGCCAAGCTCTTCAATAACGAAATTGGGGTCTATATAGGATGGAGATGATTAAGGATGATAGACAAGCAATGGCAGTCACTAATAAAACTTGGCATAGAAGATTGAGACATGCTTATGCTTAGAAACTCAACGAGATCGATTAGCTTCTTTGAAAATGTTACGTTTAATAAAGTATATGACAATTGTTCTAAGGCAAAAAACACAAAATCCTCAAACGAAAGTATCGACACCTTCTTGAAACGGCTTGGGCCTTAAGATTTGAGGTTAAACTCCCAAAGAGATTTTGCGGTAAATGTGTCTTGATTGCAACACACGTCATCAATCGATTACAGTGGCGAAGCTTGGACAAGTTTGTCGGGGGGGGGGGGACTCAAAATGTATTGTGAAAATCATAAACTCGGGCGGGTCGGGTTCAAATTTTCGGCCAAAAACAGGTAATGTATTGTAAAAATCATAAACTCGGGGGGGGGGGGGGGGGCTCAAATTTTCGGTAAAAAACGGGTAAATTTACATTATGCATACAAATTTTCGGCCGGATATCGGAAAATATACACTACTAAGCGGAAAAACGGGGGGAGGGGGACCCCTGGCCCTAGTTCCCTTGAAGAATTTCAACTTTGAAGACAAATGTTTATCATGCAAAAAGGGAAAGCAACACAAGAAATCCCATCACACCAAGAAGGTCAATTCAATTGTCAGTACCCTAGAATTACTTCACATGGATCTCTTCGGTCCCGTGAATGTAAGAAGTCTAGGAGGAACATCGTATTGCTTGGTGATCACTGATGATTTCTCTCGATACTCCTGGGTATATTTCCTGAAGTCAAAGGATGAAACAGTGCAGATGGTAAAGAATTTGATTACCAAGGTTGAGAATATCATGGGGAAACGGGTTAAATTCATCAGGAGTGACAATGGAACTGAGTTCAAGAACTATGAGATGGAGATCTTCTGCTTACAGAAGGGGATAGAACACCAATACAGCGCACCGTATACACCGCAACAAAATGGAGTGGCTGAGAGGAAGAACAGAACCTTAATTGAAGGAGCCAGAACCATGCTGGCTGATTCGAAACTTCCCGTGGTGTTCTGGGCTGAAGCTGTTGCTACAGCCTGTTATATCCTTAATAGAGTGTTAACTGTTAAAAGATTAAATAAAACATGTTATGAACTTATGCATGGGAGAAAGCCAAACTTGAGTGGTCTTGAACCATTCGGGTCCCCATGTTCGATATTAAAGACTAATTCTAAATTTGGTGAAGTAGCCAACGAAGGAATCTTAGTCGGATACGTTGTTGGGACTCCCAACAGACGGGTCTTTAATACATCGAACAGCAAGGTTGAGGTGGTGTGTAACACTGATATCACAAGTTACAAATCACCAAAACCAAGCTCGGGACCCGCTGGGGTTTTCGACTATGATAGACTTTTTAAATCTTTTAACATACCTTATCTGGATTTTGCAGAAGTTGAGGAAAGAATTGCTACGAAGATGATATGCGATGAGGAAGACACTTTGGTGCAACGACCACAGTATGATGAATGTCAGCCTTCCTCGTCAAATGCTATCAATACCCCTGCTGCCTCTACTGAAGAGGAATTCATCAATCCGTTTCACTCTCAACATCAATCACCCATTGATGAGCTATCTTCGAACTTGGAAGATAATCTGAATGTCAGTTCGGTTTCGACTACGAGAATTCACAAAGATCATCCTTTGGAGAATGTGATAGGTGATCTGTCCGCCGGTGTACAAACAAGACAAAGCTTGAATAAGCACACCTGTGTTTACACAAGCATTAAAGAATCAGGCATAATCAACGAGTGCTTGTACACCTGCTTTATCAGCCAGATTGAACCAAAGAACTATCAAATGGCTCTTAAGGACAGCTCGTGGGTCGAAGCCATGCAAGAAGAGTTAGCTCAGTTTAAGAAAATGGAAGTATGGAACTTGGTTGCAAAACCAAGGAATGTGCATGCGATAGGCACGAAATGGGTCTTCAAATGTAAGAGAGATGAGAAAGGGATTGTTATCAGGAACAAGGCGAGGCTGGTTGTTAAAGGCTTTAATCAACAAGAGGGGATTGATTACAATGAGGTGTTTGCTCCTGTAGCAAGATTGGAAGCCATTCGTTTGTTTTTGGCATTTGCTGCTCATAAGGAGATGAAGGTCTTTCAGTTGGATGTGAAGAGTGCGTTCCTAAACGGTAAAGTCGATGAGGTTGTGTATGTTGAGCAACCTCCGGGTTTTCCTGACCCTGACTTTCCCGATCACGTGTACAAGCTAAGTAAAGTGCTGTATGGACTACATCAGGCACCTCGTGCCTGGTATTCAACCTTATCAGATTACTTGCTTGAGAATGAGTTTGAAAGAGGTAAAATTGATAGCACATTGTTCTTCAAGAGAAAGGGTAGCTACTTCCTACTGGTGCAAGTCTACGTGGACGACATTATCTTTGCTGCATCAAAGGTCGCCATGTGTCAGGAGTTTGAGGCCGTTATGAAGAAGAGATTTGAAATGAGTGCTATGGGTGAACTAACCTTCTTTTTAGGATTGCAGGTTGATCAGAGGAAAGATGGGATGTTCATTCATCAGACGAAGTATGTCCATGATGTTCTCAAACGCTTCAAGATGGAGGACAGCACTCCATATGATACTCCAGTCTGCGTCAATCACAAATTGAGTGCTGATTCAGACAACGATGCAGACGTGGACCCAACCCAATATCGGGCTATTATAGGTTCTTTAATGTATTTAACTGCTTCTAGGCCTGATATAATGTTTTCTGTTTGTCTTTGTGCACGCTTTCAGGCAAAACCAAAAGAATCTCATTTGAAGGGTGCGAAGAGGATACTTCGGTATCTCAAAGGCAAGCCGAAGCTGGGGTTGTGGTACTCGAGAGGAGGAGACTTGGAGCTAGTCGCTTACACAGATTCTGATTATAGAGGGTGCAATCAGAGTCGGAAGTCTACAACTGGTGGATGTCAGTTTCTTGGTGGCAGACTAGTGTCGTGGCAATGCAAGAAGCAGACCTCAGTCGCAATTTCAACCTGTGAAGCAGAATACATGGCAGCATCCAACTGCTGTTCCCAGGTTCTTTGGATTCAATAACAGTTGCGCGATTATGGTCTGAATTTCTCACTTACTCCTATTTGCATTGATAACACTGCTGCTATCTCAGTAACTAACAATCCCGTGAAGCACAGTAAAACTAAACATATTGACATACGTCATCATTTTATACGGGATTGTGCTGAGAAGAAACTGATTGAGCTCGAAAAGGTTGACACGTTAGATAATTTCGCTGACTTATTCACAAAAGCGTTTGACAAAACTAGATTTCAAAACCTTGTTGAGCTGAATGGGATGATCAATCCCGAGTAACCATGCTTTGTGTTTGTGTTATATAAAAAAAAAACGTCACTATCGCTTAGAATTATGTCGGTTGCCTCAGTTTGAAGGACATGTCTTCGGATATGTTTGGTCCATATTTCTACTTGTAGAATATGAGGATAGCCATTAACCAGATGACTGAAAGTGACCGGGGCGGTTTATGATGAGTTTTCATTCTTTCGCTGAAAATTAGTCGATCATACTTAGTTAGAAGGACACATACTAGTATGTGGTCGGTCCAGCTGATCCATTGGATCTTCGGGATAGCCGTTTACCTGAAGACTTTGATTTGGTCGGGGCGATAGAAGTTAAATTTTTTCTTTTCGGGAAATGAAATTATTTTTCAAGTCTACTACTTCGTAAGAAGTACCTTTACTATATTTAACAGAAAATTGATCTAACTTTGGAAAGTGATAGATATACTGATTCTGTGTGCTTAACTAGTGAAGTTATTAGGCCTAAAAGACTTTAGAACAGTCATTGTATGTCATGGTAGCTTTTTATGGTGCGTAAAAGTAGAAGTGATACTAACTAAATCTACTCGATTTTATGTGGAAACTCCTTAAGAGTTGTGCATGTCTTCATACATATCTTTCCGAATGATAGGCAGAAAAGCGATTACCCAGTCATACACGAGCCCGTGAGTGTTCTGATTCCCGTGAAGATAGAGTGTCAAGACGCTGCAGTGATCCAGATTCGGGACTTGCAGTTATTTTCTACTTGAAGTTGTGTATATACATGTTAGATTAAAAAAAAAAATTAAAAAAAAAAAAAAATTCTAGAGTTCATAATGATAATGATTATCAATCAAGACACAAGAAGGTGAACGGGAAACAGAGTCTAAGAACGAAGAGTAATTACTACTTAATCAGACACTACGGGTTGAGGTCAATTCGGGGTGACTTGGGGAAAGCCTAATACGCCTTGAGAATAGATAGGAGGCATCATAATCTCTGAGTTGTTGCCCACTTAAGTTTTGAGCTTAATTGAACCTAACTCGTATCACAGAAACGATGAAAACCATTTTAAGTAGATTACCTGCTTACAACCTGTTTCTTTATGTCATAATACAGCTGAACACGGATCTGTGTGACAGTCACGAAATTAGTATGATTCCTGTTCGGATCTTTTCTAAAACATGGTAGTCCCTGTCGAGACTGAAATTTGATCCCGTGTACTTTAATTTTTCAAATTTTTGTTACTTTTATAATTGTTTGATTTTATACCTGGTTACTTGGTCTTGATCGTATCATTTAACGCTTTAAAGGATGTTTTTAAAACTTTATTGAAAATTGTTAAAAGTGTAGGGGTTTGTTTTGTAAATACAGGCGAACTTGTTCATAACTTCGCCTGGAATCGGCGAAGTTATCGATAACTTCGCCTGTACTAACTTTGACCCTATATAAAGAGGTTTTAGGGTCAAACGATTTATTATTTTCCAAAATACCAGCGAACTTACTCTCTGTCAACCTAAGCGAACTTATCGATCAGTTTTTCTCGATCTTCTGTGTTTAACCTTACTTCGATTCAAATCAAATTTAAGGTGTGTAGGGTTCGATTATCATATTATCATTGTCTATTGAGGTTAATCAGCGGTCGTTTAGACTCGATTCTCGACCTCGTCTTTCGAAACCTTAAACACCCGATTTCAAACTTGTTTTTACGTGATAGTAAACTACTTGAACGTCTAAAACTTCATAAAATCATGTATTTCGGAGTCCTCGATCTCCGAAATCATCATCTACACGTCGTTCAAAATCCCTAACTGTTGCCGATTCAAATTCGGCGAAGTTACAGTTTAGGCGAAGTTATCCGTAACTTCGCCTGAGGTTTAACTTCGCCTGATTATTGATTTTGAAACAGTTTATGAGGCGATGTTGTGATTAGGCGAAGTTATCCGTAACTTCGCCTGGACCATTTTACTTAACTATTATCAGACGAAGTTCAAGTTGAAGCGAAGTTGTTTCCCAACTTCGCCTCACCTTTAACTTCGCCTATACAGAATTGATCACAACTTTGCTCATGGTAACAGGCGAACTTGTGATTCGCTTTGAAGTTTATGTAACTTAACCTGTTTGTTGCAGATATGGCTGCTGTTGCTGGAGCAGGTGGTGCAGGCGGTGATGACGGAGGTGATCACCAGAGACAGTTCTTCCCGGGTCACAACATGTACATAACATTAGACCCGGAGGCGAGCGGAGTTGATGATTTCCGCGAAATCATCACATTTCTTTTGCGCTCGAGGATATTCCACGCGATTACAACAACTCTGCCAATATCCTTGCCCAATATTGAGGATTTCTGGCAGACAGTGGAATACGACTGTAGAGTCGAGCCCCCGGTGATGCGCGCAACAGTCAACAATCAGATTGTTCAGTTCTCTTCTGAACAAATCCGGGCGGCTTTACGATTTGGGAATGAGTCAAGGGATGATCCAACAGAGTTTGTAGCTCCTTTCCGTGATGGAGCGTTTTTAAAGATGGGATACTCTGGTCCCTTGGGGGATACGCAGAGGAGGAAAGGATTTTTACTTGACCAGTGGCGCTTTCTCATGCATGTTATGATCGTTTGCATGTCAGGGAGAAAGGCGGGCACTGATGGCATGGGCGCGAACATGCAGTCAGCGATGACTGCTCTGACATACAACAAGCGATTCAGCTTTAGTCAGATGGTCTTTTATGAGATTGATCTTCAAAGAAGAGCGATGGCGCGTGAGCGATTCATCATGTATCCAAGATTCCTACAAATGATCTTGAATCATGTTGCTCCAACGCTTCCTCAGCGCCATCCGATCCAATACGTTGAGAGTGTGAACAAACGGATCTTCGCCCAATGTAGATTCTCCAGTGCGAGGAGCAAACCTGAGCTCCGTCCTCGACATACTCCACTCTTTGGGTACTTGATCAACCCGGGGTATGTGCCTGCACGAGGGGACGAGTTTAGGGACCCGACACCACAACAGGCAGGAGCACCTCAAGCTATACCTGCTGCTCCTGTTGTGTCACCGGAGGAGAACGTGGACCTTGATGCAGAATTTGGTGGTCAAGGCTTCTTTGATATGGATCGGGTGGATCCAGAGGAAATTGTACAGGTCCCGGTTGAACGTGCTTCGACTGTGAATGTTACTAGGGCAGCTACAACGGTGGCTGGCTCAGATTCTGATGATGAAGTGGCAGAGGCAAGAAGGATTATGGTAACTCGAGAAAGACTACATGGGAAAAGAAAGAGAACTGTTGATGATAGCGAGTCTGATTATGAGGAAGAGGTACAACAGTTGATCCGGAGGTCAAGAAGGGAACGGATAGGTGCAGGATCAGGAGCCGGTGAGAGCTCTAGGGTGGTACGTTTCACTCCACCAGCACTATCCGGTATGACAATGGTTCCCTCATCACTACAGGTTACGAGGCCAAGCACTACGGTTGTTTCCGTGGTGGCTACCTCGTCTACTTTTGGCCTCCCACCCACTACTTTCCAACTTTCGACTCCTGAGATCGTTTCATTGCCGCCTCCGACCGTTACTCCATCGGAGGTCGTGGCACAATTTATAGAGTCGACTGTTGTGGCCACTGCAGGGCTATCGGTGACGATACCACCTGCGGTTACGTCTATTTCTACTTCTGAGGTCCCGGTGACATCGGAAATCCCTCCTCAGTACACTCATGATATATCGCATATGAGGTTCGATTTCGATGCAACCCTATCAGACTCTGAACGAATAGCAGCACTGGAACGGGTCGTGGCAGAGCAGTCAAGGATTAATCTTATCCAGACCCAGGCTATTCAGCGCCTAGTTACAGAGAATCAGATGCAGTCGTCCCTGCTGGTATAACATGGAAAAATCATAGATGCTTTCAAGGAGTTCTTGGCATCTCAGGGGGAGACGAGCTGTAAAGGCGACGAGTTGAGGACCAAGAGACGAAATGATAGAGACTATGATCCCAATGCATCGAAAGATGCAGGTGGTGAGTTGCCAAGAACTGATCAAGCTCTTGGAACTTCCGCAACTCAGGGGGAGTCGACAACTGCAGCTGGTGGTGATGATGTGGTGGTGGTGGATGTAGAGGAGATGGATGATGTTTTGGTTGGTGATGATGATGTACTACCGAGTGATGTGATAGAGAAGATTGGTGAAGTTATTGTGATTGATACAGAGATAGAAGAGGGAGAGATAGTTGAGGAGAATGTGGAGCATGAGATACCGCAAGTCGAGAACGTAGATATGAGTCAACAGATTGGAAATGATGAGTCTGAATGGGAAGAGCAGCCTAGATGGAAGGAAGGCTATGCTCAGTGGTTTGTCAAAACGAAGAAACCGGCGGTCCCTACAATGTTTAAGAAGAGTTACAACATTAAAGGCTATGCTGAAGCGAAGAAAGGGATTATTTGCTGGATATATGATGAGCAGTTGAGGCTCTTCGTGATTAAAAGGTATGACGGTGTTCAGTACTTTAGAAGGATGTTAAGATCGTTGAATACACTGCCAAAATGTGAAGTGAAAGACTTAGCCAGATTGGGATTGATAAACAGAAGTGACGATAATATGGCTAGAGTCATTGGGAAAATTGTGTGGAAAGAGAGTATAAAAGAGAAGAAATTTGAGCTGTTGAAGCCATAAAAGGGAAAACTTGTTGAAGACAAGGATAGAGGTTTGAGAGCTGATGGAAAGCCTTGGATGATTATGAAGTATAAACTGATCCGGTGTTTGAAAGAAGTACCGATGAAGCTAATGCCCAAGGATGTGCTTAAAGACTTGAAGTGGTGGTTTGTAGATTGTGAGACAGCTGAAGAAGTGATGGAAGACGAAGATGAACAAGAGCTGCTTAGAGTGTACGATCCGATGCACTTGGTAAACTTATCGCAAGCTGATTTGCAGGTGTTGAATGACAAGAAGATATTTTATATTCCTGCTTGGAAAGACGAAGCGAGGAAATATCAAAGAGTTGTCTCGGTTTGTGTTCGAGAAGGAGTGCATGCTTGAAGATAGAAGATTGAAGATTACAAGACACGTGTTTGAAGCTAAAGAGGTGAAGCTACTGCCAAGGGGGAGTCTGTTGGTGCATGATGTCAGTAGTTCAGTGTCGAGTGTCTGTAATCGTGTTAGTTAGATTTGAGTTTAGTATGTAAGCGAAGTTACTAACAAGTTCGCTTATATGGGCGAACTTGTTAGACAAGCGAAGTTAGGGACAACTTCGCCTGAACATACCAGGCGAAGTTGTCGTGTCTATATAAGCTGTTTGTTACGGCTTATTCAAAAGATTAAGAGTTTATTCGTGTATTCGAGTCAGAGAGTTTTGTACTAAGTGATCATAGTATCACGTGTTTACGGTTGGAATACAACGTGTGTTTGGTTATCGTATCGTGTGTTAGCTCGTATTGTTTTCTATACTCGTAACGTCTTACGTAGGGATTCCGCACCTACGTAGAACGCGATATCTCGTGTAGATCCGGCTGGGAACCTACAATTACTTTTTCCTTATATATTTGAGTATGATCGGGTAGGAAAACACATGTACTTACACACACACTAGAGTAGAAGCACATATTCTCTCTACACACTAGCTTACTTTATAACCTCGATGGTTAATACTAACAGTGATGTGTTATCTATGTTTTCGTAGGTTAAAGCATACATGGAGCAGCAGAATAAGACCAACCAGAGGATCCTTCGTGAGATAGAAGATCTCAAGAAGAACAAGAGGCCAGCAGAGTATCTCACCCCCTGATGCCAAGGATGCTGGATTTCACCAGTCCAGAATCCATGGCTCAATTCTCTCAAGGATCATCTATCCTTCAACAGGGGTCCATGGGTCAACAGACTCAAGGATCCTCGCTATTTCAGCCAGGATCATCTATCCTTCAACAGGGATCCATGGGTCAGCAGAATCAAGGAACCTCATATTATCGGTAAGGATCGGTCATCCTTCCACAAGGATCCTATAGTACCCAACCTCAAGGATCCTTCACCCCGAATCAAGGATCCTTCTTTCCGAATCAAGGATCCTCGGGCATCCAACATCAACGATCCTCTGAAGTCCATGAAGGAGATATAATCCCCATGCAGACCATAGCTTCTGGAGGACCTACTCCGATTGCTGACTCCTCTTATCCCAGATACTCGTCTGGAATACCAAACTCCACCCATAAGAGAGGTAACTGGTACGATCCTATATCTTTAGATACTAACCATGTTCCCATGCAGGATTCAGGTATCAACCAGGCCATGGCCAGAGAAATACAGAAGCTAAAGGATATGATATCTAGTGTTCCGGGAGTGATACGTCCAATCCCTGAAATACCGGAGGGGAGTCACAAACGGGAGAGAATGGAAATTAATCCTGTTCCTGAAGCGGTTTCAAACTCCCAACATGAAGACGTATGATGGAAGCACCGATCCTGAGGAACATGTAGCCCAATATCGGGAGAGAATGGAAATTAATCCTGTTCCTGAGAGACTCAAACAAGCTTGCCTTTGTAAAGGATTTGGAGCCACACTAACGGGAGCTGCACTAAAATGGCTGCTGAGTTTCCCCCTTTTGTCGGTTACATCTTTCTCTCATTTAGTTAATTTGTTTAACACTCAATTTTCCTGTAGTTGGAAATTTGAGAGGGTAACCAGTGATTTATATCGTGTTATCCAACCTAGTGATGAATCCCTTAGGGATTTCGTTACCAGGTTCGGAAGGGAAGCTCTAGAAATCCCAAACCTTGATATGACTACTGCTGTTGAAGCATTCAAGATGGGAATTCAAAAGAGCTCCCCTTTTTATGATGATTTAGTGATGACTCCATGCAGGACATTAGATGAAGTCAGAAGCAGGGCATTAAGATACATCAGCTTAGAAGAAGATAAAAAGATCCAGGATCGTCTCGGGGGACAAACGAAGCAAGAAACTCCTGAAAAGAATAAAGGATCCTGGAATAGGAACAACAATTCAAAGCCGTACGCCAAGCCCAATAATCACAACGTATGGGCAGTTGAAGAAGGAGATGACGATGAAGACTATCCTTGCATCTCCGATTATTGTTTCTCTGTGGACACTCATGGCTTGATCTGTGCCATGAAGGACTTGGGAGAAAAAGCGAGGTGGCCTTGAAAGAATGAAAAGGTTGTCGGCTTCAAAGACAAGTCTAAGTGGTGCGCTTTTCACGAAGATTTTGGCCACGCGACAGACGAATGCATCGCCTTAAGGAAAGAAATTGGATACC
Organism: Bidens hawaiensis; assembly: GCF_021521415.1. Classification (NCBI taxonomy): domain Eukaryota; kingdom Viridiplantae; phylum Streptophyta; class Magnoliopsida; order Asterales; family Asteraceae; genus Bidens; species Bidens hawaiensis. Next base: position 344,677 of record NW_027491613.1, on the reverse strand, counting down.
TCCTGAGCAAGGGTCACTTTAAAGAACTCTTGGGAAGGAAGAAATCCAAGATCCAGAATCCTGAAGATCCTCCACAAAAAGCAACACCGCCGGATGCTCATGTGATCAACTTTGTCTCCAGAGACTACGAATTGTTTAGAGATTCTTATGCCGTAGCAGAGAGTCCCGCAGAAAAATTTGAGTTGGATAACGAGAGAAGACTACTCATCCCCTCTACTCGAGTGACTGATCAGAGAATTTTTTTTAATTCAAGGATCCAGGATCCTCGACAAGACAAGCCAGATGTGCGAGCAGTTAACTTCATCTCGGGAGGTTCAGACATATGTGGAACTTCCTTCTCTGCCGCAAAAAGATTCGCCAAGGAGATCAAGATGGATAACGGAGATCGTCCAATAGTGTCAACCACATTAACAACAGACAAGAGAATCTTCTTCGATGAGGAAGACAATTTGAACATTCAGGATCCTCATCATGACGGTTTGATTATTACTTTATTTATCTCTAACCATTATGTACGCAGGATCCTAGTAGACGGCGCTAGCTCGGTCAACATTATCCAACATGATGTCCTTAAGAAAATGAATATCCCGGATTCAGAAATCATCCCCAGAAAATCAGTGCTAGTTGGCTTCAGTGGCGAAACCAAGAAGACACTGGGGGACATCAACCTCCCAATTTATATCGAAGGGTTAAATTCATACAAAACATTTTGTGTTATAGATAACCTTTCCTGTTGCAATGCTATTTTAGGTAGGCCGTGGCTCCATGGAATGAAGGCTGTAGCCTCAACTTATCACCAGTGCATCAAGCTACCTACTCCTTGGGGAGTTGTAAAGATAGTAGGTGACCAAGCGGAGACCAAGAACTATTATTCATCATCGATGAAGCCAACAGCCAAGCCAACCATAGCATAGCAACTACAGCAACATCCTAGGGACGTGATGGAAGCTCGGGAGAAAAACCTAAAAGAAGTATCATTGGACCCCGCGGATCTTGAAATAAAAGTGTTCCTAGGATCCAGTATCCCAAGTAAGATTGAGGAGGATATAATATCCTTCTTAGGGCGAAGAAGATCTACCTTTGCCTTCAAGCACTCAGACATGACAAGTATTTCAAAAGAGGTAATCACTCATAAACTTGGCCTTAATTTATCTGTTAAACCCGTCCATCAGAAGCGAAGAAAATTCGCTCCTGAGAGGAACAAGATCATACAAGAAGAAGTTGAAAAACTTCTTAAGGTCGGTATGATCAGAGAGGTTCAATATCCTCGATGGCTAGCTAATGTGGTCGTTGTTTCAAAAAAGAATGGAAAGTGGAGGGTGTGTGTCGATTTTACTTATTTAAACAAGGCATGCCCCAAGGATCCTTTCCCATTACCACATATAGATTCCATGGTGGATGCAACGACAGGACATGAAATTCTTACCTTTATGGATGCTTCCTCTGGATTTCAACAAATTCAGATGTAACCATCTGATCAAGAGGATACAGCATTCATGACTCCTACCGGCATATATTGTTATACTGCTATGCCGTTCGGACTAAGAAATGCAGGGGCAACATACCAAAGATTAGTCAACATGATGTTCAAGGATCAGTTGGGTAATACTATGGAGGTCTACATAGATGATATGGTGGTGAAATCAAAGAAATCTGAGGATCACCTTAGAGACCTCGAGGAAGCATTCAATATCCTCGACCAATATAACATAAAATTGAATCCATCAAAATGCCACTTTGGTGTTAAGGCTAGAAAATTTCTGGGATATATGGTGACTAAGAGAGGAATTGAAGCAAGCCCCGAACAAATTGAAGCCATCTTCAATTTAAAATCTCCTGCAAACACAAAGGATGTCCAAAGGCTTACAGGAAGAATAGCTGCTCTCAACCGATTCATCTCAAGATCCTCCGAGAAATGCAAAGACTTCTGTTAGTGCACAGAAATTTGACACTGTGGATATGTTATCCTGGCATATGTTTTGGATCAGTTATCCTTAGCGTGTGTTCTAGATCCCGTCAGGATCAAGGATCCACAGTACTTATTATTTACTAAAGGTTGTTCTCATGTGTAGTCTTATATTTAGCAAGTATAACGGTTAGAAGACTCAGGCTATCCACTAACTTGCAGTCAGGAAGATATTGACGTGTCTGGATCAGTTGTCCTTCTTAAGAGTTCCAGAGCTATGTCAGGATCATGGATCCTCGGTATTCGGTGCTGTTAACGGTTGTTTCTTATATGAAGGCTGATATTTATCAAGTATAACGGCTCCAAGACCTGGTCTACCCCCTTTTTCGCAGCCTGAGTGATGGAGCGCGTGGTCAAAGTGGCTGTTACGATTATAATGAAGACATGGCGGATTTTTAGGGATTATTAGTTAATAGTCTTTAATATTAATAACTCCATTGAGTTATTATTTTTGATATATAATGGAGATTATGATGAGTTAGTAAACACATTGTATACACACACACTAAAGCAGAAACAAGCATTCTCTCTACACTAGCACACTTTGTAATCTCGATCATATACTCCACCGCATTTGTAACCACCTTTTGTTTATCAATATAATCGACGGTGATAGTTTTCAACGTCCAGGGATTTTTTGTGCCGGAGACCACGATAATCATATACTCGTCGACCAAAGGTTACCTTGTCGATCATTGACTAAAGTAATTAGACCAAAGATTAGCTTATTAATCCTTGACCGAAGTTATTTTACCAAAGATTGCCTTGATAAGTTTTGACCGAAGTAAGATTATTTTGGTTAAGGGCTTTTTCCCTCGTGATCAAATAATTGTGTTCATCCAGATTACGATTACAAACTCAATATTATCGTGTTAGCACCTTACCTCACAATTACGAATTTGGATACATTATCCTTGTGTGATTTTTGTCCAAAACAAATTGGCGCCCACCGTGGGGAAATTGGTGCTATAATCCAGATTATTCCTATCATTTTCAACCTTTTCATACCCATGTCACTATCAATGGCCTCTCAATCAACCTCTGCTTCATCAACCATTTCATCCCCGGTTTATCTCTCATCAAGAACTTTGCCTCCGATGCCTCCTCCAATTACGGGAGCACCAAGGACCACCGCGGCTGGAAACAAGACACAAATTCCAGCCTTCCAGAGCTCAAAAACCACTGCTGCCACTTTGGTGGTCAAATCTAACAATGATGTTTCTGCTATGTTTTCACAAGTTAAGGCATACATGGAGCAGCAGAACAAAACCAACCAGAGGATCCTACGTGAAATTGAAGATCTCAAGAAAAGAAAGAGGCCAGCGGAGGATCAGACTCCCTTGATACCTAGGGTGCTGGAATTTTCTACTCCAGGATCTGTGGCTCAACATACTCAAGGATCCTCGATCTTCCAACAAGGATCATCCATCCTTCAACCAGGGTCCGTGGGTCAGCATACTCAAGGATCCTCGATCTTACAACAAGGATCATCCATCCTTCAACCAGGGTCTGTGGGTCAGCGTACTCAAGGATCCTCGATCTTCAGCCAGGATCATCTATTCTTCAACAGGGGTCCATGGGTCAACAGACTCAAGGATCCTCGCTATTCCAGCCAGGATCATCTATTCTTCAACAGGGATCCATGGGTTAATAGACTCAAGGATCCTCGCTATTTCAGCCAGGATCATCTATTCTTCAACAGGGATCCATGGGTCAGCAGAATCAAGGATCCTCATATTATCGACAAGGATCAGTCATCCTTCCACAAGGATCCTATGGTACCCAACCTCAAGGATCCTTCATCTCGAATCAAGGATCCTTCTTTCCGAATCAAGGATCCTCAGGCATACAACATCAACGATCCTCCGAAGTCCATGAAGGAGACATAATCCCCATGTAGACTATAGCCTCTGGAGGACCAACTCTTATCGCAGACTCCTCCTATCCCATCTACTCATCCGAGATGCCAACCTTCACTCAGCAAAGAGGTAACTTGTACGATCCTTTATCCTTAGATGCTAACCGTGGTTCCATGCAGGATGCAGGTATCAACCAAGCTATGGCCAAGGAGCTACAAAAGCTCAAGGATATGATATCCAGTGTTCTCTGGGTCATAAGACCAATTCCCGAGACACATGAGGGAAGCCACAGAGTATCCAGATTCGCTCCGCCTATCTGTGATGCTGAAATCCCGAAGCGGTTCCAGACTCCGAATATGAAGACTTACAACGGGACCACTGATCCTGAAGAACATGTAGCACATTATAGGGAAAGGATGGAGATCAATCCTATTCCGGAGAGACTCAAAGAAGCTTGCCTATGCAAGGGCTTTGGATCCACACTAACGGGAGCCGCTCTAAAATGGCTGCTAAGTCTTCCTCCCTTTTCAATTACTTCTTTCTCTCACTTAGTTAACTTGTTTAACACTCAATTTTCCTATAGTCGGAAATTTGAGAGGTTAACCAGTGATTTACATTGTGTTGTCCAACCTAGTGATGAATCCCTTAGGGATTTCGTCACCAGATTCGGTAAGGAAGCTCTAGAAATCCCAAATCTTGACATGACTACTGCTGTTGAAGCATTCAAGATGGGAATTTAGAAGAGCTCCCCCTTTTTATGATGATTTAGTGATGACTCCATGCAGGACATTAGACGAAGTCAGAAACAAGGCATTAAGATACATCTGATTAGAGGAAGATAAAAGGATCCAGGATCGTCTTGGAGGAAAAATGAAACAAGAAACTCCCGAGAAGAATAAAGGATCCTAGAATAGGAACAACAATTCAAAGTCGTACGCGAAGCCCAATAATCACAATGTGCGGCCAGTTGAAGAAGGAGATGATGATGAAGACTATCCTTGCATCTCCGATTATTGTTTCTTTGTGGATACTCATGGCTTGATCTGTGCCATGAAGGATCTGGGAGAAAAAGCAAGGTGGCCCCGAAAAAAATGAAAAGGTTGTCGGCTTCAAAGACAAGTCTAAGTGGTGCGCTTTCCATGAAGATTTTGGCCACACAACAGATGAATGCATCGGCTTAAGGAGGGAAATTGGTTACCACCTGAGCAAGGGTCACTTTAAAGAACTCTTGGGAAGAAAGAAATCCAAGATCCAAGATCCTGAAGACCTTCCACAGAAAGCAACACCACCACCGCCAGATGCTCACGTGATCAACTTCGTCTCCAGAGACTATAACATATTTCAAACATCTTATCCTAAAGAAGAATTCAAGTTGGACGATGAAAGAAAGCCACTCATCCGCACTACTCGAATAACTGATGAAAGGATATTCTTCGATTCGAGCATCCGGGATCCTCACCAGGATGAACTGGATGTACAAATGGTCAATTTCATCTTTGGAGGATCCAACATATGTGGAACTTCCTTCTCAGCAGAAAAAAGGCTCGCCAAAGAGATCAAGTTGGACAACGGAGACCGACCAATAGTATCCACCACTTTAACGACAGACAAAAGGATCTTCTTTGATGAGGAAGACAAACTAAACATCCAGGATCCTCACCATGATGGTTTCATTATTACTTTATTTATTGCTAACCACTATGTATGCAGGATCCTAGTGGACGGTGGAAGCTTGGTCAACATCATCCAGCATGATGTCCTTAAGAAGATGAACATTCCAGATTCCGAGATCGTCCCTAGAACATCAGTGCTAGTCGGTTTCAGCGGAGAAACCAAGAAGACATTGGGGGACATCAACCTTCCAATTTATATTGAAGGGTTAAATTCATATCAAAAATTCTGTGTAATTGATAACCTTTCTTGTTGCAATGCTATTTTAGGTAGGCCTTGGCTCCATGGGATGAAGGCGGTTGCCTCAACCTTCCACCAATGCATCAAACTACCAACTTCTTTGGGAGTAGTAAGGATAGATGGTGACCAAGTGGAGGCCAAGAATTATTATTCTTCGTCCATGAAGCCGACAGCTAAACAGACGATAGCATAGCAATTACAGCAAAATCCTAGGAATGTACTGGAAGCTCGAGAGCAGGACCTAAAAGAAGTAACTTTAGATCATGAAGATCCTGACATGAAGGTGTTCCTAGGATCCTGTATCCCTGACGAGATCGAGGAGGATATAATATTCTTCCTAAAGCGACGAAAATCCACGTTTGCCTTTAGACATTCAGACATGATAGGTATTTCTAAGGAGGTAATTACTCATAAATTGGGCCTTGATCATTCTATTAAACCCGTCCATCAGAAGCGAAGGAAATTCGCTCCTGAGAGGAACGCGATCATACAAGAAGAAGTTGAAAAACTTCTTAAGTCCGGTATGATCAGAGAGGTTAAGTATCCTCGATGGTTAGCTAATGTGGTTGTAGTTTCAAAAAAGAATGGAAAGTGGAGGGTATGCGTTGATTTTACAGATTTAAACAAAGCATGTCCCAAGGATCCTTTCCCGTTACCACATATAGACTCCATGGTGGATGCAACGGCAGGACATGAAATGCTTACCTTTATGGATGCTTCCTCTGGATTTCAACAAATTCAGATGGAACCATCTGATCAAGAGGATACCGCATTCATGATACCGGAATATATTGTTATATTGCTATGCCATTTGGTCTAAGAAATGCAGGGGAAACATATCAAAGACTGGTCAACATGATGTTCAAGGATCAGTTAGGCAAAACCATGGAAGTCTATATAGATGACATGGTGGTGAAATCAAAGAAGGCCGAGGATCACCTCAGGGATCTCGAAGAAGCTTTCAATATCCTTGACCCGTACAATATGAAACTGAATCCGTCAAAATGCCACTTTGGTGTTAAGGCTGGAAAGTTTCTGGGATATATGGTGACTAAAAGAGGAATTGAAGCAAGTCCAGAGCAGATTGAAGCCATCATCAACCTAAAGTCGCCTGAAAATGCCAAGGATGTCCAAAGGCTCACGGGAAGAATAACCGCTCTCAACCGATTCATCTCAAGATCCTTCGAGAAATGTAAAGACTTCTACGATATTCTTAGAAAGAATAAGAAGTTTAAATGGACGGAAAGGCATGAGGCTGCACTTACAGCCTTGAAGGATTACTTATCCTCAGCTCCAGCCCTAATGAAACCTGTGGATGGAGAATCCTTATACCTGTATTTAGCCGTCTCAGGAAACGCAGTAAGTGCCGTCTTGGTGAAGGATCATGAAGGTGAACAGCATCCCGTTTACTATGTAAGTAAAAGTCTTCTAGATGCGGAAGCCAGGTATTCTCATTTAGAAAAGTTAATTCTTGCACTCATTTTGGCATCCACTAAATTAAGACATTATTTTGAAACTCATCCTATTATTTTGAGAACTAATTATCCGGTGAATAATGTTCTTAGAAAGCCAGAGTTATCAGGTAGAATGGCCAAATGGGCAGTGAAGTTAAGTGCATACGATATCCAATATGAGCCAAGAACAGCAATCAAGTCTCAAGCACTGGCGGACTTTGTGGCTGATTTCACTAGTGATCTACAAAAAGAAGCTGACTTGGAGGTCCAACAACTGGAAAAGACCAAGGATCCTTGGATCCTCTTCACAGATGGAGCACCCAATGTAAGATGAACGGGATTGGGCATACTACGGAAATCGCCACAGGGGGACATAATACCCGAGTCCATTGCATGTGCATTTCAAGCTACCAACAATGAAGCGGAATACGAAGCACTTATAGCAGGTTTACTTTTAGCCAAAAGTATGAGGATTAGGTATCTTCAAGTTTATATGGATTCTTTACTCATTAGTAACCACTTTAACGGTTCTTATACCGTAAAAGGTGAAAATATGATCAAATATTTAGAAATTGTGAAGGAATTAACAAAATCCTTCGAAGTGTTTAGTATAGTACAGGTACCAAGAGAGGAAAATTTTGGGGCAGGCGCCGTAGCAAATTTAGCCTCATCCCTAAAAATACCAGAAAATACGAAGATCCCAATTATTCACATACTCTCGCCAGCAATAGGAGAGCAAGAAGTTGGGGAAATAACAAGTGGTAAGCAGATTGTACTTTGGGATCCATTATCCTCGGACAATCAAGGATCCTGGATCCTCCCGATCAAAAAGTACATTCAGACTGGAGAGATCCCAGCTACGGAGAATCCAAAATCCTTCAGACTCAAGGTATCGCAATATATTTTATTAGATGATATGCTATACAGAAAATCTCTTGGAGGTCCATACTTGAGGTGCATCGAGGATCCTGAAATCCAGGAAGTACTTAAAGACTTTCACGAAGGAGATTGCGGCAACCACACAGGTGGAAGAGCATTATTTTCCAGGATACTCAGAACTGGATACTTCTGGCCAACAATGAAGAAGGATGCAGTGGAGTATTCAAGGAAATGTGATGCTTGTCAAAGACATGCAAACATCCTTCATCAGCCAGCGGAGCATTTATATCCTATATCCTCTTCATGGCCTTTCATGAAATGGGGTATGGATATTGTAGGCAAGCTACCAAAAGCACCTGGTGGAAAAGTCTTTATGCTTGCTATGACTGACTACTTCTCCAAATGGATTGAGGCAGAAGCATTTGTACAAGTCCGAGAAAGGGAAGTAATATATTTTATTAAACGAAATATTATAACTAGATTTGGTATTCATGCTGAAATTGTTTGTGACAATGGTTCCCAGTTTATCAGGAATAGAACCACTAACTTTTGTGACAGTTGGGGCAGCAAAATGATTACTTCCACTCCGGTTCATCCCCAAGCCAATGGCCAAGCCGAGTCTAGCAACAAGATCATCATCAACAATCTAACGAAGAAGCTAGGATCCAAGAAGGGAAAATGGGCTGAAGAACTTCCTTATGTTCTTTGGGCAGACAGGACAACTCCAAAGAATGCAACAGGCCAAACACCCTTTTCATTGGTGTTTGGATCCGAAGCAGTAATTCCCACAGAAATGGTGGTTCCTACTGCGAGAATGAGCATCCGTGATCCTGAAGCCAATGAAGAAATACTTCTTGAAGACTTGGATACTATAGAAGAACTCAGAGACCTAGCAAAGATCAGAATGGCAGCTTATCAACAGAGGGTAGCTGGGGCATACAATAAAAATATCAGAATCAGAAGATTTCAAGAAGGAGATCTAGTGTTAAGGAAAGCCTTCCAAAACACAACAAATCCGGCTGATGGGAAGCTAGCCCCCAAATGGGAAGGACCTTATTAGATTGAGTCGGATGCAGGAATGGAGGCATATCATTTGCTCACAATGGAAGGCAATAGACTACCAAGAGCATGGAATGCTATCCACCTAGAGAAGTACTTTTTCTAATCAGGATCCAGTATCCTGAGAGGATATATTATCCTAAAAGGATCAAGGATCCGATATATTATCCTAAAAGGATCAAGGATCCTAAAATCGGTAATATCTATCTGATTACTTATCCATTTTTTATTCTTGTTATCCTAAGGATAATATATTCTTAACATTTATCTTTTCCAAGTTTTTAAGTAACAATGCAGATTTCAATAAGAGGTTCAATGTCTAAAAGATTGGCCACCTCTCCTTTACATATAAGGTACTTTACTATTTCCCTTGGCCTTGCCCACGATTGGGTATGACCCCCGATGGTCATATCCCCTAAGGTTTAAAGGTTTTCACCTTTCTCACGATCGCCAGTTGCGCACGCTATCCGACGTATAGTTCGGGGCAGCGGGACCGGTACACGCTTAGTGGATGACAATTTCGTTGTCTCCGGCTATATGGAGGATCCTACGAATAATGGTAGGCGTACCATTTCCTAAGGTTTAAGGGGTTTTCACTTCTTTTCAAGGACCATGTCGCCAGTTAACATCCGTATCTTTGGGCTTGTCCCCAGTTTAACACCAGTTGCACGGGCTTGTCCCAGATTACATGGGCTTGTCCCCAGATTACACGGGCTTGTCCCTAGTTTATTATTTGGGCTTGTCCCCAGCTTAATGGGTTTGATCCCAGTTGATATTATGAATTATTTGCAACATATTTTCTAAGTTCCTTCTGAATATCAAGAAACAGAGGATCCAGGATCCTAAAGTTATTACTTTAAGGATCATTAAGAGCTCAATACTTATGGTAACGTAGGTCTAACTAGACCTTACGGTATGATTTCTGTATATCGGTTTACACTTATTTGATTTCAGTTTATATCTTCATAGATATAAGGATCCATTATTTTCAATCTATTTTTATAAGGATTTAAGATCCTGGTTTATTTTTGTAAGGATATTTTATTCTAAAATTTTTACTCAAGATTATTTATTAAAACTTTCAATGTGACTAAAGCTATATCAAACAAACTTTCAAAATAACAAGTAACAAGCGAATAGTCAAAAGTTTGTAAACATGAGTCACCTAGACTTATCCGAAAATGTTAACCCAGATTTCACCATTCAAAAAATGAACCATTCTCCCGGGTTAAACAGGTGTTACTAGCTGTTCATGATTTTCAGGGAGAAGGATATACGGCCGGAAGGGAAGTTCCCATGGAAATTCCATTGATATATGACAATTATATCCAACTTGTCAAATCTCATATGATTTTGCAAAGAAGTTTAAATTCAAAGGCAAAATGACAGTTGTGATCTTATCACAACCGCCATTTTAGGGGCAATTGTTAGTGCACAGAAATTTGACACTGTGGATATGTTATCCTGGCATATGTTTTGGATCAGTTATCCTTAGCGTGTGTTCTAGATCCCGTCAGTATCAAGGATCCACAATACTTATTAATTACTAATGGTTGTTCTCATGTGTAGTCTTATATTTAGCAGGTATAACGGTTAGAAGACTCAGTCTATCCACTAACTTGCAGTCAGGAAGATATTGACGTGTCTGGATCAGTTGTCCTTCTTAAGAGTTCCAGAGCTATGTCAGGATCATGGATCCTCGGTATTCGGTGCTGTTAACGGTTGTTTCTTATATGAAGGCTGATATTTATCAAGTATAACGGCTCCAAGACCTGGTCTACCCCCTTTTTCGCAGCCTGAGTGATGGAGCACGTGGTCAAAGTGGCTGTTACGATTATAATGAAGACATGGCGGATTTTTAGGGATTATTAGTTAATAGTCTTTAATATTAATAACTCCATTGAGTTATTATTTTTGATATATAATGGAGATTATGATGAGTTAGGAAACACATTGTATACACACACACTAGAGCAGAAACAAGCATTCTCTCTACACTAGCACACTTTGTAATCTCGATCATATACTCCACCGCATTTGTAACCACCTTTTGTTTATTAATATAATCGACGGTGATAGTTTTCACCGTCCGGGGGTTTTTTGTGCCGGAGACCACGATAATCATATACTCGTCGACCAAAGGTTACCTTGTCGATCATTGACTAAAGTAATTCGACCAAAGATTAGCTTATTAATCCTTGACCGAATTTATTTTACCAAAGATTGCCTTGATAAGTTTTGACCGAAGTAAGATTATTTTGGTTAAGGGCTTTTTCCCTCGTGATCAAATAATTGTGTTCATCCAGATTACGATTACACACTCAATAATATCGTGTTAGCACCTTACCTCACAATTACGAATTTGGATACATTATCCTTGTGTGATTTTTGTCCAAAACAACTTCTATGATATTCTTAGAAAGAATAAGAAGTTTGAATGGACAGAAAAGCATGAGGCAGCACTCAAGTCGTTGAAGGATTACTTATCCTCAGCACCATCCTTAATGAAGCCTGTAGATGGAGAATCCTTATATTTATACCTAGCAGTTTCAGGTAATGCAGTAAGTGCTGTTCTCGTTAAGGATCATGAAGGTGAACAACACCCCGTATATTATGTAAGTAAGAGTCTGTTAGATGCAGAAGCCAGGTACTCTCATCTTGAAAAATAATTCTTGCTTTAATTATGGCTTCTACAAAATTGAGACATTATTTTGAAACTCACCCTATTATTTTGAGAACTAATTATCCTGTGAAGAATGTTCTAAGAAAACCAGAGTTATCAGGTAGAATGGTCAAGTGGGCTGTGAAATTAAGTGCATTTGATATCCAATATGAGCCAAGAACAGCAATCAAATCTCAAGCATTAGCAGACTTTGTGGCTGATTTCACTAGTGATCTACAAAAAGAAGCTGACTTGGAGGTCCAACAACTGGAAAAGACCAAGGATCCTTGGATACTCTTCACAGATGGAGCACCCAACGTAAGAGGAACAGGATTAGGGATCCTACTGAAATCGCCACAGGGGGACATAATACCCCAATCCATATCTTGTGAGTTCCAAGCAACAAACAATGAAGCAGAGTATGAGGCTCTGATCGCAGGTTTGCAATTAGCCTAAAGCATGGAGATCAGGTATCTTCAAGTTTATGTAGATTCTTTATTGATAACTAACCACTTTAATGGCTCGTATGTTGTTAAAGGTGAGAAACTAATGAAATATTTAGATGTTGTGAAGGAGTTATCGAAATCCTTCGAAATATTTAGTATTACACAGGTACCGATGGAAGAAAACGCTGGGGCAGACGCCTTGGCAAACTTAGCCTCATCTCTGAAGATTCCCGAGGATTTGAAAATCCCAATAATCCACATACCCTCGCCAGCAATAGGAGAGCAAGAAGTTGGGGAAATAACAAATGATAAGCTGATTATGCTTTGGGATACACTATCCTCGGACAATCAAGGATCCTGGATCCTCCCGATCAAAAAGTACATACAAACAGGAGAAATTCTAACAACAGAGAATCCCAGATCCTTCAAACTCAAGGTATCACAGTACATTTTATTAAATGATATACTATATAGAAAATCTCTTGCAGGTCCATATTTGAGATGCATTGAGGATCCTGAGATCAAAGAAGTACTCAAGGATTTTCATGAAGGAGATTGCGGCAATCACACAGGTTGAAGAGCATTATTTTCTAGACTACTTAGAACCGGATACTTCTGGCCAACAATGAAGAAGGATGCAGTGGAGTATTCAAGGAAATTTGATGCTTGTCAAAGACATGCAAACATCCTTCATCAGCCAGCGGAGCCTTTATATCCTAAATCCTCCTCATGGCCTTTCATGAAATGGGGTATGGATATTGTAGGCAACTTACCAAAAGCACCAGGTGAAAAAGTCTTTATGCTAGCCATGACTGACAACTTCTCCAAATGGATTGAGGCAGAAGCATTTGTACAAGTCCGAGAAAGGGAAGTAATATCTTTTATTAAATGAAATATAATAACTAGATTTGTTATTCCTGCTGAAATTATTTGTGATAATGGTTCCCAGTTTATCGGGAATAGAACCACTAACTTTTGTGACAGTTGGGGCATCAAAATGATTACTTCCACTCCGGTTCATCCTCAAGCCAATGGTCAAGCAGAGTCTAGCAACAAGATCATCATCAACAATCTAAAGAAGAAGCTAGGATCCAAGAAGGGAAAATGGGCTGAAGAACTTCCTTACGTTCTTTGGGCAGACAGGACAACTCCAAAGAATGCAACAGGGCAAACACCCTTTTCACTGGTGTTTGGATCCGAAGCAGTAATTCCCACAGAATTGGTGGTTCCTAATGCGAGAACGAGCATCCGTGATCCTCAAACCAATGAGGATGTCCTTATTAAAGACTTGGATACTATAGAAGAACTCAGAGACCTAGCAAAGATCAGAATGGCAGCTTATCAACAAAGGGTAGCTGGGGCATACAACAAAAATATCAGAATCAGAAGATTTCAAGAAGGAGATTTGGTGTTAAGGAAAGCCTTCCAAAACACAACAAATCCGGTTGATGGGAAGCTAGCGCCCAAATAGGAAGGACCTTATCAGATTGAGTCGGAAGCAGGAAAGGGAGCATATCATTTGCTTACAATGGAACACAATAGACTACCAAGAGCATGGAATGCTATCCACCTAAAGAAATATTTTTTTCTAATTAGGATCCAATATCCTGAGAGGATATATTATCCTTAAAAGGATCAAGGATCCTAAAATTGGTAATATCTATCTGATTACTTATTCATTTTGTATTCTTGTTATTCTAAGGATAATATACTTTTAACGTTTATCTCTTCTAAGTTTTTAAGTAACCATGCAGATTCTAGTGAGAAGTTCAATGTCTAGGAGGTTGGCCACCTCTCCTTTACATATAAGGTACTTTACTATTTCTTTTGGCCTTGCCCACGATTGGGTATGACCCCCGATGGTCATATCCCCTACGGTTTAAAGGTTTTCACCTTTTTCACGATCGCAGTTGTGCATGCGATCCGATGTATAGTCCGGGGCAGCGGGACCAGTACACGCTTAGTGGCTAACAATTTCGCTGTTTCCGGCTATATAGAGGATCTTACGAATTATGGTAGACGTACCATTTCCTAAGGTTTAAGGGGTTTTCACCTCTTCTCCAGGGCCATTTCGCCAGTTTAATTCTAAGGTTTAAGGGGTTTTCACCTCTTCTCAAGGGCCATGTCGCCAGTTAACACCAGTTTATTGGGCTTGTCCCTAGAATATTGTTGGGCTTGTCCCCAGTTTATTGGGTTTGTCCCCAGAATATTTGTTAGGCTTGTCCCCAGTTTATTGGGCTTGTCCCCAGAATATATGTTGGGCTTGTTCCCAGGTTATTTTATGGGCTTGTCCCCAGCTTAACGGATTTGATCCCAATTAATAATATGAATTATTTGCAGCGAATTTTCTAAGTTATTACTGAAGATCGAGAAACTAAGGATCCCGGATCCTAAAACTACTCTTGTAAGGAACATTGAGAGTTCAATAGTTCTGGTAACTTAGGTCTATCTGGACCTTCTAGTATGATCTTTATCGTTAAACCTAGACTTGTTATTCATTGTAATAAATTCGGATATTCCGATTGGAAAGACTATTTTCTTAAGGTTATTTGGATACTAAAAATTTGTCTATCTTAAGGATACTTTATCCTAAAATTTATGATTTAAGGATATTCTTTTCTAAATATTTTCTTCCTTAAGGATATTTTATCCTAAACAACTTTTAAGGATCTTTTATCCTAACCTTTTACTTAAGAATATTTATCAAACTATTAATAATGCTAAAAGTTATATCTAACAAATATTTGAAGATGAATAACATGTAAATAGTCAAAAGATTTATATATTAATTAAGATAAGCCCCGAGGACTTATCCAAAATTACCTAATCCGGACTTCACCATACGAAAAGATGGACCATCCATCCGGGTTAAGTGAAAGTTACTAATTGTTCATAAAGTGCAGGAATTAAAAACAGGGGCAACAAAGGCTTCATCCCCACAAACAGAGGATCCCTCCACCTTTGTCACCCCTGCCGATTGTCTTAAGGATCATAGATCCTTTATCCTAATTTCTATTGTTTATTACAAACCATAGTATTGTTCATAAAAACATCAACACAAACAAAAAAGTGGGCTCGGGCCTTGTCTTTAATATCCTTCATCGCCCACTTAAGCTGCATCTTCTATCGCAGCGTCACCTTCCCCCTTGCCAGCTTCAACCACCTCTTTAACGCCACTGGTCCCATCCTCAGTGTTCTCAACCATCTC
This sequence comes from Bidens hawaiensis, assembly GCF_021521415.1. NCBI lineage: Eukaryota > Viridiplantae > Streptophyta > Magnoliopsida > Asterales > Asteraceae > Bidens > Bidens hawaiensis. The sequence goes on along the minus strand of NW_027491613.1, from coordinate 329,233 downwards.
CTCGTCATCCTCACCACCAAGGTCGTCAAGAGAAGCCTTCCATTTCTCCACATCCCTAGCCGATTGTCAAAATCGGGATCACCAGCCTCCATCGCCATCTTGATCCGCACTTGGAAGATCGACCTAGCAGCCCACACCTTGGCTTCGTCTGTCGCTTGCTCCACTGCCTCTTGACGTTGGGCTTCAGCTGAGAATATCTGATCCTCCAATTGTTTCTTGAGTTGGATCATGGCTTTATCCTTAGCAACCGCAGCTTTCCCTAAACCTGCCATCTTTTCGCTCATCTGAAGGATAGTCTTCTCATAATAATCCTTCATAGCAATCACATCCTACCAACAATTTTCATATCAAGATTGGGACAATACTGGATCCTAAATTATTAAAGATGAAAATACGATATACTTACAGAGCAGACAATGTCGCAATGAGTCTTGGGATCGGAGGATCTTTTCCTCTTAGAAGCTGCAGATTTGGCCCTGGTTGTGGCAGTCTTTGGTTCAGAACTGGTTCCAGCCTTTGAAGCTTTCTTCTTGGCAGTGGGGGAGGTCACCATACAATCTATATCGTCCAGGGAGAACTTGAGGGCAGACTTTCCAGATTTCTTGGTGCCTAAAGAAGGAAAATCGACATATAAGTATTCTACTTTATTCTAATTACTTTAAAATTATTAACTTACTTGACATGCTTGAACTTGAGGGGATATCACAAAAACCTTCAACGAATCGAGCTTGAAAAGTTCTAACCACGGTATCCAGCTCCAGGAACTGTTTTGCTTTTTCTTCCGTTCCAGGTAGCTTGCTCAATGAAGCGAAGTTCTCAACTGCAGACAACAGAAAAGAATAAGTCTTAAAACTAAAGAATGAAGGATCCTGCTATTCCTTAAGGATCCAGGATCCTACCCTTCGTGGCCCACGTTGAAGGAAGATCAGTCCCCCTGGTATCGAGTCGCGTTTAACAAAGAAAAATTGATTCTTCCACACGGAATCATTTAACGTGGCTTTGGAGATCGGATGGGGCTGACGGGGCTTGGATTTGAAGATAAAACGGGAAGAACCGAAGGTAGTGAGGGTATACAGATATGACAACTCCGGAAGGCCAAAATCGATTTTTTCCTCCTTGATGATTCTTTCGATAGTGCTAAGAACCCTCCAAATCATCGGCATGGCTTGTATGTAAGATATGCCGGTAGAATCGAAAAAACTTTGGGTAAAAGGTGGAAAGGGGTATTTGTAGCTAATAAGAAAGGGAGTTGCCGGAAAGCATATCCAATCCTTAGAGTAAATGTCGCATCTAATGCTGGATTCGTAGGGTCGGAACAGGGTTTCTGGAGGAAATAATGTATGAAAACTGTCAACCTCAGGATCTGTGAGCTTACAAATTTCAGAAGATGGGTTAGAAAGCAGACCTTGGGGTTCCATTTCGACTAGTTCGGAACCCCCGGATGACTGTTCAGAAGGTTTAGAAGGGGCCGGAGAAGAAGAAGAAGCGGCGGACATGATTAAAGAAAATAAGATACAGAGGTTAGAAGAATACCTGATGCGTCGGATGAAGCTGTATATAATCCAAGATATAGGGCGGCATATATAGACGGTTATAATTAACCTTGGGAGCTAAATGGTAAATTTTCTGGCAAAACAGTCCCATCATTCAGTTTTCACAGGATTTTGAATTTCAAAATGACAGCTGTGCTCCACTTTCACCCGCCATTTTGGGGGCAATTGTTAGGTCACGATTTTTATACTGAGGATCCTTTATCCTTGACTGTCTTATGGATAGTTTATCCTTGAAATATACATCCGGATATAAAGGATCGACGATCCTCGGTATTGTTTGTTTACTAATGATTGCGTTTAGTATGGTGATGTGTTAGACAGGTATATCAACTTTAAGACGAACTTGCATCAATTATCCTCATGGGACTTCCTATAGCTGGAACATGGATCTAGGATCCTAATTCAAAATAGCTGATTATGAACGAACCCTCTAGAAGATTGACGTTTAAATAACAACAACGGTATCTAGACTTGGTCTACCGCTTTATTCGCTAGTGAGTGGCTATCAGCACGTGGTTAAAGAGCACGTTGGTGAAGGATGGAAGACTAGCGGATTAATAGGATGAAGTTGTTAAGTTTGTTAATTACTTTTTCCTTATATATTTGAGTATGATCGGGTAGGAAAACACATGTACTTACACACACACTAGAGCAAAAGCAAGTATTCTCTCTACACACTAGCATACTTTGTAACCTCGATCGTATACTCCACAAACACTTGTAATCACTTTTTGTTAATCAATAAACTCGACGGTGATAGTTTTCACCGTCCGGGGGTTTTTTGTGCCGGAGACCACGATATTCATATACTCATCGACCAAAGGTTACCTCGTTGATCATTGACTAAAGTAGTCCGACCAAAGATTATCTTAATAATCATTGACCGGAGTTATTTTACCAAAGATTACCTTGATAAGTTTTGACCGAAGTAAGACTATCTTGGTTAAGGGCTTTTTCCCTCATAATCAAACCTTTGTGTTCACCAACATTACGCATATACATTTGTCATTATCGAGTTAGCACCTCACCTCACATAACAAATTTGGATACTTGATCCTTAACTGATTTTTGTCCAAAACAATAATGTAGAGGCAAACTACCAAGAACTGCTTTTACCAATGTTAGTCTGCCTCCAAATGAAAGAGTACTTTCCTTCCAACCATTGAGCTTATTTTTAACCCGATCTAAGACAGGGGTCCAATGCCTTGATAGACCCAAGTTTGCACCCACTAGTAACCCAAGAAAGGTCACTGGAAGAGAACCAGCTTCACACCGAAGTAAATTAGCCAAAGAAAAAACATCCGGGTGTGGGACACCAACACCAAACAACTTGCTTTTGTTAAAGTTCACTTTAAGGCCAGAAGCAATGTGAAAACACCTTAACAACCTAGAAAGATTCGCCATGTCAGTTACGTTCCAATCACCGATAAACATTACATCATATGTGTACATTACGTGCGAGACGATAGGCCCATTTTTAGGAAGTCTAATACCTTTAAACAGATTCAGATGGATTGTGGATTTCATGGTTGCATTTAAACCCTCCATGGCAATAATGAAAAGGAAAGGAGCAAGCGGGTCGACTTGCTTAACACCCCGTTTAAATTTGAATTCCAACGTTGGTGAACCGTTAACTAAAACCGATGCTCGACCTGAGTTTAGACTTGAACGAATCCAAAACCTCCATTTAAAACCGAACCCCAAATTCTCCAATATCGAGTCAAGATATGACCAATTGACCGAGTCGAAAGCTTTGTCGAAATCGACTTTGAACAACATGCATTTTTATTTGCATCATTAATCCAAAAAATAACTTCGTTAACAATCAAATGACCATCAAGGATATTCCTATCTTTGATATAGGCAGATTGTTCATCACCAACAATTGAAGCAATCACGTTTTTAAGCCTTAAGGCGAGCAACTTGGAGATAACCTTAGACATGCAACCTATCAAACAAATCGGGCGGTAATCTGAAAAAGATATCGGGTCCGTCTTTTTCGGGATAAGAGAAATAAATGCTGAATTACACCCATAATCCAAGTAACCATTCTGCTCAAAATCTTTAACAAACTCAAAAAACTCGTTACACACCACGTCCCAGAAAACCTTAAGAACTTGAAAGTAAAGCCGTCGGGTCCCGGAGATTTATCACTTCCGCAAGACCAAATAGCTTCTTTTAATTCTGCCATAGAAAAAGGCCTTTCCAGCCATACACTATTCTCTTCCGACTACTTCTTGAAAAAACCGTTGCGCAATTTAGGTTTTTCTAAGGTATGATCATCAAATTTCTCAGCAAAGAATTTGAAAAACCTGTCTTTAACCACGCCCGGATCAGTTTCCCAACACCCATTACTAGAGATACCATTGATCCTAGACCTTTTAATATTCCCATTAATAAAACCATGGAAAAACTTAGAGTTTTCATCTCCCTCAACGTCCCACCGAACTTTTGTTTTTTGACGAAGATCTAAATTCTTTCTCAAGTTTATTTCCAAAACTTTAATTTTCGAATCATCCCTAACCACCTTGTCAACATCAGAGATACCCGAGACCTCTGCTCTTATCTCAATGTCATTTATGGTTTCAGTCAACTTTTTTAAAGCTTCTTCCTCATCACTAATAATCCCCAATCTCCAAGCTTTTATATCCTCTTTTAGTTTTTTAAGCTTCCTCATGAGATTTAGTTCTTTGGAAGAGCAAGGTCTGCCAATCGACCGGGAAGCAATGACCACTTCCGCAAGACTATCACAGGTCAACCAAGAGTTGAAAATTTTAAAGGGAACGGGACTTAGACGAGCCTGATTAGCGGAGAACACCAATGGACAGTGGTCTGGATAAATTCTCGGTAGTGCCGTTACCAACCCAGACGGCCACTTATTGAGAAAATTTTTACAAACCAAGAAGCGATCTATCTTACTAAGATGACAACCATCATCGCTCATCCAAGTAAATCTCCTACCACCCATGTTATATTCAAAAAGCCCGGCCATCAATATGAAATTATTGAAAGGCGCCATATCCGAATCACAACCCGAAACCGGTAATCTATCCTCCTTAACACGCGTCTCATTAAAATCTCCCAAGAAAACCCACCAACCGGGATAAACCGATTTCAAGTTAATAAGCTCATCCCAAAGATTTCTCCTATCATAAGCATTAATAGAAGCATATACATTTACGAAATTAAAACGAACCTCATCAAGACCCGCCCATGTGCCAGAGAGAAGAATGAAGTTTGGGTGTTTAACCTCGTGTAAAAGAGTGAAAAATGATGGATCCCAGATGCAAAACAGACCGCCTGATCTCCCACTCGACCCAACAACAGACGATTCGAAAGGCGTGTTCCCCCATAGATTCCCAAGAGGAATATCAAGAGGATTTACCAACTGAGATTCCTGACCACAAAGCAAATTTATGTTATTTGTTCTCCTTAAACCCCGAATCCATTTTAATTTATTAATGCCCCTGGTGCCCGCCCCTCTACAATTTATGGACATAATATTCATCTAAAACCACTCGAACCACCTTCTTCAATTAACGAGGCTTTAATTGAGTCCTCTTTACCGTTAAAATTAAAGCCGACCGCATTTCCCACTCGAATTGTGCTTGAAACTTCAACTCCGATGGAGTCAACCGAAAAATTGTGCGAGGTCGAGGAGGATGTAGAACTCCTGTGACCAAGAGAGAGTGACCTTGCCAGCCTGATGAGTGAGTCTCTCAAAACATGTCTACCTCTCATTGAAGAACTAGGCGGATTCCCAAGAAAAGCTACTTCGGGACAAGGAATCCTTTTTATCCTGTGATGGTGGTTCCACTCTCACAACTTATTACGACGTAGACATGCTCGGTTTTCCATACACGAGACGATCCTGGACAGGATACACGCTCCTCTTAAAGGGTCTCCTATCTCATAGAAGACAAAAAAAAACAATTTGTTGTTTCCTGCTAATCGGTTGAGGCTGAATATTATTCAACGACATCTATAGTCAGTGAAGTCCTATAGATGCGTTGGCTTATTGGGGATTTGGAGATTCCTAGGAAGGGACCCACTACTTTATTTTATGATAACTAGTTGGCAAATCGCTAACAATCCAGTTTTTCATGAAAGAACCAAGCACGTGGAAATGTATTGTTATTTTATTCGCGAAAGGGTTGAAAGTAAAGTCCTTAATCCGTTTCACATAGATCCAAAATTGCAAATCGCTGATGCCTTCACGAAAGAGTTGGGAGAGCCACAATTGAATTTCTTGGTTGGCAAGTTGGGTGTTACTAATTTACACTCTCAAGTTTGAGGGTAGATTGGAGATTAAGATCTGTCCCCATCACTTAATATATCTCTCTATTATTTTGGTTTGTATAGAGATGAATTTCTCAATGTTAATATGAATAAACAACACAATTATCCTCTGCCCTGTACCGTCGATCTGTTCAGTAAACTGATTCGTTTTTTTCTTGTAACAAAATTCTACTTGACCTAAACAAGATGCATGCTTTGAGGATTCCTTTGTTTGTATGTATTTTTTTGTGAAACCAATGTCATCAAATGAAATGCAGAAAATGCGGGTTCAACAGTGCTGACCTAATGTCCATTGGTTCATAAACCACGTGATAAAAGGACCTTCAAGCTATCCACCCTAAAGATTGTGGACTCATATCAAACATCCTATAAAATTTAAAGGCGAAAATGAAAATTTAGCACATCTATACATTTGAAGTAGAAGTAAGAAAAATAATTTGAGAAATTGATTGGTAGGTTTATATTCTCTTTTATAATTTGATTAACATGCTTATGTAATAATGCTTACGTAATAAACCAAAGTATGATTTTGATAAAAATATATATATATATAAGTAATTTTAAAATGAAAATTCTCAAAATGATCCAAATAAGAAAGAGAAAAAAAATGATCCAAAAAGAAACAAGATTCTCAAAATAACCCATGAAATATGTACTGAGCCGACACCTTGTTAATATAACCGACGGGATTTTACAACCAAATAAAACATGACACTTGGAAAGGTTCCGACATTTCCGACGAGATTTTTAAAAATTTTGGGGTTTTCGTCCATATTTCTAACTTAAATCATTTTGTAAAAAGCAATCTCTCCAGACGATTTTTTTATGTTTCTTATCTGGTCCGTTCAAATTATATTTTTCTTGAGAAAAGAGCTTTATGAATTTCGTCTTCCTAGACGCATTTTGAACGAATTTCATCTTCCAAGTTCATATTCTCATGTTTCTTATCTGGTAAGTTTTAAAAGTTTAATATCGTCTCGACCGATAGGATTTTTGGTATTCTGTCTCGACCGACTAAGTCTTTGAATATTCCGTCTACTCCGACTATATTTTTAATTAGGATTCAAGTGGACCACACTTTCTTAAATTAAATTATTATTTAAATCTAATATAATCTTCATATTCTTTCTTCCACCTTCTTCCATTTTCATTATTATTTAAGGGTAAAGTTAAAATACAATGGACAACAAAAATGAGAAATGTGAGAAGGAATCCAGTCCATTGATCTTGTATTTGAATGACTGAGATTAATTTAATAAATAAAAATTGATGGAAAGGGCATGAAGGTAATAACACACATTTGTTGACTTTCTCTCTCCACATGTAAGGCACATGTCAATTCCCCCATCATTTTAAAATGTCCATAACTTTTTCATACGACATTATTTTAAAAAAAAAATTCACCATAATAATAAGCGTTTTTTTATCTTTAATATGAGTATCATATTGTTATATAAAAACAAAAAAAAAATAATAGGTTTTTTAATTGTGTTTTTTTGTTGTTCATTATGTCATTGTGTAAAATGTTGTTTCCATTGTGTTTTACGTTTCAACGTAGTCACCATTGTGTCTTACGTTTTAGGTCATTGTGTTATACGTATTCATCATTGTTTTTTACGTTTTAGGTCATTGGGTTATACGTATTCACCATTGTGTTTTTCGTTTCAAGTTAAAGACACAATGGTGCGCGAAAAGACACAATGACGAAAAAAGACACAATGATAAGCGAAAAGACACAATGGTGTGCGAAAAGACACAACGGTATGCGAAAGGACACAATGACGAAAAAAGACACAATGATAAGCGAAAAGACACAATGGTGTGCGAAAAAACACAATAACGAAAAAAGACACAATGATAAACGAAAAGACACAATGGTGTGCAGAAAGACACAATTGTTTGCGAAAAGACACAATGGCGAAAAAGATACAATGATAAGCGAAAAGACACAATGGTGTGTGAAAAGACACAATGACGAAAAAAGACACAATGATAAGCGAAAAGACACAATGGTGTGCGAAAAATCACAACGACGAAAAAAGACACAATGATAAACGAAAAGACACAATGGTGTGCGAAAAAACACAATGACGAAAAAAGACACAATGATAAACGAAAAGACACAATGGTGTGCGGAAAGACACAATGGTGTGCGAAAAGACACAATGGCGAAAAAAGACACAATGATAAGCGAAAAGACACAATGGTGTGCGAAAAGACACAATGGACACAATGGTGTGCGAAAAGACACAATGACGAAAAAAGACACAATTATAAGCGAAAAGACACAATGGTGTGCGAAAAAAACACAATGACGAAAAAAGACACAATGATAAGCGAAAAGACACGATGGTGTGCGAAAAGACACAATGGTGTGCGAAAAAAACAATGATAAGCGAAAAGACACAATGGTGTGCGAAAAGACACAATGACGAAAAAAGACACAATGTCGTGATTTTTGTTTAATATTTTATATAACAAAAATCATACTCATATTAAAGATAAAAAAACGCTTGTTATTATGATGAAATTTTTTTAAAAAAAAATATCATACGAAAAAATTATAAACATTCTAAAATGATAGGTGTATTACATGTGCCTTGCATGTAGAGAGTGAAAATGTGTACAATTACCTCTATACCCTTTTTCTTTTTGTCCCCACTTGACACATGTCAATTATTTATGGTTTCTCACACTTCTCATTTTTGTTACCCTTTGTAGAATAACTTGACCCTATTATTTAAATCTAAATCTAATAGATTATTTAAAACCAATATTCCAAAAAAAAAGTTACGGTGTGCAAGAAAAAAAATACATAATGACGAAAGTAAACATAAAACACAAAGATAAAAAAAACACAATTAATCGTAAAATATAACACCATATTGAAGAAATAAGACACAATGCTTAAGAAAAAAAGTACAATTAATGATGAAAATAAACAAAAAATAAAATGATAAATAAAAAGACACAGTGAACTTTTATCGTCATTGTGTGTGTTTTGGACGGAGAAAACATTTTAGTTTTTTTTTTTTTACATTTTCGTTTTCTGTTTATATTTTGAGTTATAATTTTTTTAATTAATTTTTTATAAAATGTTTTTAGACCACAAATCCTTTATATTTTTTTTTTCCAGTTGTGTCCCTTTTTATTTTAATGAACCCTTGGAAATATACGAGCCTTTTCTTCTAAAAATAGTTAAAGGTAGTTGAAATAGAAATTGCATGGGGACATAAACATGTTACCCCTCTTTTGGCATGCTAACCATATTTAATTATGTAAAACACCATATATTATTATCAATAATTAACATGCAATCATTTGGTTCTCCATCTTTTACTCCCATACATTTTTACGGGTTGACTCGGCTAGTCTCAGAACATTTACATGTAAAACCCTTCTTTTCATACACATATTTCTTTCTCATTTTTTTGCTTTTGGATTTCATTCTATAAATGTATGTATTACTGTATAAGTTTTCTTTAAGCTTTACAACTACGTATTATCATCACACTATATAAACTATCTTTATGATTATAAATTGATAGGTATTATAATGAATAAGTAAAATAAGTTATGTGATGTGTTGCAAGTTATGGGATTACGATTTAAATCTATGTCTTTTAGGAAGCGGTTAGTAATATATAATTTTATTCTTTTTAAATAAAGCAAAACCGACAGTGAAATAAAACTGAAAATACCATAACTTGTTACGCAAATTGGACAAACAAGTAAAGTTTATCATGGGTTGGGTTGATCCAAAACTTCTATAACTAACATATTAACTTTATTTAATAGATAAACAACCTTAAACAAAAAGAAACGATTACACGTGAGAAAACTTACTTTTAAAACCATGTATGACATGTTACTTGATTCTATTATATTATTGTGATTATTAAGAACTGTACAACCATATCAAATACTGAACAATCTTCAAAACAAATTCTACAATCCAAAATATTAAAAATAACCAAATCACGAAACCAAACCGAACAATAATCAAGTTTAACTCATAGCATTGTGTTTTTACTATTTTATGCTCCTTAATAACATGTACTACTTCTTAAGCCCTCTTTTGCAAACTATTTGCCGTCCTCAAAGCAAATCTTTGTTCTCCAACCATAAAACCTAACTGTCACGTGACATGCACACCAAGGACAATTTGGTCAAACCCTACACTTGTCTTTAAAACCCATGTTCCAACTCACCTTAAAGTCTCAAACTAAACCCTTTTATTCAATCTCTCTCCGATCACCAATGGCAACCCTAATCCTCACTCTACTCTTCACTCTCCTCCAATTCTCCGTTACCGTGAGAAGCGTACAAATAACTGAATCCTCAATCCACAACCTCCTCAAAAGCAAAGGCTTACCGGCTGGTTTATTTCCAAAAGAAGTTGAATCATTCACACTTTACAACACGGGTCTTCTTGAAGTGTTCTTACGTGGTCCTTGTTTAACAAAGTTTGATACTATGGCATTTTACGAGAGTACGATACGAGCTAATCTTACGTATGGAAGTCTTACTGGCGTTGAGGGTTTATCACAGGAGGAATTGTTTCTTTGGTTGCCTGTGAAGGATATTATTGTGAATGATCCGAAATCTGGACTCATTTTATTCGATATCGGACTCGCGCATAAGCAGCTTTCGTTGTCGTTGTTTGAAGATCCTCCTGATTGTAAATATGAAGGTAGATCTGTTGTATTTTGATTGAATTTTGGTAATTATATATGTTTGTTGATTTTGTAAAATGTGATTCGAATAAAATTGATTAACCGGTTATGACGAATAACAATCGTAGTGAATTAATATTGCTAGATTATGATCAAACTCGTACTGGAATTCGCGACAATTGACGCGTTCTAGGAATGGGATCCGATACAAATAAATCCGATACTGATAATTGGAGTAATTAGTTTAATAGTAGGTAATTATTATTAAGCTCAGACAAAATTAAGTAATGTAATAATAATTATTCTAGCTCCAAAATCTATAGGGTGCGTAATAATAATTATTCTAGTTTTAACTTAATAACTTTAACTATTTGTATGATTTGCACCTTAAGAGCTGTTTGTATTTGATCACAACATCGATCTTAGTTTTAATTTTGGTTTCCGATGAATGATTCGGATGCAGATGTGTTGAATTTGAAGAAGAAATCAAGGAAGGAAATCGGGTTTGATGCTCAAATGTAGGAGCAGATTTGGTCAACAAATTTAATGATGATTTAATTTTTTTTGTTTAATTTTGATGCTCTAATTAATTAATCTAGGTTTTGTTTTGTTTTCCAGAAATTGTTGTTCTTGAAGTAGGTTGTATTTTGGAATCTTCATCTCTAATCGGCACTAATTTTGTTGTTTTTGAGTTTAATCAATTAATGATTAGTAATAAATAATTATAAATTAATCTGTTGCCTGTTGGTGATTGATGCCAGCAAGAATTTGATTGGGACACAGAGCCTTCACGGGTGTCTTTTGAATCATAATGTGGGGACATGCAACTTTTATGCACTGGTTTTGTGACTTCATCCACTGGTTCAAAGTTCAAAATGCAATTATTATTATTAGTTATTACGATTAATAATACTATATTGTGTTAAAATGTTAATAAATTTGGTTAAGTGGTTCGAGTGAGAACAAAACTTGGAACCTCCGGAAAGCAATGTTTAATCAAACTTTAATATAATGGTTAAGCAGTACCTTTCAAATAGATTTTTGTAACTTTGCCAACTTTTTATAATGTTTTAATTGAAAGAAAGTATGAAGTGTTTTTTTTTCTCTCTCTCAATAAATAATTATAAATTGGGTTATATTAACCACATGATGGATGAGTATTCTTTTGGGGAGGATAAGAGGATGGCATGGCAAAAGGCAGTAGCACAGATAAAAAAATGGGAGGGGGAGGGGGGGGGGGGGGGGTTCGGTTCGTTAAGTGATGCAAATCTCACAATGTTGGCCAAATAGTGGTGAAGATTTAAGAGCGAAAAAGGGTCTTGGCGGAATATTGTATGGGCCATCCACCATTCGGATAGGTCGTCGTCTAGTAATCCTGCCAAGGTCTCGATGTTGGGTCCCTGAAAATATATTGTTAAATTTCTCAGTGAAGTGGAAGCTTTGGGGGTTGATCTTGAGAAGGATATGAAAGTGGAAGTAAGGGATAACGACTAACAACACATTCTTTTGGGTTGATATTTGGTCTGGGGAGACATCGTTCCAGAAGAGATTTATGCGTTTGTTCAGGTTTGAATCAAACAAGTGGTGTAGGGTGTTGGATAGATTATTGATGCATTTGGGTGAACTATGTGGCCAATGGGATTGGACAAGATCCCCGTACACGAGAGAAGAAGTTGAGGAGCTTAGGAGCCTGTTACTTACTTGCCTAGTTGTTATATTGAACCCGTGGTTGGACAATATCTTGGGATCTGGATGGTGGGTCTGGTTTCTCAGTAAAAAGTCTCAAAGACATGTTGGAAGCGAGTCAAATGCCGATGGGTGATCATTAAATGGACTAGAATAGTTACGTCCCTAAGAAGGTATGGATTCTTGCGTTGAGGGCAAAAAAGGAACAAATAACATCTCATGTAACCTTGGCAAGGCGAAACGTGATAGTAGATTCAATTCTTTGTCCAATTTGTCGAGATGTGGAAAAAATCACGGGGCATATCTTGGTCTCATGTAGATTTGCACAAGCGATCTGGTAAAATGTTGCAGGTTGGTGCAAGATTCCATATATCTTTGCCTTTTTTATCCGGGATTTATTGGATTTGCATAGGTCTGTGGTGTTTCCACATGGTGTAGCTAATATGTTCCATGCTATACTTAACGACTCCTTATTGTATTCGGAAAGTGGGGAATGAAGGAATCTTTGAAAGGAAGCTGACCCAATTGAAGTGTGTTTAGGGAAATTGTATCAGGCGAAACAGGATGATTTTACATGGGAAGGGTGGTACGATTTCAATTTTGATTTGTTGTGATAAGAATTGGGTGATGACTTAGTTAGGTGTCTGGTTGTAACGAGGGTAACGGATGATTTGGTGTATGTAACTTCTCGAGGCTAGTATCATTCTGGGCATGTTTTGGTGGTGTTATTAATAATATATTTTGTTGGTCGTTCAAAAGAAAGTATTAAAATAGTAAGATAGTAACATGGACATGGACATGGACATGGACATGGACATGGACATGGACATGGACATGGACAGTGCTCTAGCCCAACGTGATGAGTTTTTATAGAGTAAAAACTGCTTTTAGTTTTTGTTGGTAAAATACAACCTTTTCAGTTTGGTAATTTTTATATATTTTTTTATTTAGTTTTTTCAATCCATTAGTTTCATATTCGATTAAAGCCAAAACTCTTAACTTTATCTGTTTTTATTTAATAAGTTGTTGTAAAAAGACAAAAATATCATTCCTAATTGATCGGTGTTGAATAATTGGTCAATGATAAAGAGAATTGTGTCATATTCACCGTTAATTAGTTAGTATAAGTAGGGTGTCGAACCACGAATTGTTTATGACCGGTGCCTGTTCCAGAACAATACTAAATAATGAAAAAAAAAAGGATGAGATGGGACTATTACTCTATATAAATGTGTCAGTATATATATGTCAAAAGTTGTCTTCGGTGTTTCGGTTTCAGTCATATTTAGAGCTTGAAAACCTTCTTCAATACTTGAACAAACTACTTTCACTACTTGAAATTTCAGTATCTTCAGCTTCAAGCTTTGAGTTTTTGGGATCACAGCTTCGGACTCTTTATCAAATAACATAGCAGTAAAGTTTTTGTGAGTATCAGCCATAAATGATATTATAACTATATTTATGAGGTTTCCATAAAATATTCCGCATAGGAAGTATTATGTAAACTTTAAAATTGTTTTACGATTATTTAACTGTTTAAGTTTAGATAATATGTTTAAGAAAAACTCAAAATGAAAATAAATTAAGGATATATTTTGTCATGAATTTTGAATATGAATAAATTTATAATCAAGTCCATGCCCCAAACATATTTATACTATAGTTTCATATCTTTACCTTCAAATTTCTATATCTTAAGTCTTAACTTATTTATATGTCCCTTTCTCAACTATATTTTTATTATTACATCTTATTTACAACAAATCACCACCAAAAACACAATGCATTTTTGTTTTATAAACAACTTTGTTTTCACATTTTGTCATATATTCATCCGTATAACACACGAGATTCAAACCTAATAGTTAATGAAAAACATTTTTCACTACTTTTCTAGCAAAATGACATGTATACATAATTTATATTATTAGTAATAATTTATTTCACATTTGACTCTCTCCTTGTCCGGAAAAACTTCATGGGATTCCTTGACCGGTCCATTTATTGCCGTCACATTTTGACATATGCTTTAACGTACATATTACATTTAATATTTTTAGAACAACTCCATTATCCCTTGATTCCTTCGGTATATTATAAATGAAATAAGTGGCAAGCTTGAACTAAAATGCAAAAAAGGACGGACCCAATACATAAAACGGGGGCGGGGCAAGGACCCCATGGCCCGTACTAATCTTCGTCCCTGAATGAGATTCATACAATCATCTTGCCGACTCTAGTTCATATGGAAATCACAAAATGATATGATATTTAATAATGAAATATCACACACGTCCAAAGTGATAGAGAAAATACAAAAAGTGTGAGAGAAAATACAAAATAAACTCCTATTAATGGATAAAAAACCGGACTAAAGCACAAAACCAAGATTGCTTGATGCTATCTTGGATTGTGATACTTTAAATATTACGAGTGTTGGGATGTTGTTAAGTTTTACTTGAACATTGTAAGTTCTTTGGGTCTAGCGTCTTGCTAGTTCCTTTTCGATTATATCACTGTAGTTCAAAAACGTTTATTACCGTTCTGTAGCATACATAGTTGTTTATAGTTTTGTTATAAAACATAAACTGCCATAATAAATTAATTCTATTTCTCTCTTATCAATTTCTATTTCGGATTTTCGGTCTTTCAAACAATAATAAAAATATTTATTTATGCTTTTATTAGTAGCATTGCTATAGTTATTAACTTTTCATTAATTATAAACTTTTTATACACCCTAAGCCTTTAGATTTCTACAAGTATTTCATTTTATAAGTTAATTAGTTTTTATCCCCCGTATTACGGGGGCTGTTTTACATTCGTTTTTAATATTTATATATTTTTTTGGGTTTAATTTTATTTATTGTAATGAAATTTATAATATACTTAGAGTTTGATGATTAAAAGATTTCACAAATAACTTAGATGTTATAAGTCGGTTTAAAAGTTATCTGGGTTTGATAAGACCCAAGACCCGCTTATTTTTTACTATAAAATTGTTTCTTAATTATAAATAATATTTTTTTTTAAAAAAAAATCATATAATAATTTTTAGTATATCTTATTTTATAGGATTTTCACATCAATAATTTGGTGAGAATAATTTTTAATTTAATGAGATGTTATAACCCGTTTAAGGATTATCTAGGTTTGGTAAGATCCATACCCATGAATTCTGGTCAAATGCATGAAAAGTCTTCATTTAAAAATCAAGCAAATCTGATGACTCCAAAAAAACGGAGAGCGATCACATCGCGACACGTAGGATTTGTATGTTTTCGTTTATATTACGGGGGTTGTTTTATATTATTTGTTTCTAATATTTATTTATTTTTTGAATTTTTTGTTAATGAAAGTTAATAATATACTTATGGTTTGATTATAAATTGTTTAGCAAATAAATGAGATATTATAACCTGGTTTAAAAGCTATATGGGTTTGATGAGATCAAAGACCTGTTTATTTTTTACTACAAATTGGTTTTGTAATTATAAATAATATATATCTTTTTTTAAACAAATCATATATTAATTTTTAGTAGATCCCTACTTTATAGGATTATTATATCAAATATTTGATAAGATTAGTTTTTAATTTAATGAGATGTTATAACCTGTTTAAGAAATATATGGGTTTGATAAGACCCATACCTGTGAATTCGGGTCAAATGCATGAGAAACCTTCATTTGAAAATCAAACAAATCTGGTGACTCTAAAATAAGGGAGAGCGACCAAATCGCGACACGTATGATTTTTATGTTTTCGTTTATATATATTATAGATAGATAGATGATTTAAAAAAGTATGTAACTGACTGTTAATTATAATATCACATTTAAAAAAGTATGTAACTGTTAATTATAATATCACATTTATAATGATTATTTTTATTTTTGAACGGCCTAAAAAGGTTCACACTTTTTTGTTACTTAGTAGGTGCATGTGAAAGTGAAAGTATACAAAGTTAATAAAACTTATCAATATATATATATATAGATTTAATTCATAACTTGTAGAGTTATTATAAGTTTAAATATATAAATTATATCGTTACCGTTTCACGGGCAATTAATATAAAATACATATTAAATATAAATACTTACATATAGTACATCTGTGATGAACTAAGTTATAACTATTGTATCTAAGGCCTGAGGTATACTTTAAAGTTTGTGACGTTAAAGCCGATTTGATAAAAGTTAATGAATGAGACACTTTTTTTTTTCATGCTTTAAGGGGTGTTAAAGACATGAGGTATGTTTAGCTAAGAGTTTTTAGGAGCTTTAACCTATAAGCTTTTAAGAAAAAGTTTAAATTTTTTGAAAAGTCTTGTTTGGTTAGAGTAGCTTGAAACTTTTAGGATAGGAGAAAAAACTTGAATTTAAAAGCTCCAACTAGTAGCGTTTAGAAAAAGATACAAGCTTTTAGTATTTTAAATTTTACAATTTTGGTACTTGAACTTTCGTAATCTTTTGTTAATTCATATAATAATTATATATTTAACCCATATTCAAAACCAACTACCCCATTACTTTTTAAAAACCACAACTTTATCACACGTTAATATATTTTTTTAAAAATTGCATCATAAAAACGAGCATTTTTTTCTCAGTAATATGAGTATCATATTGTTATACTTCTTTAACTTTTAAAAATTAACATATTATGTGAATATTGGTTAGGATCAACAAGTCGAGTCAGGCAACTCCTGGTCATGTGTAAGACCAAATTAGGGTCGGAACGAGTCGATGCAAAAAGGGCTAAGTAAGTTCGGTTCATGTCGGTACGGTTTTGAGTCGAAGGGGCTAAGTCAGAATAGGTTTCGGATTAGAACAATGCATCGCGCGAGCACCCAGCTAGTTTTATTAAAAGCTCTAGCTACTCTGCCAAACATTTAAATATTTCTAAAAAGCTACAAGCTACAGCTTCTAGCCACCAGCTAGCAGCTTCCAGCTACATTTACCAGATAGTTTTGCCAAACATATGGTTAATTAAAATGTTGACGGGCTTCAAAATCCTATACACTCATACACTAATTTTAAGAATTGTTTTTAAAATAAATTGAAGGGGTTAAATGAGGTTAAACCATTTTCTTTAGATGAGAAAGAGTTAAAAGTGATAAAGTGAGTTATGTGACGCCTACATGAAGTTAATGAACATGAATATATATCCTGTGAATAATCGCAAATCATCTATCATCCTACGTTACTAAAGTGAGTTTCTTTAATCCGGTTCGGTGTGACCCAACCGTTTACAAGTTCAACCGAAATTAGCACTAAAATACAAATAAAATAAAAAGACTTCATTATTGATATATCTTGCTAGTTTGTGAGAAACGACATATTCTTCTTATAATCCCCAGATTATTTTTATATTAATCATTAAATAATGCTTTTATAAGATTATATATCTTTTACATTGTTTTTTTTGCATGATAAATAACGAATTAGTAAATGTTCTCCGCAATTTTAGGCTTTTAGTTTTAGGCAATCATGTTTGAGCTGAAAAGGACTAATGGTCCTTCAAAGTTTTGAAGAAGTAACATGGGTGGGAGTTTTTAATCTGTCAAAAAATAATTTGATCTAAGGGTCAAAATCAGTCAAGGGGTAAAAAGTTAAAATCGTCAGGGGTAAGTAAACAAGTCAATATCCAACCCGGACCTAATTAATAGTGTTCTCGTAACCCGCAAACCAACCCTGTTATAACTAACAGAGTCTGGTCGGTTAAGGTCTCGCGGTTCTAACCTGGTTTAGTCTCACCTCTAAAAATCGGTCAAAATTGGGTCAATACCAGGCAAAATTGGTCGATATCAGTCAAAACTTGGTGCATTGACAAGAACTTTAAGAATTTGTAAAAATCTTTTAGACAAATTGAATTACATAGTGCAAATTGCATCCAAAGGTTATTTTAGGAGAACAGGGGGGGGGGGGTATTTAATGTGTAGTTAGCCCACAACACACTACTTAGAGGTGGGTTCGTTAATGCCTCTCTGCCTACGTGACAGTGACGCGACGCTTTAACACACCCTTGCTAGTTAAACCACAACACATAGCCTTTGGGGTACTTTGGGCATAATAATATATAAGGGCAGTATGTTAAAAGCTACTGATGATAGTAATATAACAGTCAAATTTACCACTGCCAGTATGATACAACTTACAATACCTATACATAGTTGGTCAAAGAGAAAAAGAACAAGAACAGCAGCAATAAATTATACTTACTAAAATGGTCATATACTTGGTTAAACAGAAAAACAATAAACACATTAAACTAACATATAACCTATTAAATGATTACCGTCACTTCTTTCGAATGTTAAACCACCAACATATCAGGTACATCTAACCTATTGATCGACTATGGTAAACAAAATACAAAACATAAACGTAAGGAAATAACAGTCTTGTTAGTTACTTTAAACAGCAAAAATTCCAATAGCAAAGAATCTCAAGCATAACAGATACGTACTTAATACAGTGAAACGTTTTAGAGCGCATAAACAAACCGAAAAAAAACATATTTACAATCCAACTTACACAACACACGGAATTAACAGTTAACCAATATAAACACTCAACAATATTATTGAAGTGACGATGCTAGTAAAACTATTTATGTTTATTCTGCAGCTAAAACCTAAAATTCCAGCCCTGTAAAAGCATATTTTCAGACCTGTATGTCCAAATATCAGCCCCATTTCCATCCCTTTTAACACTTAATTTTCCAACAATGACCTTCACAACATAATTCTAGTTGCTAATAAATCACAAACAAACCGTAACATAAACGCAACAAAATAGACCAGAAAAGATTTATCTCTAAAAACTTATGGCTAACGCGCAGCAGCATACCCAAAATTAGAAAACATAAATAAGAATAATGCGTAAACGACAAAGAAACCGAATGCAGAAAGAAGCCCCAAACATCATCCAAACACAAATACCAAAACAACCTAAATTTTAAGCTAACATAAAGAAAACAACAATCAAAACACACCAAATTTTACATTGCCAATCAATTAACAAAACATGGCAACATACCATCAAATTCATAACCGAGACCGAGCCATATACGATATTGATAATCAGATAATCCTAGTAGAAAACACGACACCAACAATTCAACAAAATAAGAAAAAGCGTCTGACGAACCGTGACCAACGTATATTAACATAAAACATAAACATAATAATTCAAACTAAGATTTGACAACATATAACTCAAGAGGTTGGGGTCGCGTTGCCACATTCTCTAGCAAGGTGAGAAGGTAATCGTCTTTGCGCTAAATAGCCTCTACGAGGTGGTCCAAAATCTACAAAGGTGAGATCCGACTTGTAAGTTAGAGTTACAACAACATCATCCATTACACCAGATGCCCTCTTCACATGATCCATCAACACCGAAAATGATGTTATATATATCCCAAGGGACCGACAACTCGTACGTTGTTACATTCTTTCCATAGTAACTCATATGCATTGTTATCCTCGGTACATGATTCCATTATCTGAATGGCAAAATGATTCAGTGTATTTATGTTTAGCAAGCTACTTTGTTCTAAAACACTTAAGGGTCTCCTAATGCTTTTACTTGTATACAAAATGTACAACATAATTATAAGGTAATGTATGAGCATTCAGCTCATAACTTCTGTCACAATCTCAATAAACAACACACTAATTATACTACATTGTGGAATCTTAAACAACAAAATTGAGTGCAATTACATAGAGGTGCAAAAGCACATGCGTATGAAGATAGTAATTGAGATGTACCTGTGAATGAAATGAGAGGTTTAGGTTAAAATAATTGAGATTTTGTAATGTGTTTGCTTGATGAGTGTGAGGAGTTTTGCTTGGAATTGGCGGATTTTAATAAACATGGGCTTTAGGCCCAACGAAAATAAGTCTGGTTCTTTAATATGTGGTTTTGGGTATGAAACCAGATTCGGCTATGACAAGGTATTGGTCATATCTAGGTCGAGTTTGGGTTCAAGTTTTGTCTCTAAAACCATACCCTATGTACTGTGTTCGGGTTGGGTATAAACCAGATATTCTAAAACCGGGTATTTGAATACCCTATTTTCATGTATTGAAAAAACCTTATTTTAGGGGGTTTCTTTTTGGGTATAGATTGGGGTTTTTAAGGGGCTACACGTTTTGGGGTATTTTTCAAGGTATTTTTCGGGTGTAGATCGGGTATTTGAAAAACCCGGTTTCAGGTATAGAACCAGTTCTAGTTTTTGGGTGTTAACGATGCAAATTAGTCAACTAGGATGCCAACTAATACTATAATCATTTATAAAATTACTAACAACGTTACAAATATTACTTTAAATATACTAAATGAGGTTTTTAAATATTATTGCACTAAATGAGGTTTTTAGATATTATATTGTATTTATCATTATTTATATATTATGAATGCATAATGTATGTTATTATATATATTATTAAATTTAACTTTTTATTGTATTTTTTAACCACTTATGTATTACACGGCTATATCATAGTAAATTAATATTGCTTAATTGAATAGGGGATATATATATGGGAAATGAGATGTGTTTGAATTTTAGAATTAAATGTGTTTTTCAAATAAATTATAGGTATGATGATGTAGAAGCTAATGTTAGGTAAGCTCGACATCATCTAAGCTTAACCTTAACTTTAACCTTAATCCTGACTCAATTTTAAGATATACACCTAAAACTCATGTCTTGTTATTAGTAGGGGCGAATCTACGGTATAAATGGGTGGTTCCTCGGAACCACCCGAGTTTTGAAATAATAGTGTATTTATATATAGAAAATAATTAAGGAATCACCTTATAAATTAGGAATGAACTGTTAGGGCATGGAAATTTGACACTGTGGATACGTTATTCTGGCATATGTTCTGGATCAGTTATCCTTAGCATGTGTTCCAGATCCTGTCATGATCAAGGATCCTCAGTGTACTTATTACTAACTAACGATTGTTCTCTTTGTATAATAATATATTGGCATGTATAACGACTGGAGACGTGGTCTAAGCTAATATTTCGCCATCCAAGTGGTCTAGCATGTAGTCAAAGATGTGTAGGAGATTTAGTGGAGTGGTGGCATAAAAACAAGACTATTAGTTAGTCTCTTTTTATATTTGTTTTGGATAAAAATCAGCTAAGGATAATGTATCCAAATCTGTTATGTGAGGTTTAGTTCTAAATTGATAACAATGAATATAAGAACAAAATTGAGATCAACACAGCGATTTGTTGCGAGGAAAAACCCTTTGATCTTGTTTAGATCAAAAGAAAAAAAACCTCGGGTGATGACAACTTGTCGATCACCAATTTATTAATAAAAAAAGGTTACAAGTGTTTGGAGATTGTGATCGATGTTACAATGGAATGCTAGTGTATAGAGAGAATTGTAAGTTCCGCTCTAAGTGTGTGTGTGTATACAAGTGATTCCTAATCGATCATTATCTCGATGTTTATAAAGGAAATTACACATAACAATAACTCCTATCTATCCGCCACTCTTCCACAACTCCCCTAACGTTCGTTTGACCACGTGCTGAGAGCTTTCCAGTAGCGAATATTAAGGTAGACTCAGTCATAGATTCGTTGCTCTTGTTGAATAATAACCTGCACACGTGAAAACAATTGTTAATAATATAAACCTCTGAGGATCCTTGATCTTCGACATGGCTCTGGAACTCTTCAAGAGGATAATTGATCCAGACATATCTTCAAGGATAACATTATCCTCAGCATAGAAAATATCAGTCCTAACAATTGCCCCTAAAATGGCGGGTGTTTATGCCTTACAGCTGGCATTTTGAAATTCGAATCTTCTGCGAAAACCGAGTGATTAGATAGTTGCCAGAAATATTTACCATCCAGCCCTTGATATTAATCATAACCGCCTATATATGACGTCCCTATATCTTTCTTATAACCACATATCCAGGCGACCATCAGGTATCCTTTCTTTTCTCTCTTATTTTCTTTACTTGATAGTAATGTCAGTTGCTTCGTCTTCTTCACCTCCCTCTAAGCCGTCCGACCAATCTTCCGATGACTCTGGGTTGTCGGAGATGCAACCACAAAACCTAATAGCCAACCCATTTATCGAAATCTGCAAACTCGCGGATCCCGAAGTCGATGAGTTTCGTTCTTTGTTTCCGCCAAAAACCGTGTTCCGACCGTACGACTCCGGTGCCCGCTGTGACGTGTATTCACAGGCTTGGATGTGTTTTCCGGCTTGTCCATTCCTTATTGGCTATAGTTATCATTTCCCTTCTTTCACACAAAGTCTCTTCGATTCCACAGGCATATCCTACATCCAGGCTATGCCGATGCTTTGGAGAGTGTTGGGAACCATCGAAAGAAATATTGAGGATGAAAAAATTGATTTCGGCCTTCCAGAGTTATCCTATCTGTATACTCTCACTACCCATGGTCCAGCCCAATTCCTTTTCAAATCCAAGCCTCGACAACCTCATCCGCTTCTAAAGGTTACCTTGAATGATATCTTTTGGAGAAATCAATTCTTCTTCGTGAAACGTGATTCCATACCCGGCGGGACTGACTTTCCTTCAAAGTGGGTCAGAAAGGGTAGGATCCTGGATCCTTAGTAACGATTTTATCTTTGATGATTAACCTAACTTTGCGTCCTCTTTTTGATTGCAGTTGAGAATTTTGCTTCATTGGCTAAGTTACCTGGTACAAAAGAGAAAACAAAGCGGTTCCTTGCACTGGATACCGAAGTTAGAACTTTTCAAGCCCGATTTATCGAAGCTTTTTGTGAGATTTCCTCATATTCCGATATGTCAAGTAAGTTTTAGTATAATAATTTTAAATGTATATAAAATTAGAAGGAATACTTATCTGTTAATTCATTCTTTGTAGGCGCCAAGAGGTCTCAGAATTCTGCTAGCAAGTTCTCATTGGAAGACATCGACAGCATTATCACTCCCCAAGACGTCAAAAAAGAAGCTTTGAAGGCAGAAACTAGCTTCGAGCCTAAGACCACCACTACCAGAGCCAAGTAAGATGCTTCCAAGAGGAAGAGGTCTTCTGATCCCGAAACCCACTATGACACGGTTCTCACTGTAAGTATCCTGTATCCTGCTATGTTGAATTTAAGGATCCAATATCCTTATAATCCTTGCTTTGTGGTTGGTTACAGGCTATGAATGCTTTCAAAGAGCATTATGAAAAAATTGTGGGCCAGATGAGTGACAAGATGTCCGGGTTGGGAAGTGCGGTGGTCAACAAGGATAAAGCCTTAGCTCAACTCAAGAGGCAGCTAGAGGATCAAGTATCCACAGCGGATGCTCAGCGCCAAGAGAAAGTCAAGCAAGCGACAGAAGAGGCGAAGATGTGGGCAGCCAGGTCGGTGCTGCAAGCAAGGATTAATATGGCGATGGAGGCCGGTGATCCTGCTTTCGATAGGGCAACCTAGAATGTGCAAAAGTGGAAGACTACTCTAGCGGCTCTTGGTGGCGAGGAGGATATGGAGATGGCTGGGGAGAATGAAGCTGGTACAAGCGGAGCCAAGGATGTGGCTGAAGCCGGTGAAGGAGCAGGTGCTGCGGATGGTGAAGATGCAGCTTGAATGGGCGATGAAGGATATTGAAGACAAGGCCCGAGCCCATTTTTTTATGTTGATGTTTTCATGGATAATGGTTTATGGTTTGTAATAGACAATAGTAATTAGGATTTAAGGATCACTGATCCTCAAGACAATTCTCAGGGGTTCTGAAGGTGGATGGATCCTCTGTTTGTGGGGATGAAACCTTTGGTGCCTCTGACTTTTATTTTCCTGCACCTTAAGAACAATTAGTAACACCTGCTTAACCCGGGTGGATGGTCTATCTTTAGAATGGTGAAATCCGGGTTAAGTATTTTTGATAAGTCCAGGTGACTTATATTAATAATAATCTAAAACTTTTGATTACTTGCTTGTTATTTATTATTTTGAAAGTTTGTCTATTATGGTCTTAGCTTTATTAAAAATTTTAAGAAACAATCTTGAGCAAACATTTTAGGATAGAGGATCTTTAAAAGAAAATCTTTAGGATAGAATATCCTTAGAAAAAATTCAAGGATTCGAAATCTTTAAACCAAAAATATTTATAAAAGTCTTAGTTAAACAATTGTAAATGAGCAAATAGAAATCATATCATAGGGTCTAACTAGACCTGAGTTATCATAGCTATAGAACCTTCGGTGATCCTTGTAGAAATAAGCTAAGGATTTTGAATCTATAAGTCTTGATTCTTGTTATTGTACTTAGAATATCTGTTGCAAAGAACTTATAATATTAATTGGGGTTAAACCCGTTATGCTGAGGACAAGCCCAAATAATAAACTGGGGACAAGCCCGTGAACTGGGGACAAGCCCAAAACTGGGGACAAGCCCAAAAACTGGGGACAAGCCCAAATACTGGGGACTGGCCCAAACTGGGGACTGGCCCAAAGATACGGATGTCAACTGGGGACTCGCCCAAACCGGGATTTAGCCCAGACGTGAGTGACGTGAAAACGCCAAAACCTTAGCTAACATGAAAATGTTAGAAACCTTTGTCTTTAGATAACGTGAAAACGTTATAAACCGGTGGTATGGTACGTCTACCATAAATCGTAGGATCCTCCATATAGCCGAAAACAACGAAATTGTCAGCCACTAAGCGTGTGATGGTCCCGCTGCCCCGGACTATACGTTGGATAGCGTGCGCTCCAGACGAGAGTGTAAAAACTCTAATTTATAAGAAAGGTGAAAACCTTTAAACCTTAGGGGGTATGACCATCGGGGGTCATACCCAATCGTGGGCTAGGCCAAGGAAAATAGTAAAGTACCTTAAATATAAAGGAGAGGTGGCCAACCTCTTGATCATTGAATATCTTACTAACATCCTGCATTGTTACTTAAAACTTGGAAAATACAAGTGTTAAGAATATGTTATCCTTAAATAAGCAAAAATAAAAATGAATAAATGATTAGATAGATATTACGGATTTTATGATCCTTGATCCTTTAAGGATACTTGATCCTCAGAGGATACTTGATCCTGATCAGAAAAAGTATTTCTTGAGGTGGATAGCATTCCACTCTCTTGGTAATCTGTTGCCTTCCATAGTGAGCAAATGATATGCCCCATTTCCTACTTCCGACTCGATCAGATAAGGACCTTCCCATTTGGGTGCTAACTTCCCATCAGCCGGATTGGTTGTTTTTTGAAAGGCTTTCCTCTAAACTAAGCCTCCTTCTTGAAACCTTCTGCTTCTGATATTCTTGTTGTATGCCCCAGCTACTCTTTGTTGATAAGCTGCCATTCTGATCTTGGCTAAGTCTCTGAGTTCCTCAGTAGTATCTAAGTCTTCAAGAAGGATTTCTTCATTGACCTCAGGATCACGGATGCTTGTTCTGGCTGTTAGAACCACCATTTCTGTAGGGATAACTGTTTCTGACCCAAACACTAATGAGAAGGGTGTTTGGCCCGTTGCATTCTTGGGTGTTGTCCTGTCAGCCCAAAGAACATAAGGTAGCTCTTCAGCCCACTTTCCTTTCTTGGATCCTAGTTTCTTTTTCAGGTTGTTGATAATGATCTTGTTGCTTAACTCTGCTTGGCCATTTGCTTGAGGATGCACTGGAGTAGATGTAATCATTTTGATGCCCCAGCTGTCGCAAAAGTTAGTGGTTCTTTTCCCGATAAACTGTGAACCATTGTCACAAATAATTTCTGAAGGAATGCCAAATCTAGTAATAATATTTCTTTTAATGAAAGATATCACCTCTTTTTCGCGAACTTGAACAAAAGCTTCTGCTTCTATCCACTTTGAAAAGTAATCAGTCATTGCAAGCATGAATACTTTTCCTCCTAGTGCCTTAGGTAGTTTACCCACGATATCCATGCCCCACTTCATGAAATGCCATGATGAGGATATAGGATACATAGGCTCTGCTGGTTGATGTAGGATGTTCGCATGCCTTTGACAAGCATCAAAATTCTTTGAGTATTTTATGGCATCTCTCTTCATTGTTGGCCAGAAGTATCATGTTCTCAGAATTCTGGAAAACAGAGATCTACCTCCAGTATGATTACCACAATCACCTTCTTGAAAGTCTTTGAGCACTTCTTGAATTTCAGGATCCTTGATGCACCTTAAGTATGGACCTGCAAGTGATTTCCTATACAGAATTGTTTTGGAAAAAAATCTGCTAAGGATAATGTATCCAAATTCGTTTAGTGAGGATTAGTGTTATGATGATGAAAACAAGTATGTATCGATTGCAAACACAAACACACGGATTTGTAACGGGAAAAAGCCCTTGATCTGATTCGGATCGCCGGCACAAAAACCCCGGTGATGACAACTCGTCGATCACCACTTTATTAATATCAAAAATGAGGATACAAGGTTGGAGATTATGATCAGTATTACAACGAAAGCTCTGTGTGTGTGTGTGTATGCTGCTGAATTCGTAGTGAGCAGAGTGTGTTGTTGTGTGTTTTCCTAACTGATCATAGCCTCTATTTATACATTAAAAATAATAAATCAATGGAGTTATGAATAATAAAGACTATTAACTAATAATCCCTAAAAATCCGCCATTGCCTTCAATATAACCGTAACTGCCACTTTGACCACGTGCTCCATCACTCAGGCTGCAAAATAGGGGGTAGACCAGGTCTTGCAGCCGTTACACTTGATAAATATCAGCCTTCATATAAGAAACAACCGTTAACAGCACCAAATACCGAGGATCCATGATCCTGACATAGCTCTGGAACTCTTAAGAAGGATAATTGATCCAGACACGTCAATATCTTCTTGACTGCAAATTAGTGGATAGACTGAGTCTTTTAACCGTTATACCTGCTAAATATAAGACTACACATGAGAACAACCGTTAATTAGTAATAAGTACTGAGGATCCTTAATCCTGATACGATCTGGAATACATGCTAAGAATAACTGATCCAGACATATGTCAGGATAACGTATCCACAGTGTCAAATTTCTGTGCACTAACAATTGCCCCCAAAATGGCGGTTGTGATAAGATCACAGCTGTCATTTTGCCTTTGAATTCAAACTTCCTGCAAAAACATATGAGATTTGACAAGTTGGATATAATTGTCATACTTCAATGGAGTTTCCTTGGGAACTTCCCTTCCGGCTGTATATCCTTCTCCCTGCAAATCATGAACAACTAGTAACACCTGTTTAACCCGGGTGGATAGTCCATTTTTTGAATGGTGAAATCCGGGTTAAGATTTTTGGTAATTGCAAGTAAGTTTAATAAATAGTATCTTTTAACTATCTGTTGATTGTCTGTTATTTTGAAAGTTTGTCTGATATAGCTTTAGACTTGTTGAAAGTTTTGAGAAATATTCTTTAGTAAAAAGTTTTTAGGATAAAATATCCTTGCAAAAATAAACCAGGATCTTAAATCCTTATAAAAATAGATTGAGAATAATAAATCCTTATATCTATAAAGATATAAACTGAAATCAAATTTGTGTAAACCGATAAACAGAAATCATACCGTAAGGTCTGGTTAGACCTAAGTTACCATAAGTATTGATCCTTTTGCAATCCTTATAAAACTGAATTAAAGGATTTTGAATCCATAAGTATTGATCATTCGGTGATCCTCAGAATCTAATTTATGATACCTGATGCAAATAACTTATGTTATTATCTGGGATTAAACCCAATAAACCGGGGACAAGCTCATAAAATAAACTGGGGACAAGCCCGTGCAACTGAGGACAAGCCCGTGTAATTTGGGGACAAGCCCGTGAACTGGGGACAAGCCCGTGTAATATGGGGACAAGCCTGTGAACTGGGGACAAGCCCAAACTGGTGTTAAACTGGGGACAAGCCCAAACACTGGGGACTGACCCTAGGATACGGATGTCAACTGGGGACTCGCCCAAACCGGGATTTAGCCCAAACGTGAGTGACGTGAAAACGCCAAAACCTTAGCTAACATGAAAATGTTAGAAACCTTTGTCTTGAGATAACGCGAAAACGTTATAAATCGGTGGTATGGTACGTCTACCATAAATCGTAGGATCCTCCATATAGCCAAAGACAACGAAATTGTCAGCCACTAAGCGTGTACTGGTCTCGCTGCCCCGGACTATACGTTGGATAGCGTGCGCTCCAGACGAGAGTGTAGAAACTCTAATTTATAAGAAAGGTGAAAACCTTTAAACCTTGGAGGGTATGACCATTGGGGGTCATACCCAATCGTGGGCTAGGCCAAGGAAAATAGCGATGTACTTTACTCGTGAGGAAGAGGTGGCCAACCTCTTAGACATTGAACCTCTTATTGAAACCTGCATTGTTACTTAAAAACTTGGAAAAGACAAACGTTAAAAATATATTATCCCCTTAAAAATAAATTTAAAAAAATAATAAAAAAATCATAACTCAAAATATAAATAAAATCCAAAAAAAAATAAAAAAAAATTAAAATGTTTCCGCCATCATTCTCGTTCAATAAAAAAATAAAAAAATTGACGAAAAGACACAATGGTGAGATCAAAGACACAATGACAAAAATAAACAAAAGACACAATTATAACTAAAATAAACACAATAGATCGCAAAATATATAATGACGAATAAAATATAACACAATGTTGAGTTATATAACACAATATAAAAAAAAAGACACAATGTCAAGAAAAAAAAACACAATCAATGACAAAAATAAACACAAAACACAATGATAAACAAAAATACATAAAAACTTTTTTCACTAACAATTGTGTTTTTTTTTGTTTTTAAATGAGAATGAAAGACGGTGGAAACATTTTTGTGTTTTGGTATTTTTTGTTTTTTTATTATATTTTGAGTTATGATTTATTTATTTATTTTTAAATATTTTTAAGGGTTTTTTTATGTGACTACAAATCATTCTCATTTTTATGACCTTAATATCATATCTATACTAGGTTATTGACCCGTGTACGACACGGGTGGAATATAGAAATTGTCAACTAAAGACAAATTTAAGATGATAAAAGCTTGTTTCATATGTTTATTGGGAGAATTATTTGATATAATTGCAATTCATATTCCTAGGTAAACAAAGTACTTAAAACAAAAACTTACTAAAAAAGAATATTCATAAAACATTGTTTGGAAACATAATATAAAACTTTAAAAATTACAAATTCATAAACTGCTAAATATTTCCTTATAAACCATATTTGTTGTCTTGTTTGTAACTTTACATTACTTTTCCAAAATATGTATTTTAATACAATATCTACTTTTCACTATTGATAAAACAACATATTGTTGACCGTAAGTAGAAAAGGTGTCTCTCATATATATTCCAACTCTTGCTAGAGATCTGCTTTAAGTCGTTACAATTATATCGCGCTAATCTATTGTGTCATCAATATCACCAACGATTAACGCTGCAACTTTAGAAATTTTTGGCAGGTTGTAAGTCCGTGCATCTTTTTGCCTTGTTCCAATAATGCACAACTTTAAATCCATACCGAGATCGTTTTTAAAACAATCGATTATCATGCGGTATCCTTGAACCAAAAGATTTCGAGAATCCAACATTATCTTCAAGTAATTCTTTATTTCTTTATCTAACATTTCCGAACTTGATTCTAGGTCGTTACGTAAGAAAATGATTATGTGTTAAAAATAATAGATTGTTCATAAAAAATATTGAAAATAATAAATGATGTTTTAAATATCCACCTTGAGTCGTGACAATTATGATATACAATACGTAAATTCAGTTATTTTATACAATAATTTTTATTTATGATTTTTTAATAAGTTTTTGATATATTTATCCACTATTAATTCAAAGTGTCAAACCAAAATTTGGTGTGATTTATTATAGAAATAAAAATTCATACCGATATTATTATATTACATTTTGTGTGCATAAAAATGATATTTTCGAAAAAAATATTGTCACGGATTTAAAATATAATTTTACAAAGACTAAGATTTTGTTGTAAAAAAATTATCTTAAAATAAAAAGAGAAATGTTCAACACGGGTTAGTAAATCAAAGAACCGTTTACCACACAGGTGGAAAATATATATTATGTTATACACTATAATGAATTGTAAAAAGTTGTATTTCTAAAAAAAATATAATTATATATGAATTATAAGGTATTTATAAGAATAAAATTACAAATTCAATCATCTTTATAACTTAAACCATGAACCAAAAAAATACATTAAGAATAACATGTAAAATCTATTTAATTCATATGTTACATCACCAAAAACTTTGTAACATTAAAAACAACATTCAAAAATTTATGTTTAGTAGGTTATGGGTTAGTGACCCGTGTACTACACGGGAGAAAATTATATAAAAAATGTCAATTATAAATATATGCTAATATATTGAAATATATTGTGAATTTTTTACTTATATGAACTAAATAATTTTATATAAATGTTATGTTTTTGAAATATATCCAAAAATGGAATGTGTAGTAAGTCATTGCTAATAATTATAATATTTCATTTACTGAACCTCACTAAACTTTCTTTGAAAATGATCAAATAAGAATGCAAGCATTGTTATGATCCTTAAACTCTTTTTATTTTAGCCTATCACATTTAAATACAATCACAAAAATAATATAAAGAAAGTCAATTGAATGTTTAAGAATCCACTTGGTGACATCATTACCATAAAAAGAAAAATTCAACTTTAAAGTAAAAAATAAAATATATATATATATATATATGTCAAAATTTGAGAAATCTTAAAATCACTTAATGATTTAATTAATTTTAATTTTTTTGAAAGTATTAAAATCCTGTAACAATAATATTATATAAGACATTTATGAACGTATTAAAAGATAAGTATTCAAATATTGATATTGATATAATAAAGGAAATCATTATTGTAAGTCAAATCAAATATTAAATGTTATCATAATTATATTAATTATACATCTCTATACCCATAAATAACTATATAATTATGGTAATACTTTGAATAATTGACTGAAAGTTTAAAAGCTGCAATATAACTTGTTGCTCATTCAAAAAAATAACTACAATATAATAAAAATCTTTAATACCTAAAAACAAAATATGAATAATAACGCGATAGTAATCCAGTCACCAACTCCACATATTAACTCACAAATCTGTTACCTATACAGCTTGAGAAATCTTGACTAAATAATGTAGATATAATTACAAAATTTATAATCAAATAGGTTATTTAGAAATACTCCCAAAAATTTATAACAATTGATAGAAGTTTCAAGATAAGATTCACACGTGTTAACAGCCAAAATAAAAATTGATAATATAAAAATGATTTAATTTACATTAACTGTGTAACCTACATAAATACATAAATAATCGTAACTTAATATCCATTGTTGTGCAAAAAGAAAACCAGTTTTCCATCAAATACTCCTTCCAGACAATTAGCTATTTTATAAGTTAGGTCGCTATAACCTGAAATGATTAAAATTAAATTAATGTTACATAATATACTATTCCGGCTAAATTAAAAATAAATACATACATTTTGGTCTAGTTAGAATTACCAATGGTGGATAGATGCAATTAGAGAAATTTTAATCACAACCTAAATAAACCATTCATTTTATGAAAGATAGAGTAGTTATAGAAACTTCAACATGTAATTTGAATCTTGGAGTTTGATGTAGAATCTAAACAGATTATAGGAAAATCATATTAGAATTAAAAACAATACAAACAACAAAGTGCAGAGAAAATGAAATGACAATGACAATAGCGAATAATACATAAGAATCGACCATTAGCATAGAATAAATACATTACCGGAAAATATGGAAAAGAAAGTCGGCAAAAATGGCTAAACCGCAAGAGAGAGAGAGAGAAAGAAAGATATATATATATATATATATATATATATATATATATATAGAGGGAGAAAGATATAAAATCATTTATATGGACCAGTCCTCTCCTGGTTCATTGTTGTCCTTCAAACGCCATAGTCTGAGTATACGAACCTTCAGTACACAATCGTTGTTCGAAACATCCAAACCGTTGAACATGGTAATGTTTGATGCTTCCATGTTGCTGTGTAACAAATAAAAAATTCAAGCAAAGATTCAAGATTCATTAATTAACTTTTAGATGAGTTAAAAAAAATATTTATCCGTATGAAAGAAAATGAAAAACGTTGACAATGATACAAATATGAATAGAAGAGTAAGTAAGTGAGAAGTGTGTGAATCTCTTTATTCTAGTTATAGTATATATAGATAAACAGTATTTGTTAGAAAGTTTGAATTGTTAAAAAAAAGGAAATGTCTAAATACAGTTAATTTAGGGAATACAATCAGGGATTTCAAAAAACGTAATTGATATTGATATAAACTTATTTTGCTACACATAAATATAGTAAAATTAAAGAATATATTAGGGATTTGTATAATAACCGATTAATAAATATAGTAAATTTGCATAATGTAATTAGGGATTTATTTTTAACAAAATCATAATAACTCATAAGTCATAAATGATATAAATTCAATTATATTATAATTAATGTTTACAAAATTAGACATTAAGTTGACTGCGAATTCAAATTGATATAAATTCAATTATATTATAATTAATGTTTACAAAATTAGATATTAAGTTGACTACGAATTCAAATTCCGATTTTGAAAAGTTGTTACGTATTATTAATGATATGAATCAATAAAAATCAAAATACTATAATTGTAATTTGTAATCAATTACACATTAAAAATTTAACAAATACCATAATTGAAAATTGGAATCAATGACACATTAAAAATTAAAAATTTAACATTTAACATATAATGTAATTGAAATCTGGAATGAATTATACATTAACTATTAACCATAGGAAACATAGGAATTATCAATTAAAAATATCAATTAACATTAACAATTAAGATTAAGAATTAAACATGCTATCCTAACAATATAAAATACTAACCTAGGATAATTAAACATACTATCCTAACAATATAAAATACTAACCAGAAAAAAATCGATTGACGGTAAAACAACCATCGAAGTGAAGATCTGATTAACAATCGACATGGATCTACTCATCGATTGACGAAAATCGTTTCCGGGATGTAATTGAGTATTCCGTTTATCGTCGATTGCCCTTATTTAGACGAACGACGGTGTCAATTGAATATGTCGGATCTAATCATCATTGTCCGATTGACATAAAATAATAGCTGATTGTATGGAGGATTTTGTTGATTAGGTATGGTTGAGTATGAAGGAAAGGGTGTAATGAAGATGAAAGAATTGAAACTTGGAAACCGGTATTATTATTGACTTAAATGAATACATTAACTATTTTAATTATTAGAAATATAATTTAATTTTGATTTATTTTAATGGTAAGAAAAATAGAGAAGTGCAAGATAATTTTGGAAGGAAATATAATCTTCCAATAAAAAAAAGGAATGTGGAGTCAAACTAATTTGTTTTAATAGTATACTAGGATTTGAACCTTAAAAATATTTTTCACTATATATTATATATTAGACCTAGATTACGTTCCATATTTTCTCATATATTTTCCATTTCGAGCACTATCTGGTTTATGCAATTATGCCATCCTATTAGAATATATAAAATATTGTATAGGATCTTTGCCATGCTAAAATGATAGGTATAATTTATGTTAACATATTTGTATATCTATTGTTGAGAAATGAGAATTAGGAAATGAAAATCACGGAACATATTTTCACCCTTATTAATATTTATGAAAATAATACATTAATTTATTAATTATTAATATATATCTAGGATAAACATAAGGGTTAAATTATTCTAAAATAGAGAATAAAAATGAAAAAGATGAGGATGATTTGTAGTCATACAAAAAAGTGAATAAAAAAACGAAAAAACAAAAACACAAAATTTTTCCACCGTCTTTTTCGTTCTCATAAAAAAAACACAATGATAAGTGAACAAGTCGCCGTGCATTTTTTGTTTATCATTGTGTTTGTTTATTTTCGTAATTGATTTTGTCTTTTTTCTTTTACATTGTGTCTTTTTTTCTTTATATGTGTTATATTACTCAACATTGTGCTATATTTTATTCGAAATGAAGTTATATTTTGCAATCTATTGTTTTTTTGTTTCTTTTCGTCAATTTTTTTAAACGGGAATGATATCGGAAACATTTTAGTTTTTTAATTTTTTTCGTTTTTTATTTATATTTAGGATTACGATTTTTTTTAATTCATTTTTAAGAATTTTTTTTATATTTAAACTTTACCCTAAACATAAAAAGAAAATGAAAATAACCAACTCTATATTCTATAACAACCTTCCGATCACCTCAAAACTTATCTATATTTTTCAAATCTTCAAGTAACAGATATTTTTGGGAAATGAATCAATTTAAATCGGGCAATCGGATCACAAGTCGGTTATAAGTTATTCATTCCATTCAATTCATTTTATTTATTATCCATCCTTACCTTCATAACCAAGAAATAATCCATCACAATCACCCCATCACAAACGTCGTAATAATAATAATAATATTATTATTATTATTATGGGTGGTGGAGTTGCGATGAGAGCCGCGGCAAAGGTGGCCGGAATAAACGTGTTTAACACGACCGTCCGCGGCGGTGAAAACCCGGTTGTGTCGGCGGCCAGGCGATCGGTGGCGTCGGTTGTATCATCGAATAATTCTGATGATTTGAAACTGAGTGTGAATGGTGGGAATACGAGTCCGGTGGTGGAGAAGGTGTGTGAGGATGAGTGGGAGTTTGCGAGTGTGGAGGAAGATGAGTTGTTTATGGAAGGCGGTGAGCCCATGCCTCGCCTTGTCTTCGGTGGTGTGCCCAGTGTTCAGGAAGCTAGACAGGCTACTTCTGATCTTAATTATGCTCTTGAGAAGTGAGCTGTGTTACTGTGTTTTTTTAATTTTTTTTATTGACTTTTGAGTGATTTGTTCATATGAGTGTTATGATTAAATTGATTTTGGTTCATGGGTTAATAAAAAGACTTGATTTTTATGATGATAGTTATTGATATATATTTTTTGAATTAGCTAAAGTGTTTTAACATGTTCATAATCTGAATGTTCTGTTTTATAAGTTAACTAATGTTTTTAAGTTGTTTCATGTTTAAAAAAAAAATATATGTATAGCATGTTTTATGTTCTGTTTTTTTTCCTGTTTTCATTTTGTTTAATTTAGATTTTGGGATTTTTAATGGCTCACAAATTGTTTTTATAATTTTTTTTTTGACTTTTGAGTGATTTGTTCATATGAGTGTGATGATTAAGTTGATTTTGGTTTATGGGTTAATAAAAAGATTTGATTTTTATGATTATAGTTATTGATATATGTGTATATTTTGAATATATTTGTGAGTTGGCTAAAGTGTTTTAACATGTTCATAATCCAAAATGTTCTGTTTTTATAAACTGTTTTATAAGTTAACTAATGTTTTTAACTTGTTTCATGTTTTATAAATTTTTTTATTGACTTTTGAGTGATTTGTTATATGAGTGTTATGATTAAGTTGATTTTGGTTCATGGGTTAGTAAAAAGACTTGATTTTTATGATAATAGTTATTGATATATATTTTTTGAGTTAGCTAAAGTGTTTAACATGTTCATAATCTGAATGTTCTGTTTTATAAGTTAACTAATGTTTTTAACTTGTTTCATGTGTATAATCATGTTTTTATGTTTTGTTTTCATTTTGTTTAATTTAGATTTTGGGATTTTTAATGGCCCACAAATTGTTTTTATATATTTTTTTATTGACCGAGTGATTTGTTCTTACGAGTGTTATGATTAAGTTGATTTTGGTTTATGGGTTAATTAAAAGACTTGATTATTATGATCATAGTTATTGATATATATTTTTTGAGTTTGCTAAAGTGTTTTAACATGTTCATAATCTGAATGTTCTGTTTTATAATCTGTTTTTTAAGTTAACTAATGTTTTTCACTTGTTTCATGTGTATAATCATGTTTTTATGTTCTGTTTTCATTTTGTTTAATTTAGATTTTGGGATTTTTAATGGCCCACAAATTGTTTTTATAATTTTTTTTTTTACTTTTAAGTGATTTGTTCATATGATGAGTGTTGAATATATGGTATTTGATTAAGTTGATTTTGGTTCTTGGGTTACAAATGTTCTGTTTTTTCTGTTTTTGGTTTGTTTAATTTAGATTTTGTGATTTTTAATGGCCCACAAATTGTTTTTATAAATTTTTTTAAAGTGATTTGTTCATATGATGAGTGTTGATACTATGGAATTTGATTAAGGTGATTTTGGTTATTGGTTTGATTAAAAAAAGTCTTGATTTTTATAATAATAGTACTTGATTCATGTGTGTATTTTGGATATATGTTAGTTAACTGAAGTCTTAGTATGATTATTAGATTTTTTAAATGGACCACAAATTGTTTATATGATTTTTTGTTGACTTTTAATGATTTGTTCATAGAGTGTTAGTTGCATGATTAAGTGGATTTTGGTTCATGGGTTAATAAAAAGACTTAATTTTTATGATAATAGTTATTGATATATATTTTTTGAGTTGGCTAAAGTGTTTAACATGTTTATAATCCGAATGTTCTGTTTTATAATCTGTTTTATAAGTTAACTAATGTTTTTAACTTGTTTCATGTGTATAATAACATGTTTTTATGATCATTTTTTTCTGTTTTCGGTTTGTTTAATTTAGTTTTTGGGTTTTTTAATGGCCGACAAATTGTTTTTATATATTTTTTTTGACTTTTAAGTGATTTGTTCATATGATGAGTGTTGAATATATGGTATTTGATTAAGTTGATTTCGGTTCTTGGGTTACAAAAAAGACTTGA
This sequence comes from Bidens hawaiensis, assembly GCF_021521415.1. NCBI lineage: Eukaryota > Viridiplantae > Streptophyta > Magnoliopsida > Asterales > Asteraceae > Bidens > Bidens hawaiensis. The sequence goes on along the minus strand of NW_027491613.1, from coordinate 292,137 downwards.
TTTTTATGATAATAGTTACTGATATGTGTATATTTTGAATATATATTTGTGAGTTAAGTGTTTAGCATGATCATAATCTGAATGTTCTGTTTTCGGTTTGTTTAATTTAGATTTTGTGATTTTTAATGGCCCACAAATTGTTTTTATAATTTTTTTTAAGTGATTTGTTCATATGATGAGTGTGTTGATTATATGGAATTTGATTAAGTTGATTTTGGTTATTGGTTTGATTAAAAAAAGTCTTGATTTTTATAATAATAGTTCTTGATTCATGTGTGAATTTTGGATATATGTTTGTTAACTGAAGTCTTAACATGATTATTAGATGCTGTGGTTTTTTTAATGGACCACAAATTGTTTATATGATTTTTTATTGACTTTTAATGATTTGTTCATACACTGTTAGTTGTATGGAATTTGATTAAGTTGATTTTGGTTCATGGGTTAATAAAAAGACTTGATTTTTATGATAATAGTTATTGATATATAGTTTGTGAGTTAGCTAAAGTGTCATGTTCATAATCTGAATGTTCTGTTTTATAAGTTAACTAATGTTTTTAACTTGTTTCATGTGTATTATCATGTTTTTATGTTCTGTTTTTTTTTTCCTGTTTTCATTTTGTTTAATTTAGAATTTGGGGTTTTTAATGGCCCACAAATTGTTTTTATAATTTTTTTATTGACTTTTGAGTGATTTGTTCATATGAGTGTTATGATTAAGTTGAATTTGGTTCATGGGTTAATAAAAAAACTTGATTTTTATGATCATAGATATTGATATATGTGTATATTTTTGAGTTAGCTAAAGTGTTTAACATGTTCATAATCCGAATGTTCTGTTTTATAATCTGTTTTATAAGTTATTTCATGTATAATAACATGTTTTTATGTTCTGTTTTTTCTGTTTTTGTTTTGTTTAATTTAGTTTTTTGGATTTTTAATTGCCCACAAATTGTTTTTATAATTTTTTTTGGCTTTTAAGTGGTTTGTTCATATGATGAGTTAATTGAATATATGGTATTTGATTAAGTTGATTTTGGTTCTTGGGTTACAAAAAAGACTTGATTTTTATGATAATAGTTATTGATATATATGTGTATATTTTGAATATATGTGAGTTAACTAAAGTGTTTAACATGATCATAATCTGAATGTTCTGTTTTATAAGTTAACTAATATTCTTTAACTTGTTTCATGTGTATAATAACATGTTTTTATGTTCTGTTTTTTCTGTTATTGGTTTGTTTAATTTAGATTTTGTGATTTTTAATGGCCCACAAATTGTTTTTATAATTTTTTTTGACTTTTAAGTGATTTGTTCATATGATGAGTGTTGATTATATGGAATTTGATTAAGGTGATTTTGGTTACTGGTTTGATTAAAAAAAAGTCTTGATTTTTATAATAATAGTTCTTGATTCATGTGTGTATTTTGGATATATGTTAGTTAACTGAAGTCTTAACATGATTATTAGATTTTGTGGGTTTTTAAATGGACCACAAATTGTTTATATGATTTTTTATTGACTTTTAATGATTTGTTCATACAGTGTTAGTTGCATGGAATTTGATTAAGTTGATTTTGGTTGTTGGGTTCTTAAAAAGACTTGATTTTTTTAACATTAGTTCTTGATTCATGTGTATATTTTGAAATTTTTTTGGTCAATTGTATGGAATATTTTGAATCTTGGTTGATTAACTTCTTGATTTTTATAATAATAGTTCTTGGTTTATATGCATATTTTGAAAAAAAATTCTATTAGTTATATGGAATGTGATTAAGCTAATCTTGAATCTTGGTTGATTAAAAGAAAGACTTCATTTTTGGAACAATAGTTATATCTTGGTTGATTTGTGTGTGAATTTTGAATAATGTTCTGTTAAATATATGGAATTTGATTATGTTGATCTTGAATCTTTGTTGATGAAAAACTTGTTTTTTTATAATAATAGTTCTTGATTCATGTGTATTGAAGGGGTATGCACCCGCCTTAACATCGAGCGGGGCGGGTCAACCCACAAGATATAGACAAGAGGCTTGAAATCAGGAAACATCTGCGCGTGGCGCATATCACATATGCGCAAGCGCAAGCGCAAGCGGGGCGGGTCAACCCACAAAGCCAAAACCTATGCGCAAGCGCATGAAACATCTGCGCGTGGCGCATATCACATATGCACACAAAACACACATTTAGTGTGAGAATAAAGAGAAGACATTGCGCATCCCCGGGATAGGCGCATAAAGGCCGCGCGTAAGCGACACACAACAAATGAGACAATAGTCTAATCCAAATCAGGATAAGGACAACCATGATTGTACTCATCAGGCAACCTTCCAGAATGTATCTTTTAAGAAATAAAGAATGTGCTGATGTTGACAGCTGCCAATGAAGGGTGGACAACTCAGCAAAGTCCATGTGCCACCACGTGATGGCACATGGGTCAGGTGAAATACCTTGGTCAGAGAATAATCAATGAAAAAGCACCAGGTGTCCTAATTACACGTGGCGCGAAGCAATAGGAGGAGGCCAAAAAGGCCCTAATTGGGTCTGAGCCCAATCATTGGAAACCCTAATACTATAAATACCACACCACTTCAACAGTGGAAAGCAGAAGAAAATATATTCTAAGTCCTTTACTCATTTTCACATCCTGATTATCCTCTCCTACAATATATGATTCTCACACCGGAGGGTTACCCCAAAGAGGACCCCTCTGTCCCTTTCTGAGGGGTAAGCTCACGGTGCTATTCGTTTTGTAGGTGGAAGAACTCGTATCTCGGAAAACCATCGGTGATATAGCACACTCGTACCCGAGGAACGTTGATCGTATACAAGTAAGTCGATACACGCTTCTTCATTGGCGCTATCACCTGTTACAACGGCAACAAAACCAGTATTTCATCAATTTTCTATCTGAAAATCTTCACCATGGTTTCCGGTGTTCGAAACAACGATCAAGTTCTGGAGGATAATGAGCTTGAGGATGTTAATGAGGGACATCAGGTTCTGAGGGCGCCGCGTGACACTGCGCGCACCACCAGTAACCATACCTTCAACACAACACCTCATACTCAAACTGAAACTCCCCCAGACGATCTCACGTTCCAAAATCTGACTGGTACAAAACAAAAAGGACCAATGGGCCCGGAAGTTGAAACCAATAACCCTAAAGAATGGCTCATAAACGAACAACGGTGTTTAATGGACAAATACAATGAGTTGGTAAAACACAAAAAGTTAGCCGATTTAACACAAAGGCTCGCATTTGATAAACAAACCATTCAGGGAACAACAAAAAAGACGCGCGCGCTGGAAGACGGTCATTCTGTTCACACCGAACAAGCTGATATTAGTGATGAGGAAGAGGTGCACAGCATGAAGAAGACGCGAGATACTCATGCAGGAGGATCACAGCTTCGCGCACACATGCACATAGCACCTGGAGCCAAAGCTGATATGGATTTATACACACCATACAACCCACAAGCGAAAGGGCAAGTGGACGTAACCACACCATATAGGCCAGCCATCTTGGTAAAACATTCAAAATTCGCTGAGCGCATTGCGAAGGCTTCCATTCAACACAAAACCAAGATGCCAAGTGGTTTAGGCAAGTACGATGGTACAACAGATCCAGATGATTTCTTACAAGGTTTTTATAACACTTGAAACTTAGAAAGCTGGACAATGCCAACATGGTGTCACATGTTTGCTCGCTGCCTCACGGGTGCAGCGCGTGTCTGGTTCGAAAGCTTGCCGACAGGACAAATCGATGGGTTCGAAGAGCTATTGGAAAAGTTCCAGGCTCACTATGTACAGCAGCGCAGACACACGCGCGACCCTGATGACATCATGCACTGCGTACGCAGGAATGATGAAACCATTGAAGACTACATAACTCGTTTCAATCAGGAATCTCTTGCAATTGGAGGCATCACTGAACGACTCTTGCGCGTGGCCTTTATACAAGGTGCACGCAGTGATCAACTCCGCAGAGCTCTCGTGAGCAGAGAAGGCATGCCAACCACTTAGGCTAAGCTTATGGAAGCATCGCGAGTCTTCGCGCGAAATGAAAAACAAATTGCTCAAGACAGAGCAAGAGATAAAGGGCATCAAACAGAAGCACCACGCAACAATGAAAAGAGGCGCAAACAAAACTCCGTATGGTCCAGGTTGCAACAAACCAATTATTCTCCTGCAGAAAAGCAAGCGCAACAAAGTTCACCCCAACCCCAAAAAGACATTCTTAATCGCGGAGAAGGTGACAAGAAGGAAGGCGACAGAGAGCCTAACAGACCTCTACCAAGAATATGGACTCCCATCACCAAAACGCCTTCGCAAGTGTTAAGCACAGAGAATGTCCAGTTTAAAAACCCCAGGCCATTACTCCATAAGGGACCACCGAACAGTGGCAAATATTGTGAGTTTCACAAATCCACAGGGCACAACACTGATGCATGCCATCATTTGAAGGATGCGATCGAAAAAGATGTGAAATCAGGCAAGTTGGCTCACCTGGTAAAAAATCCAAGACCAGAGAATGAACAACCAGACAGAGCCTCAGCCTATAAAAAATTCAAAAGAATCTGTGTAGCTGAAGGAAGAAGGCAAGGGCAAGGATCGAGGAAGAGAAGCGCGCAAATCCAAGGGGATTGGCGCGAGCAACAAGTAATCTTTCCAAGAATCAGAGGAGGCCCGTCTATCAGCAGCCCTCTAGTCATCACTGCACACATCGCTCATTATGAGGTGTCAAGAGTCCTGGTGGACACCGGTAGTGAGTCAGACATCATGTATGAGCAATGTTTCAGGAAGTTGGATCCAGCAGACCAAGCAAGGCTTGAATTCGTGAGTACACCAATCTCGGGTGTCTCAAACGAAATTATTCACCCCCTAGGTCAGATACAATTCGAACAAACTATGGGGGATGAGAAGCACAAGCGAGCTGAAATTGTCAACTTCCTGGTTTTGCCCACCACTTCATGCCATAGTATGATCTTGGGTAGAGGAACGATTGCCCAATTCAACGCCATACCGTCCCCAGCGCATGGCGCGTTGGGGTTCCCAACACCAACAGGAGTAACATTTGTGTACCGAGATCACTTATGCGCAGTAATAAGTATACCTCGAGAGGGGAGAATGAAACTTCCAGTGGCAAACAACGCGCCAGAGGAATGGATTCTCAACCCAAAATTCCCAGAACAAACAATCACAATCGGAGCTACGATATCAGATGACACAAGAGTGAGAATGAAAAGATTGCTCACAACGTATATGTCAGTCTTCGCGTGGCAACATTCTGATATGACTGGGGTTCCGCGAGACCTGGCGCAGCACTCTCTCAACACATTCAAGTCCGTGGAGCCAATTGCTCAAAAGAAAAGAGTCATGGGAGACGAGAAGACAAAGGCCATGAATGAGCAAGTAGAAGATCTACTGCGCGCGAATATCATTCGCCCAATACGATATCAAACATGGGTAGCCAATCCTGTGATGGTAAAGAAGAGCAATGGGTCATGGAGAATGTGCATTGATTTCAAGGACCTCAACAAGGCGTGTCCAAAAGATTGTTATCCCCTCCCAAACATTGACATGAAGGTGGACTCTGTGGTGCCATTTAAGCTCAAATGTTTCCTGGATGCCTATAAGGGCTATCACCAAATTCAAATGGCACCACAGGATGAAGACAAGACTGCTTTCAGAACTGACAAGGGTGTTTTCTGTTACACAAAAATGCCCTTTGGTTTGAAGAATGCAGGAGCCACTTACCAAAGACTCATGGATGCAATTTTCAACGAGCAGATTGGAAAAAACTTAGAAGTCTACGTGGATGATTTGGTGATTAAAAGCAGGGAGGAAAAACAAATGCTCAAAGACATCGAAGAAACCTCTTGGCGCCTAAAGGAAGTAAACATGAAGCTCAACCCGAGCAAATGAACATTCGGCGTGGAAGAAGGGAAATTTCTCGGCGTAATGGTCACCAAGGATGGTTTCAAGGTGAACCCAGAGAAGGTGGAGGCTATCCTCGGCATGCCCTCACCATCCACCATGAAGGAAGTTCAAAAGTTGAATGGTAGATTGGTATCAATTAACAGGTTCCTAGCAAACCATGCAAGCAAATCTACCCCATTCATTAACACATTGTGAAATTGCTTAAAGAAAAGCCAATTCAAGTGGACGCCTGAGGCCGAGCAAGCTTTCAGTGAGATAAAAGAATGTCTGATAAATCTGCCTGCGCTCACAGCTCCACTACCTGGTGAAACTTTAACGTTGTACCTGTCAGCAGGAGAGCGCGCCATTGGCGCAGTATTATTGGTGGATCGCAAGGGAATCCAAACACCAATTTATTATGTAAGTCGGGTGCTGACAGATCCTGAGACGCGCTACACCATCATAGAGAAGTTAGTTTTATCACTAACGCATGCGTCGCGCAAGCTTCACAGATATTTCAATGGTCATCCTATTGAAGTCCTGACTGATTACAACATCCAGCAAGTCTTGCGACGTCCCGCGCTCTCAGGAAGGCTGACAAAATGGGCGCTGGAATTAGGGGAGCACACGATCACCTATAAGCCTCGTCCAGCAATCAAGGGACAAGTCTTAGCCGATTTCATCGCAGAAATCCCTGAAGGAAAAGTCGAAGAGGCTCAGCGCGAAGTAGACCCTCCGCAAGCCAATAATGAAGAAAACGTTTGGAGATTATTCACTGATGGAGCTTCAAACAACGAAGGGTCCGGCGCAGGCCTCAAACTGGTGGATCCAGAAAATCATGAGTATACTTACGCAATCAGGTTGGATTTCAAGAGCACCAACAATGAAGCTGAGTATGAAGCCCTGCTGGCTGGTTTGCGCATCGCGCACAAGTTCGGAGTTAAAAAGATAGAGGCTCATGTAGATTCATACCTGGTAGCAGCACAAGTCAATGGCCTTTATGATGCCAAGGAGAACACCATGCCTCTGTATCTAGAGAAGGCGAAGAAACTCACCGAACAATTTGACTTTTTCAGAATCATACACATTCCGCGCAGTGAAAATAAGTCTGCCGACGCGCTAAGCAAGATGGCATCAACCAGCTTCGATCATTTTGGCAAAGATGTCAGGGTGGAAGTAATGAGCAGCCCGTCAGGGGGAGCGAAGTCTGTTCTTGTAATTCATACAACACCTTCATCATGGATAACTCCAATAATGGAATTCTTGAAGGAGGGAAAGGTACCAGACGATCGCGCACAGGCGAGGAAGATAAGACACAAGTCGCAGAACTACGAAATGATCGATGGTACGTTATATCGACGCTCTTATATTGGACCACTCATGAAATGCCTAGACGCTGAGGAAGCAAGCTACGTGATCAGAGAGATACACGAAGGAATCTGTGGAATACATGCTGGCCCGCGCATGGTGATCACCAAGGCAATGAACGCAGGTTACTATTGGCCAGGCATGTACTTGGACGCGTTAAAAGAGATCCAAAAATGCAAAGCGTGTCAGATCTATGCGCCAAATACCATGCGGCCAAAGAACAAATTGATTCCGGTGACCTCTGCATGGCCTTTCCACAAGTGGGCAATCGATATTGTGGGTCCCTTACCACAAGCGCCAGGGCGAGTAAAGTTTTTGGTAGTGGCAGTAGACTATTTCACAAAATGGGTTGAAGCCAAGCCACTGGCAAAAATCACAGCCGAGGCAATGAAGCAATTTATTTGGAGCCACATCGTATGCCGTTTTGGCCTGCCCATGGAAATCGTGAGCGACAACGGCAAACAATTCACTGACAGGAAGATATCCAGTTGGTTCAAGGAATTGCACATCAATCAGGTCTTCACTTCAGTATACCATCCTCAAGGGAATGGCCAAGTGGAACGCGCGAACCAAAGCTTGCTGAATGGGCTGAAGAAAAGGTTGGAGGGAGAGTCCCATGCATGGGTCGAGGAGTTACCTAATGTCCTGTGGGCGCACATGACATTAAGCAAAACCAGCAATGGCGAGTCCCCGTTCAGCCTAACCTATGGAACAGAGGCTATGATTCCAGCAGAGATTGGATTCCCATCCTATAGAGTGCTCATGATGAGTAAGACGGATAACGAGCAAGAAAGGAGGTTGGATCTCAATTTACTTGAGGGACGCAGAGAGGCGGCTATCATCAGTGAAGCCAAATATAAGAAAAAGCTAGAAAAATACTACAATCAGCGCGTGAAAGAATGCCACTTCAAGAAGAATGATTTTGTCCTTCGGAACAATGAAGCTAGTCGCGCAATACCCCCGGGAAAGATGTCTCCCAACTGGGAGGGACCTTATCAAGTCTCGGAAGAATTGGGAAAAGGCGCATACGCTTTAAAAGATTTAAATGGAAAGAAGATCCCGCGCACATGGAACGCAGCACAACTTAGAAAATGTTTCATGTAAAAGTTGTCAAGTTTGTAATCAAGGCTTTTTAAGCCATTATGAATAATGATACGCTCTATATGCGTTTTATTACCTTTTGCATACATGTTTCACACTTCCCTTTATTAATTTTGAGCAATATGACAACATTGTATTGACATCAAACTAAAAATAAAATGAAGTAAAACATACATGCGCGAGCTTCAAGCTCAGACGCGTTAACGAGTTTTAACTCTAAAACGTCAGGGCCTTAGCCCAATAATATGAGCTTTAGCTCAAATTACTCATAGCATCCATCCTACGTATTGCGCAGCTGGACCATAAAAATACCTAAGCACAACTAAGGCAAAGCACATGCCAAAGCATAGTTGTTAAGGTCTTAGGTCGGGGCCGCGCATGGGATTATAATGGATATAGGCAGAGTAACACATACTGACACGTAAAGGCTAAAAAACTCATTCATAATTCCCTATAATAAATGCACGATAACGTCGCGCAAAAGAGGAATAATGAAATGCCAAGGCACGTGTCAGCATATTCAGAATATCGCAAAATAACTTGAAATATGACAACTGTTAAGGATTAAGTAAAAATAATTTCCTTACAACCTTGTTCAAGTTTCAATGTGTAAGCATACCTTATATTCAACAAGCACACACATGCAATATAAAGAGATGAATTGGGAATGCGCAAGATGCGAATAAGGGAAAAAACAAAATTTCATTCCGAAACATAGAAGTTTACAAATTTACAAATGATGAGGTAAAAACTACAAACACAAAAAAAAAAAAAAAAAAAAAAAACAAGAAGGGCTTTTCAAGTCTCTATGTTAATATCAGCCTCTTCATCTTCCTCATCATTATTTCCTCCCTCAGCATCTGGCGCAGCCCGCTCCTCGTCATCTCCAAACTTACCATAATCAAGCTGTTCGTCTTGAATATAGTCGTCTTCTGTCATGATAGCGTCAGGAGTAGGTCCTTTGGCCACGCCAGAGCCGCTGGCAGAGGTAGCGTTGCCCGCGCCATCATCATTGCCACCAGTCCCTTCACATTCATCAAGTAATTTCTTTAAAGCGCCAAGATCGGGCTGGTCAGCAAGCGCGGCTATCTGCAAGTCACAAGGAACAGTATAAGTACAAAAGATTATGAAAATAAGTCAAGTAAACTCATTAAGGTTAAAATACCTGCTCAAGGATGGGAATTGGAGTATTCAAGTACTTCTCCCCCACCTCAGCCATGTCAGCACAGACAGTGTCGAGCTGATAAGGGTAGTCGGATGGATTCTTCTTTAGCATGCCATATTCATAACCATCCTTAAACCCCTCAGCCCGACCCACCAAGCGCGACGCCGCATTACAGTCCATCACAAGGGTCTGAAACTCGTCTGAGTATTTCATGGCATAAGCGCAACGAGTCACACCCTGTGAAATCAGCCATTGACGGTCCTGCGCGAGGGAAGAAACAGACGTCTCAAGAGCAGGGATTTGAGAGTTTAACAGCTTAACAGTTTCCTTGGCTTGTTTTAGCTCTTCTTTGTCAGACGCTGCTGCCGCCAAGGCTTCATTCTTTTCCGCTCGCTCAGCATCGAGCTCTTTCTTCAGGTGCGCAACCTCACTCTCCAATAAAGATTTTTCAGTATTAACCTGCGCAATAGTTTGGTCATGCGCCTCCACTGCCAACTCCAGGTCACGCGCTCGACGCGCGTACTTGGCTGCATCTGCCTCTGCCACTTGCAGTTTCTTCCGCGCAGCTTGCAGCTCAAGCCCGCGCTTCACAAAAGCAGCGTTGGAACTTGCCCGGTTCTCGCTAAGTTCTGCTTGGAGTTTCTCAGCTTTCTCTCGGGCATCAGAAAGATTCCAAGCAGAAATCTTAGCCTCTTGCTTGGCCTCCGCAAGGGCATCACGTACCTTTATATAATCATTGCGAAGCTCTTGGGAGGCAGCAAAAAACGCAGACCCAGCAAAAAGGTGGTCATTAAGCAAATCCACGCGAGCGCGGTCCTCTTGAAACCTCCTTTCAGCTGGAGTAATAGAGTGAGCCCAAAAGTCTTCACATACGCCCAAGGATTGGAATGAGCTCTCTTCAGTTAACTGAAGTCTTTTAACATATCTGAGTGTTATGTTTTATAAGTTAACTAATGTTCTATAACTTGATTCATGTGGTATAATATCATGTTTTTTTGTTCTGTTTTTTGTTCAGAACTTATCTGCATCCAAGTGCCACGTCAGAATCGGAATATGTGACTAAACCTTGTCTTGTTAGTGAAACATTGGTGGCTCCATTGCCATCAAAGAATGCAATTCAAGCTTTTAGGCTTCTTAACGAAAACCCTAAAGCTCAGGTATGCTTGCTTAATAACTAAAGGTTCGAACCTAAGTGGAATAACCGTACCTAAACTGAAAAAACCGAAATCTTTTGGATAACTAATCTTCGGATTTTGTTTTTAGTTTTTAGAAAACCGAGATTAAAAAAAAACAATTTTTTGTTTGGTTTTAGTTTTGCTATTAACCAAACACAAAAACAAGAAATTGAATTTTAGACCATGTGTAGTCGTAAAGCTCCACATCCAGGGGTTATGCGCCACGTGGCGCCCAGTCAGAGTTATGGTTTTGTACAAAAACAGGCTGTAGTCATAACTCTTCACATTCAGGGGTTATGCGCCACGTGGCGCCCAGTCATTATAATTTTATTTGTTTTTTTTAAATAATAATTCATTTAAATAAATTAACATAAAATTAAAAATTACATTAAACTTCCAAATAAATTAACACAATAAAACTAAAACTCATTTATATTTTTCTAAAATTTTCGCTCGTCGAGTGGCTTTTAAAGATTGGACTATCGGGTCGTCTTCGGATAGCTCGTTTGATAAAATCTCGATGTCTTTGTCCATCTCATTCATTCGAAGTAGGTCGACGGCGTCCAAATTTACTTGAAGTCGTTGGGTTCCAACTTGGTGTAAATCTTGGAGTCGAGAGTTCATTAATTGGAATTGGCTTTCCAATTCGGGATTCGAACCCGTTGCCAACGACGAGCCGGCCCCTTTCCCCTTCCCTTTGCCTTTGGTTCTTCTACCCCCCGGCCGAGGCATGTCGGTAGTATTCACGGGGTCATTATCGCTTAAGTTGAAGTTTCGAGCGTCGGAACGGGGCGTGTCTGGATCAACCGAAGATGATGTTTTAGACTTTTACGCGGACCACCTTCGCCTTCGGCTTCGGCTTCGGCATCCATCACCAAGCCCCATTTTGGGTGAAACCTCAAGAGGTCTTTCCAAATGCCAAAGTAGTTGAAGGTCCCGCCGACCTTATGTTGAAACTCAACCAACGCGTTATCCATGACTTCCGCGTCCGAGACACCGCTACTCCTAGTTCGATTCATCCGAGAGAAAACCGTATGGAAAGCCATGCATTTGGTGTTTATGTCGCCCCATTTCGACAGTAACGAATCTTTTTCTCGACGCGAGTTCCCGCCAAGGTTGTGAAACCTCTCTATAATTTTGTGCCAAAATACCCCCGTTTTTTGATAGTTCGCTAAAAAAATAAAAACATTACAAGTTTAATGTTTGTTATAAGAAATTTAAAAAAATATATATATACATTTTAAAAACCTACCGCATTTGGCATCTTCCGATATTTGGCACCAAGCACGAGCACATAGTACGCACTTGTCGATACTCCACGATATCACCGTCTTTTTAACCCGAGGTTCGCCGGCGGGCTTCTTTGCGTGTTTTTTCGAACGTCCGCGTTGGCTCGAACTGCCCTCGAGTTGTGTCTCCGGCACGAACTCGACCTCGGGTTGGGTCTCCGGGGCGGGTTGGGAACCCGAACCCGCAAAAATGTTTGTCGATGGGTTTTGGAAACCGGGCACCGCATTTGGCATAGAGTTTTGTAGAAGTGCAAAGTACGCGGCCATTTGCGTGTCATACATTTGCGGGACGGGTACGGTTGGCGTCGGCGCGGTAGATTGGTTCGGTTGTGGATTTTGGTTGGCTTGACGGGCATATTGACCGAAACCGAGAATATTTTGGTTGTTGTTTGGAAACATGATGGTAGAAATATTAGTGTAAAAGATATAAATATTTGTGTAAATTGGTAGATTGGAAGGAATGTGTTAAAAAATATGAGTTTGGTTTGTTTATATAGTATAAATATAATTAACTTTTTTTTTAAAATCCAACGGCTCCATTAACCCCAACGGTAACATTTTTTGATTCGCGTGCCATTCTCGCGTTTTAGATACAACGCGCCCAAAATTCACTTCAACATAACGCAGGGGTGGGGGGGGGGGGGGCGGTGTTCCCCCCGCGTTTTGGAGCCATAACTCGGCCATAACGCGGCCAGTACACATGGTCTTAGTAGTTTATAAGATTTTAATAAATGGTGTAGCTCAAACATTTTAGTTCCAGTCGTGTAAATATTTGATTAATTTTTAATTAACAAAAAAATTAAGGCACAAAGCTTTTAGGGCTAAATACATTATTATGGGCCTTTTTATTTACGCATAAAATTTTCAAGCCTAGATGACGAAACCGAAAAAATGAAAACAGAATCATTATAAGAACTGAAAACTGAAAAAACGAAAGCGAATTGTTTTTAAAAACCCGGAAACTGAATTTTCAGTTTTTGGTTCACTTTGAGCTCAAAATCGACCTAAACCGATCCATGCAAGAAAATACACATTTTGCTACGAATAAAAAATCAACCCGCTTTTTGTTGTTTTTTCTACTTAACATCTAATGTTTTGGTTTTACAAGACTGTTGTTGCATCGATTGCTTCTGATCCAAACGTGTGGAATGCCGTTCTTCAAAACGCGGACCTCGTTAACTTTCTGCAGACCCACAAAAATGGTTAGCCACTGTCCAAGCTTTTAACCTTTTATTTGTTACGTTTCATCAAAACGAGCGATTACAGTAATCATGTGGTTGCAGATGTTGCATTCGCAGAAATGGATTCAGATGAATCTGATGCGACGGATGATGAGAAGACAGAAGCAACGGGTGAATCTAAAGCTGAATCTGGAAAAGGGTTTATGGAGTATGTGGAGGAGATTATGCAGAAGATAAGTGTTACGGTTGTTGATATGATGAACAGTTTGGCTGACACGTTTCAGTCGTTTTTTGGGGGGTCACCGAAAGACGGGGTTTCTGTGAATCCGGATGGGACGGCTGGGATAAACATGGAACAAACCGTGATCGGGGCCAGCCTTATGGGCCTTGCGATCATGGTTATCAGTGTGGTGGTTCTTAAACGCTCTTAATTTGTCGATTATGCTAATGGAGCGAATAAACGTATGACTGTTTGTGTTCAATTTGGTTGAATCTTGTAATGACAGTTGAATAACTTTTGGTTTTATGTTGGTATGTTTTATGTTTGTTTCTTTTCCAGTTTTTCTGTTTGCTATCATTTTAACATCTATACATAAATATGCCAATTCTTTTCAAATTTACAAATAAATAAAATAAAACAAAGTACAGTTATGTTCTTCATGTACATTTCTATGTTGCTCCTCTGCAAACATAGTTTTTTCTTTAAGCATGTTCTATAAAGATATCATACAACATATACATTGCAAATTGTGAGATTATCTATACAGCTATATTTAAATAACCCTCAGTTTTCAGAACATCTTTAAACCAGTTGACCGAAGACTTTGGGATCCTTGTCAAGTTATTCTTGTAGTCGACGTAATAAAGTCCAAACTGAACTGTATACCCGTAGTTCCATTCCCAGTTATCAAGTAACGACCACACGAAATAGCCTCGCACGTCACACCCGTCTTCCCTGCAATAATAATTCACATGTTACATAACTTATTTATTTTAATTAAATGAAATTTAATGCTTTGACTACCTAATGGCAGCTGATAGGTTTGATAAATAGTCCCTGTGGAAGTTTATCCTCTTTTCATCTTGAAGTGCTTCCTCTAATTCTATACGGGCTTTGTTCGGGTCATCCATACCTGCATTTGACCAGTTTTCCTTTTAGTTTACACATTTGATCCGTTTTTCTTTTAGTTCCTTGCATTCTTTTTAGTTTACACATTTGACACGTTAAAATAAATTATAATATGATTCGACCCATTTTATTTTAGTTTACACATTTGACCCGTTTTCTTTTTAAAACGGGTCAAATGTGTAAACTAAAAAGAATGCACTTTTGACCCGTTTTCCTTTAGTTTACACATTTGACCTGTTTTCTTTTTAGTATACACTTTGACCCGTTTTCTTTTAGTTTACACATTTGACCCGTTTTCTTTTTAGTCTACACATTTGACAGGTTAAGGATAAAATATAATACGATTTGACCCGTTTTCCTTTTAGTTTACACATATGACCTGTTTTCTTTTTCGTTTACACGTTTGACCCATTTTCCTTTTAGTTAACACATTTGACCCGTTAAAGTTAAAATATAATCTGATTTGACCCGCTTTCATTTTAGTGTATGCATTTGACCGGTTAAAGATCATATATAATCTAATGTGACCAGCTTTCTTTTTGGTTTACTCATTTGACCCGTTAGAGATAAAATATGACCTGACTTTGACCTTTTTACAAGTCAATGAAGTCAAAGTTACCATTTTCAGTGATGATCACAGGCGGGTTCCCATATTTTTCTTTGATGTACACAACCAACTTTCTTAATCCCCATGGCACTATGTGTAACCAACTCGAAGCCGACTGCAAATAATATTAAATTTTAATCAGTTTTCTGCATAAATTCTTCATCAAGATTCTATAATTTACTTAAGTCTGCTGACTTACAGTTTCACCAATGGATTCTCCATTTCTAGAAGCTACATTACACAAAGAAAACAATTAAATTAGTACCAAAAATACCATTATTATTATTATTATTATTATTATTAATTTTTACTTTTTATGAGTTGGTTATGAAATTTTACTTGATGTAATGACAGCAGCATCTGTGGACGCGTCTCGCAGTATAAACTTTCTGATACGCGTTTTGTCATTTTTAGCGTATAATGAGGTGTAACGATTGACACCAACAAAGTCCAAGGTGCCCATGATGAACTTTGAAACCTCAGGAGTGATTTCGGGTAGGCGTTCGCCTACGTTTGTTTGCATAGAAAGAGGATAGTTTCCAAGTAAAAGTGGATCAAGAAACCTGATTCACTTTAATCTGCGTTACACGGTCAAATTGGTATTTTTACCCTGAAAGTAACATTTCTACTGTGTTTGAAATATTATTAATAATATTACCAGCCGAGCTCGAAATCCATTGCGCGAGTTGCAGCTTCTTGATCTTCATCAGAGTCGGAGAACGGTTCATACCATTTTATGTCTAATGATATCCCAATTATACCTCCTTGATGTTCCTAAAGAATGTATAAATTAATTAGGAATTTCATAAATGCTCAAAAAGATTTTGGGCTTCATAAAATATCGACATACCGTTAACAAATATGGAAAAATGTGGGTACCTTTTATGAATAACTTAAATGGGTCGGGTCAAGTCGGCTAAAGGGTCAAACGAGTTCAAGTCAAAAGATCACTTTTTTAGAGAGTTGGCTAAAACGGGTCGGTCCAGGTAAAGGGTCAAACGAGTTCTAGTCAAATGGGCGCTTTTATGAGTTGACTAAAATGGGTCGAGTCAGGCTGGACAAAGGGTCAAACGAGTCAAGTCAAAAGATAATTTTTTAGTGAGTTGACTAAAATGGGCCGTATGAGGGGGGTCAAAACTCAAGACAAAATATCACTTTTTAGCGAGTTGAATAAAAATGGGCGGGGTCACTAGTCAGGTCGACCAGGTAAAGGGTCAAATGAGTTCAAATCAAAAGATCACTTTTTAGCGAGTTGACTAAAATGGGTCGGGCTGGGTTGAAATTTGTTTTTTAACCTGTCTCATTTTTAGTTAACTTATATTTTACACAAAGATTAACCCAAAATTACTTTGTTTTCTTAAGTAAACGGGCCAAAGCTGGCACCAATATTGAATTTTTTCAAGATTGTTAGAACCGGAAGAGCTGAAGAAATACCTTGAAATGTTTTTGGTATCCATGATAAACAGCAGCATGAGACAAGAGAATATTGTGAGCCACAATATACGGTTCATCAGACGATTTACCCTTTTTACATAACAAATGGAAGAGAAAAGAGCATCGTCCCGGTGCTTGAATTCCATAATCATATCCTTGAATTGCAAATCCGTGAGGCTCATTGAATGTGATCCAGTTTTTCACTCTATCTCCAAACGCCTCAAAACATGTAAAAGCGTAATGCATAAAATCCTCACTACAAAAATATAAACATATCTTGTAAACACGATCATTACAGAACCGGTTGTAAATAAAATATTTGATTTACTTACATTACTTGAGTGTCCAACCATCCATCATATTCATCTTCAAGTGTTTGTGGAAGATCCCAATGATACAAAGTTGCGTAAGGCTCAATTCCTGATATACATACATACATACATACATACATACATACATACATACATACATTAACCTGCATTAGAAGCTGTATTCGCGTACGTATTTGTATGTCATATGGTTAATATTTAAGCAAGATTTGACCTTTTTCCAGTAAGGAATCAATGAGGTTGTTGTAGTATTCGATCCCTTGTGGATTTGGTTCGCCTGTTCCGTCTGTTAGAATCAAATATCACATTTTAGTTCATATGCAAGTTTCAAAGATATGGACATTATACCATAAGTTTTAAGGTGATTAATAATCACTTTACTTGGAAATATTCTTGACCAAGATATTGAGAATCTGTAAGCATCCATTCCCAGATCCTTCATCAATTCGATATCCGTCTGATCATAATAAATATAACTTTTAATGGCGGTCGCTATTCATATACCAATGATAGCAGATATCGGCGACGTGTCATATGGCCATTATGGCCATACACGCTGCATTGATAGACATACATGCGATTTCTTGACTGCCATAGAAATGACTGATGTGACTACCGAAAAAAGCCATATTTTTTTTCTCCCTATAATATGACCATATTTTAGGGCGAAAAGCGATCAAATGGTGTTTTGTTAGACGTAGGTCCTACAAGTGTATGAGGACCAAAATCACACAGCCCGTATGACTTTTTTGACCGATAAAAGTCATGACCTTTTTCACCCTATCATGCAACTCATACTTTAGGGCAAAAAGGGTGATAGGCCCCGCTTTTATAGACGTACGAACCGTATGATAGGACGAAAAAAAAAGTCCTACGTTAGTATCACTTTTTTTATTTAAAAATTTGACTAATGTGACACTGACAAAAGTCTTCCAGTTCGTATAACCTTTTTCAGACTATCATACGAACCGTATGATAGGGCGGAAAAAATGTCATACATACACTTTTTGTAGTTTACCATTATCACAACTATTTCAATTTCCCATCAAATTTGGTTGCTTGCATACATAACAAAGTAAGGAATCTAATCTCAATCTTGAACATTAAGTTTCCACTTTTCACACAATTCAAGCAAAACCGAACCTTGAAGCGATGATATTGATCGACAGCCTGATCCGCATTGCTAAAGTCCAATATCCTCCCTATTCAAACAATCATCAATTACAATCCTATCTCAATAAACATTAGAATTAGTCAAAAAACAAACTTAGATTAATCATTAATTATTAATTACCAGGTAACCTTGAAAAAGTATCCCAAATACTATTTCCCTTATTCCCTTCATCAACTGCTCCTTCAAACTATCATTAACAAACAAAACTAATAAACTAATGATCAAATGCCTTAAAAAAAAACCTGGTAAGCAGATGAAGCAGTTCCGAATGTGAACCCGTCCGGGAAGTCGGTTCGGCTAGTGGATTCTGATGTTATGAACAAAGATATTGTGATGAACAAAGTGAGAATAATAATAATAATAATAATAATAATAATAATAATAATAATAATAATGGGTTTCATGGGTGTGTATAGTTTGAAGAATGTTTTGGCGGTGAATGGGTAGTATTAGTTGGTTGGACGGAAATTTATTTATCAAGGTCATGTAGAATAAATGAGATTAAATATTGAAATAATAAAATAAATAAAATATTAAAATGTTAAAATAATGCGAGAGTATAAAAGGAGGATGTGATGGTGCGTGGAGGTGACGCGTACGATAAGGAATGATGATAAATAACTGAAAGTGTACTATTATTAATCTTAAAAAACAAGGAGACTTCCAAGTTCTAACCTTAGGCTATGTGTAGTGGAGGGGCTATAATTAGAGGCGAATTGTGACACGTGACGCTTAGTCAGTCAGGGGCGGACCCACATAGTTCCCATCGGGGTCCCGGGACACCAATTTTTTTTTTAAATTACTTAGAGACGATATATTAAATTTTGTAAGGACCCCATAAAAATTAATACTTGGAACCCATACTATAAAGGTTGAACTAGTCTAGTGGAAAGTCCCTTGTTTTTTCTTTGAGAGGTTGCAGGTTCAAGCCTCACCATACCCAGTTTTTGTTGTTTTTAATATTCTAGTCAATATTAGTTATTTAGTTAGGGTATTTGTGTTTTTTCTTTAGTTTATCCCATATAACCATTATCACTTTAGTTTATCCCATATAACCATTATCACCATGCAACATATATAATGACAACATGAGTTTTACATATACTTCAATTATTTATCTTGTGTATGTATATTATAATTAATCATTTATTTGTGTAAGAGTTAGTTTTTCATGTCTTGGTTATTCATGTAAGACCATATATATATAGCTTACGCTTATGTTTTTCGGGTATGAATAAAAATGAATTAAAAGTGTATGTTCTATCTAGTTTCTAATCTATATTCTTTCTACTTACTCGTTTCCGATGACACCATATTTTCGTGTTTTATTATGTTCCTCCTCTCGACCCGACCCGATTAACGACCGGCCCAAAAATTTTGTAAACCGGAAAAATTGGGACCCCATTGACAAAAAATCCTGGGTCCGCCACTGCAGTCAGCATAAAGTGAAAATTTGTTTTTGGAGTGTAATGGTGTAGGGGCTACAAGTTGGCCCACAGTGTGTTTTTTTATTATTTTCTTTTTATAATTAAACTAACCAAATAAAAACCAATTTATTTAAATAATTATAAATAAATGTATTAAAATTAAAAAATAAATAAATAAAATACATAAAACTAAAAAAAACACACCACAACAAAATGCATATAAAAAGTTATAAATATTTAAAAAGTCTAGGGTATAAAATGTAAATAATAATAATAATAATATATAATATATAATCTCCCAACCCAACCCGTCCCCTTCCCCTTCCCCAGCATGTTTTTCCGGCGAATCTCACATGTTTTTCCGGTGACTGCCACGATTTTCTGGCGAGAATAACACCCCGTCCCTTTCCCCCAACATGTTTAAAACCATGTGTGATATAAAATATTATTATTTTCTTCACATCTCGGTGAAAAATAAACCCCGCCCCCCACCCCTTTTCGCCCAAATATCGCCGGGGGGGGGGGGGGGGTGGTGTGTTCTTGCCCCTTTTCGCCCCAATCCGGCGCCCATTACACATGGCCTTATCATGAAGATACTGTTGTACTTTCATATTTAAATTGAGAACTTAAATGAAAATAATGTACTTTAGAGAAAAAAGTACCAAAAATACACATAACTAGTTTTTATTCCTGTATTACGAAAGTTGCTTTACATTACTCGTTTTTAATATTTATATACTTTTTTACGTTTAATTTTATTTATTGTAATGAAATTTATAATATACTTAGAGTTTGATGATAAAAAGGTTTCACAAATAAATAAGATTTTATAACCTGGTTTGAAAGTTATCTAGGTTTAGTAAGACCCAAGACCCGCTTATTATTTTTAATATAAAATTGTTTCTTAATTATAAATAATACTTTTTTTTCAAAAAACATATAAAAATTTTTAGTATATTCTATTTTATAGGATTTTCACATCAATAATTTGGTGAGAATAATTTTTAATTTAATGAGATGTTATAACCCGTTTAACAAATATCTGGGTTTTTTGAGACTCATACCCGTGAATTCGGTTCAAATGCATGAGAAACATCCATTTAAAAATCAAGCAAATCTAATGACTCAAAAAAAAGGGAGCGACCACATCGCGACACGTAGGATTTTTATGTTTTCGTTTATATATATTATAAATTGATTAATTTTTTTTTAATTTAAATTGGAGATCAATCTTATTTCTCAATATACAATTTTTTTAATACATGTTTCCTAAAAAAAATTTTCTTATTGGGTTGGGGAAAAAACTAGTAAACTTGGACCATATATATAGGGCTGTTAACGAACCAAGCCGAACCGAGCAAGTGTATGCTCGAACTCGGCTGGAATTGAAATTGAGCGGCTCGGATCGGTTTGAATTTAAGTAAACGAGCGGGAAAACGTTGCTCGAACTCGGCTCGAATTTAAACCGATCGAGCGGCTCGGCTCGGCTCGTTTCGCTCAGATTGGAATGAAGTATACGAGACAACTAAACTTTAGGATGCAGAGAAGCATGTGATTAGCCATTAGCAAGCGATTATGATTCTCCAATTCAGCAGCGTATGGCGTGGATAGAGAGGAGTGGAGCCGTGGCATGGATTGTGACGATACAGATAGAGAGGTTGACGGTATGATGATGGTGCTGGTTTGAATTGATACAGGTTAGCGTTGTGACGGCGTAGCTGTGGATTCGTGGCACATATGTCATATTGTGAAAGTTAGTCTTTAGGGTTTGTAAGCTACGACATTGCTCACTGCTATTTATTATTTTATTTTTTGATATTTCAAGTAAATATAATTAAGTTACATATAATTCAATATTTTAATATTACTTATAAAATTAATTTTCTGTGTACATATATAATTCTAAGTGTTATATATATATATATATATATATATATATATAGAAAAGAGTTCAAATAAAAAACAAGTGTCTTGTGAAAAGTGTGAGAAGAACTTTAAAATAAAACAAACCATCTAAATATGACACTATACAATTTAAATATGAAACAATACAATTATTTAGAAACTACCAATCTCAACTACCAGATCATAGATCCAAGGGTCTAGATCTATTCTTATTATTCTCACAAAAATATTATTTTTTACATTAACCCTACCCTATATATATATATATAGGGTTAGTATCATTTAAGAACTCTAAAAAAGTTAAGAACTCTTAGGAACTCTAAACAATCAAACATTTTTGTAATTCTTTTTATATATTAACATTATGTAAGAGTAGTTTTATCATATTTTATATAAAAAATTTTGATTACATATATCAATCATAAGTTTACATATGTGTAAAATTTATGTACTAACAAATTTACATAGGTGTAAAACAAAACATAGATGTGTATAAAAATTAATTTTCAAAATTGTAATTATATATATATATATATATATATATATATATATATATAAAATGATAAAGCTACAATCAAATAACATTAACATATAAATTTTTTTTATAAAAAATGTTAGTTTTTAAGGGTTCCTTCAAGTACTTAAATAATTTAACAGTTCTGTAATGATACTCATCCAATATATATATATATATATATATATATATATATATATATATATAGAGAGAGAGAGAGAGAGAGGGGGGGTTATAATAAGAAGTAAATTTTTCTAAAAAGTGTAGAAAGTGTGTTTTCACACATCGCACAATATACACACCACAACTAAAATAAAACACACCTCACAATAAACACACCACAACTAAAATAAAACACACCGTACAATAAACACACTTTCCATATCCACCGTCATATCAACATATCTAACGCATCAGATTACTTTTTACGCTTCTTAGACACACTCCACTTCTTATTATAACCCCACCCTATACATATAATAAAAAAAACTAAAAATATTCGAGTCGAACCAAACCGAGCGAACCCTTGCTCGTTGCTTGGCTCGTTTACAAACTTAAGCGAGCAGAGCGTCTTGTTTATAATCGAGCGAAAAAGCGGGCAAGCAGTTTCCGAGCGAGCGGCGAGCGAGTTCGATTGACGAGCGAGTTCTATTGTAATAAGTGGTGTTCAAAAAATCGGCATCCAAATCCGTATCTGCAATATCTGAACATCCGAATCCGAATTATCCGAAAATTTCGATATCCAAGATTCGGATATCCGAATTTTTGGATTCGGATTTGGATTTGGATTCGGATTCGGATTCGGATTCGGATAGTGATTTTGAAAATTTTTGGATAGTTCGAATATCCGAACTATCAAAATTATTATTTTTAACTATTAAATACTAAATATTCTCTATAAATTTCGGATAATCTTTAGATATTTCGGATAACTTTTCGGATATTTTGGATAATTTCCTTATATTTCGGATATTTTTTAGATATTTCGGATAATTTTTCGGATATTTGGGATAATTTTCAGATAGTTTTTCGGATACCTTTTGGATATTTAGAATAACCGATATATTTTTAAAAGCAGTTCTTTAAATTTTTTTATAATTGTTATTTTTTCAAATATTTCGAATATCTGATTCACTATACGATCGAATTTCCTAAATTTCGGGTATCCAAACTTTGGATATCTGAAATTTTGGATTCGGTTTCGGATAGTGAAATCCACTATCCGAAAGCTCCGAATTTTCGAAGTTTTGATATCCGAAACTCCGGATATCCGACTTTGAACACCCTTAATTGTAATGTGTAGTTCATTGTTAGGGTTAGCAGTCATAGTAAATGACCTGTTAAAAGGGAAGGGACTCGATTTTAGAGAGCAATCTTATTATCAACTTATGTAATAGAAGGTTAATCAATATAATTGTGTGCATTGAAGTTACCTAGTGCTCTTCGTATTATTCATATTTTTGTTATTCTTGAATTATTACGGTGTTTAGATTCTGCCTAAACATCGTGTTCGTATTGATATCATATTGTTAAAGATTCGTCTTGGGACTTACGATGTTGTTATAGGTTTGTTACATATTTTCCTCTTCGTCTTTGTTTTGATTAGTGTCGATTAGTTTTTCTTATACGATTGTCGAATATTTCGGGATACATTTACGGTTTTAATTCTTTGTCACCTACCTGACGCAACGTGCGAGGTACTAAATACTAGTTTGGACTATTTTGTAAATTGTTACGGGTTGTTATGAGTCATTTAATATTGTCAAAGGGTTAAAATGGGCATATGTGAAAAAAAACTATGTGCGGGCCCGCATGAGCCAACAGATAAAAGAGAGCGGGTCAGGATAATTGAAAAGATAAAAGAGAATGGGCAAGCGATTGGAAACATACGAGTTGTCTTTTCTTCATCAATCCTCTTAATTTTTTTTGTTGTGAGACAAAAGAGAACCAAGCAACTTGAAACTGTATGCATAACCGGTGCCAGTCCGTGTAACGTTACATTAGGGCGAACCTCCGGACCATATGGTAAGCCCGTTTAGTATGCATGTAACGGGGCATCGAAAGCACCATCCAGTACTGATTGCGCGTACCGACGCCGGATTGTGTGTGTACCAACGTTATTTTTACGGCTTCGATGTCGGGTTACCGCATACGGGCACTGTTTATGTGTCGATGTCAGGTTACACAAATACTAACATGGTGTTGCGCGTGTTAATAAAAGAATAAACGTTAATAGCCGATTAGTGGGATTTAAACTCATTCCAATCCTTCCTGACCCGTACCCAGACTAACCTGAGACAGAATGACCTTTTTCTTAAGTTGGCATACAATGCTGGCAAGTACCCGTTCTATCCTGACATGCCACCGTCTCGCCTATTTCACCAAGTCTATTTTTCGCCTATAAGTTTCTAGATTCTTTATTTCTAGCTTGGTCAAAGGGGTACTAAATAGGATTAGCCGGCTAAGACAACTAAGCTAATCTCTATCTATTCTTTATTGCACTGAAATTTTTAAAGAATACTGAAGAAACACGGATCCAATCCCCGGGTATGGGTCCTGGATCCAATGAGTCCACAGGGTAAAATACGATAACTATTAACACAGTATGAGCACAACTTCCCGAAGTCCAATGACCGGAACCTGGAAAACAGACACCGTGAGTCTCGTTACAGGAAGGACAAGGAGGGGTGTCTTCCTGTAATCACCCTCCGGCGTGAGAATTAGTAACGTTCGTAAAGGTGAAAGTACTGAAAACTCCACAGACTAAGTGTAGTCAGAGTATATGTAAGTTCGAGTGACTGTGAATGAAATGAATACCTCATGCAGGTTGACAAGGTATTTATAGCTGAAGGATGTAGGAAGGTGATTGGGCCAGCTGTCCTCTTCTAGAAGATCTTGGTAACCGCTTGGACACGTGTCCCTTTGTGATAGGTTGAGCTATACGTCCCATGTGCATGGGTATAACAACTTGGACACGCGTCGTCTGATGATAGGACAAATCATATCCTGGCCATGTGCACGGTTATAACAACCTGGCCAAGTGTCCTTTGCTCATTGGCTGGTGAGTCACGTATTCGTGAAGTAACAATCGTGGATACTCTTCTAGAGGATAGTTAGTTTGTGACAGCTGTCCAGTTGGCATTGCCTTCTGGTCATTTTAGTGGACAGATGTCCTATCTCGCGGATGACTGGATGCTTCCGCGTGTGGTGTGAGGACGTTCCTCTTCTATCGAGTTATGCGGATGATCCATATGTCCCGCGGGTGGTGTATGAGAGGTTTCTCTATGACCTGCGGGTGATCCTTAAGGGTATTTGGGTCTTTTTGGTACCCTACCTCTATAAGTCCCCCCAGTCCAGTGTTTCTTTCGCGTGAAGTCCTTATGCAGGTGAAATTTGGACTTAATGTATTTTTGGGGGTTTTTGAATTTTAAGGTTTGGTAGAAAATATCCTCTGTTGGTGTAGATAATCATGAAAAAAGGGACAAGTTGACCACTCGCAGGCGCGTGAACAGGTGATGGAACGTTTTTAACGGTTGTCACTGTACCCGACTGTGCAACTTTTCCTCTTTTTCGAATTTCCCGCGTGACGTGGCGATTGTTGATTAGGCGATGACTTTCTCTCTCCACTGTTCATATCCCATCGCATTAATTGCGATGGGTATAAATAGTGAGAGATATCTTCTAATCGAAATTTTTATCGCCTTTGATTCTTGATTATCTTCTTTTTTTTTTTCTCTTTGATACAATACCGATCAAAGCTTATTATAATGTCGAACGTTCAAACCGAAGTTGATAAGATAGAAATTTCATGGGACCGTTCTGAATACGAGAAGTTGTTGGAGACTTACGGCATTCCACCGGAATGAGAACCGGAATTTCCTTCTCCGGGTTCTATAGCCAGCCTGCCACCGCCTGGCAAAATGGCTGTCTATTCTGATTATTTCGTTTATGGGAATTTTCGTTTTCCCATAACGAGATTTTTCATGAAGGTGTTAACTGCTTATGGAATCCATTTATCCCAATTGCATCCGCGTGCTGTAATGCGAATTCGTCACTATGAATTCGTATGTATAGCACGTGACCTGGTACCATATATTGACCGATTCCCGGTTTTCTATCGTCTTGCCAACCGTGACGGTTGGTTTACATGCCAAGGCTTTTCCAATAGGAGTCTTGGCTACAAAGTCGAGAAGGGGCACGCCAACTGGCGTAATAAGTTTTTCTGGATCTCCGAAGACGTGGTACATGTTGCCATGGTCCGTCATCCGGTTAATAGCGCTCTTCCGGACGTTGTCACGGACGCTCACGAGGGCCGTGATTGGTATTGCGCTCTAATTGTGGAGCCAACACCAATGCGGGCGTTGCCTGAGGAGGCCCTAGTGTGGGCAGGCATGAGCCACTTGTGGCCATCGGAATTTATGGAGCCTATTTTCGTTGATCCGAATGAACGTAAGTTGTCTTTATTGCCTTTTCTCTTCCTTGAATCTTTTTATGATTGATTTTCTATCTTTTCAGGTCGGAGTTCTATGCTTAACGCCCTCTTTGAGGATAGGGGTTGTGTCCGTAAGAGCATTCGTGATGCGGGGGACCGACCCATCCTTGAGAAGACCAAATCTCGATTTCTTTTTCCAACGAAGGTGCGGGCTGAACCTGTTATTTCGGACGCCACCTTTCAAACAGGTGCGTATGTTCTAAACCCTCCTCCGCTTAATGCCATTACTTCTGATGGGATATCGCCATTCTATCATCAAGCGATGATGATGACGATGCCTCTGAGTTTTCTGCCTCTCAAGAGGAGAGGAATTCTGATGACAATGCCCCTTAATTTTCCTCTGTCTCTTTTATTGATAGAGTTGGAGAAGAAGAGAGCCTTTTCGTCCTTTCAAGCGGGTGACGCGGGTGCAAAAACTGCGGACGCTGGAGAGGGGTCATCGAAGAAAAGAAAGAAAACCCAACGTCCTAAGAAGCCTCAATATAGTCTTGCGGAACGTATGTATACAGTAGAAGGTATGCATTTTTCTTTCTGTGTCTTATTATTTTGAAGTGTTAACTATGTATAGCTTTTTCTTTTTTGTAGATCCATCGATCTTTGGGGATGATATATCTGAGAGACTACCCACACCGACTCCCAAATCTGATAAACTGTCGTCTCCTCCTCCGGAGAAAACAACGGAAGATAGGCCACCTACCCCTCCAACTGAGGTTACTGCGGATGAACCAGTCGTCCAGTCTGGGACTGAAAGTCCTTTTGACTACCTTTTTGAGACTGGGACTGCTACTGGTTCTCAGGGGAGTGGCCCTGCCGCTAACGCGGAGGGTTTCCGGATCGACGAGTCTCCGCCTCGTCTTCCTCCTCAGCAATCATCCTCCAATCCTGTTCGTCTTGAGACTTCAGGTTCACGTTATTATGGAGATGCTAATCTGGGGGACAGTTTTGACCTATTTGTCCCGCCATGGGATATTATTAATGGGTCCCGATTTTCTGATCCCGGGACCTGTATGAGTTTTGTCAAGCATTGCGTGCTGCCTGTTGAAATGGCGCACCAGCGTGACCGTTCCCGCCACGACCTTCATGCGGACCTATCTTTTTTCCTTGGCTAACAGTTTAGCCTGTAGCCAGGAAATTTTACGTGAATAGCGTACCATGGGTGGGAAACTGGGTGAAGCCTCCCGAGCTCTTGAAGTTGCGAGGAAAGAAGCTGAAGATCACCACTTGGTAGCTAAAACAGCCAGGTGGAAGCAAGCGTACGCGGAGGCCTCCCTCAAGAGTGAGCTGGACCGAAATGCTACTGCTGCTCGCCAATGGAAGGAGGCCTGTGAAAAGAAGAACTCCCTTCTTGAGGCTGCCCATGCTAAAGTGCAAAAGGAGAAGGATGATTTGGCACGGGCTCAAGAGGCAAACTCGGCTTTGGAAAATCAAGTGACCCTTCAAAGCACTCGAATCCAAGAGCTTGAGGTGGAGCTGAAGTTGCAAAGGAAGCAGATTGAGCTTAAAGACAAGAGCGCTGCTGAGATTCAAACTGCTTATGACTCCCTCCTGCAAGCTCGTGAGGAAGTGGATGCCCGTGTCACCTCGGCCTTAAATGAAAGACAACGGGCGATTGCGGAAGCTCAGGAACTCCGGATGCTAGTCGAGCACGCGGAGCAGGACTGTCAATGGTTCCTCACTCGAGGACTTGATTCTGTAAGCTTTTCCTCGTTTGTTGTCCATCATATGTGTCTTGATTCTAATTAATTTATGTTTATGTGTTACCAGGTCATCCGCCATATTAAGAGTAGTCTGGAGCTTATTGACAGCTTTGCTGACTTGATGACTGCTTCAACTCAGCTTGGATGAATGAAGGGTTTTAATGAAGGGATGACTTATGCTCAGACGAATGTTTCTCTGGAAAGTCATCCGCTCATGGCCTTGACATCAAGCAGGAGTATAGTATGCGGATTAAGGTCCATGATAACCTTGTGTTTATGTTACAAAATAAGCTTCTGGAATTTGCTGCGGCCAGCAATGTTGTGCAACAACTAAAGGAGTATCTGAATGATGAACTTGAGGACGCCTCCTCTGAGGACACTCCGCCAACTCCTCCGGAAGATGTTGTAGCCCCAAATCCGTAGGATAGAATAGGCTATGTTTTTAAACCTTTGTAAGTATTCTTTCCTCATATTGTAATCGTCTTTTGATATAATGGAAAGAAATCTTTTGAGAAATTCTTTTGTGAACTTTATACTTGTGAGTGTGATAATGTCTTTTGAAGATATTTTTGAAAATTGAAAATTTTTGAAAGTTGGATAATCATGGTGACCTGGTGGAGAGAGAAACTTCTTAGGAGCAACTGACAAGACGTGTATGATGCCCTTGACAGCCTGTTCGCAATTTCTAATCTCCCGCCTGACGTGTCAGTCATTTGGCGATCCACGGTTTCTCTCTCCTCTGGCACTCCATCAGTCGCATTAATTGCGATCAGTATAAATAGATCACTTGTGATTTCCATTGTACTTTTATCACTCTTGAATTTTCCATCTCTCAAACATTCAAGTCTTGAATTTCTGAGATTTCTTTCCTTATTCTTTTTGATCAAACGTATTAATCTGATGGCCGGAGATAAGAAAGGTACTCCTGCTATTCACGACGTTGTTGTGAACCTCAAGAAGAAAGATTATGAAGACTTCGTTAATGTCTACGGTCTGGCGTCCGGCGAGTGGTTCCGTTGCCGCTAGTCCACCTCCGAAAAAGATGGCTGTGTACGTGTACCATTTTACGACTGGGAACTTCCGGATTCCGGTGACAAAGTTCGTTCAATCGATCTTGACAACCTACGGGATTCACACATCTCAGATCCATCCTTTTGGGATGTTGGGAATTCGACATTTCGAATTGTGTTGTCAAGCTCGCGACTTCGAGCCATCTGTCGGCATGTTTTCCGTGTTCTATAAGATGACCTTCCGCGACGGGTGGTACAGTTTTGCTTCCGTTGTGAGGAATGGTATAGGTATGGAGTGGATCCGTAGCCTTCATGGCTGGAAGCCAAAGTTTTTCTGGATCAGGGAAGATGTAATACCATTCGCCATGACTTATCGCAAGGCGTAAGAGACCATGCCAGTGGTTCCGGCTGCTGCTCATGAGGGTCTGTCGTGCTTTATGATTTTGACCACCACGCCAACTCCCATACGCCCTATTCATGAGGGGGCGATGGTAAGTGAGAAGATGAGCCGCCTGTGGCCATTTCCTTCGTTGGAGCCTTATTACGAGAGGACCAACAAGAGTAAGTCTGATTGTACTCCTACTCTTCCTTTAATTAAATGTCTGATCTCTGACTTTTATCATTATATGTACAGGTGAGGGTTTCACCTTCGATACTCTGTTGGATCATGAGGGGGAATGATGGTGCGTCGCCCAATTGATCCGAGGGATGTGCCCTTTTTGGAACTCACTAGTGCCAACTTCTTATTTCCCACCGCATTCCGCCCGGAACCAGTAGTTTCCAAGGCGATGTATGCCAAAGGTAAGGATTATGTTTAAGAGTCCATTCAGAAAGGTGAGGGCATTCTACGACTCCAACCTATGACTGCTATTACTTCCAGCGGAGTGATCGTACTCTTTTCGTCCAGCGAAGAGTTGTCACTTTGCGAAGGAAGATTTCCAGTTGATGCTACTAATGTTGTGGACTCAAATGCAGGTTTGACACGCCAGAGAACCTCGTCCAGCCAGGCGGCGGATCAGGACAATGTTGATACTACTGCGGAGGGTAAGCGTCCTGCGCCGGATGATGTCATCGCTGAGGGTGGGCATCAAGCTGCTGATGCAGATGCTTCCAAGGCAGCTGGCAAATGCAAGGCTCAACCTGCTAAGGTTACCCCTTCGAAAAAATCAAAGAAGCGGAAGCCCACTACTGACTTAGAGTCGCATCTCCATCAGCTTACCTCGGAAGACCCTTTCTCGGGTAAGTTTGGTATTCTTCCAATATATCATTTGTTATGAATCAAATGAATATCTGATATATGATTGACATTTTCCAATGGCTTTGAATGATTTTTCTGATGGTGTTTCAGGTCTAAAGAGTTCCACTCCTCTTCCACCGCCGCCATCTCCACCTCCCCACACTGCCGAGGAACCAATCGTCGTGGCGGATGATTCTCCTTTGAAGAATAAGGAAGGTGTTGATATTGATCATATCAACATGTCACCTTCCATCAACGTTCACCATTTTAGGGATCAATGAGGTGTGAGCATGTTTCCTCATGGTCCCCAAACCTCCCCGGCTCCTCAGGAGGAAGATCCTACTCCACATCGTCCACGTTGGTCTTTACGCCGAGATTCAACGTTCCGCGACGTGGACGTATGCTTCGAGTATTTGCAGAAGAGCCTTCCTCCTACTGAGAAGGAGCGTCGTCGTCGCAGTATTCGCCAAGAGTTACTAAACTCAAATTCTTATCACTTGGCGAATATTATTTCCACAAGTTGGGAGATAACCCGAGACTGGTTGGCGATGAATGAGGAGTGGTATGACCTGGAGATCAATCTGGCGGAGGCCAAGAAAGAGGCTCTTGGGGCCATGAATGAGGCCAAAGAGAGCCGACAAGCGCTAGAAGCGAAGAAGACTGCTCGCCTTGTTGCTGAGGAAGCCAAGGCTGTTCTCCAAAGGCAACTGGATGAACAGGCTGAGCTAATAAAGACCTTGCAGGCTGACTCAGCGGCTAAGGAGAAGCGCTTGGTTGATCTTGCTGCCAAAAGCCGAGAACAAGCTTTAGAATGTGCTAGCCACAAGAAAACTTGTTCGGGCCAAGGCGGACAAGAAATGGCTGTTTTCTGAAGGAATTCCCAAGGTACGCATCCTGTTTTGTTTGTAAATAATCAAGTACTTTAAAGTACTTATATTTTATTATTTCAACAGGTCATCGCCGATGTCCGGGCGAGTGATGAACTTGGGAACTGTGTTGCTGTCCTCCTGAAAGCTTCAAAGCAGGCTGGCCGCCAACTAGGTTTCCAGGAAGGTTATAAGTTTGGTTCAAACTCCAAGCTTCCTGAGGAATATATTTTGGCTGGCCAAGATACTGCTGCCGTCCTCATCCAGAAGACCAAATATTTTGATACTTTAAAGTTCTCTTTGGCGGATCAGATATTTGAGCTTGCGGACAAGGAGGAAAACATTGAGCAACTAAAAGACCTTCTTGACCTTGGTGAAGAAGATGAAGAAGATTCTGAAGATGTGGAAGACAAGGACGCGGGACACAAAGATGTCGTGTCATAGATAGATGTTTCTTTTCTTTGTAATTAAGATATCTTTGTTGTAATCTCTTTTGCATGAATAAAGAAGGTTTTTTGCATCCGATACACTTTGTTTTATTCTTCATAATATAAGTGCTTGTAGGACTTCTTTGTATGTTAATAAAGGATTACATAACAATACATGTCGTAAATGGCTGAAAATAAAATTTCCATAGATGAGGTATAAGCCGAATTACAAAAGATGAACTTACATAAAATTGCTAGTTTATTTAGGCGCGCAGGCCGAAAAGAGAAACATATTATATGAAACACCTCTTCAATTGGGCCCCATTCCAAGTTCTAGGGATCTCAGTCCCGTCCAACTTTTCTAATTTGTAGGCACCTTTAGATAAAACTTTCTGAATTCTATAAGGTCCCTCCCAAGTTGGGGCCAACTTGCCCGGAGGATCTTGCCCGGAGGCTTCATTGTTGCGAAAGACAAAGTCTCCCGCATCGAACTCACATTTCTGGACTCGCGAGTTGTAATATTTTTGCAACTGGCGTTTGTAATTGTGCTCGTGGATCGATGCTAGTTCTCTCCTTTCTTCGAGGAGGTCCAAATTTATCCGAAGTTCGTGATCATTGTCATCGATCAGCAAAACTCTTGCGGATGGAATCCCAATCTCGGCCGGAATCATGGCCTCTGTGCCGTAAGTTAGACTAAAGGGGGTCTCAGAATTACTGGAATTCTTTTGGGTGCGAAAGGCCCAGAGTACATGGGGCAATTCGTCAACCCAACCCGTCCGTTTAGTACCTAATCTTGTTTTGATTCCTTCCTTGATTGTCCGGTTGGTTCTCTCAACCTGACCGTTCACCTGCGGGTGGGCTACAGATGTGAAAATTTGAAAAATCTGCAATTCTTTCAGCCATTCCTGTAGCCCATTATCCTCGAACTGAGTGCCGTTATCACTAATGAGTTCCAGCGGGCATATGATGAATTCCCAAAGGAATTTCTTAATGCTTGTTGCTGTTGGAGAAGCAACCGGTTTGGCTTCAACTGTTGGTGCATAATGTTAGTAGTTCAGTACTTGTGTTTTGTATGTGTCTGTAATCGTGTTAGATTGTTTGTGTTGGTTTTGAATATTGATTTACACAAGTTCTCCTGGGATGTAGGCAAACTTGGAGACAAGCGAAGTTGTGACAACTTCGCCTAGTATGTTAGGCGAAGTTGTCGAGGTTATTTAAACCTCACTTCAGCTTGGTTTTAGTTAAGTCTTTCCAGAACGTGTATTTGTGATAATCGATATCACGTGTTGAAGTGTTGCAATACAATCGTGTTTATTAGTATTGTAACGTGTGTTTGTTTATTGGTTCAACGTATCATATATCTTACGCTCGTATCGTATTACGTGGGGATTCCGCACCCTCGTGTTACGAGATACTCCTGTATAGATCCGGCTAGGAACCTACAATTGGTATCAGAGCATTTGCTCGTGATTGTGTGGTTCGGGATTATCACACGGGTGTTAAGATCGTTCCGTTCGACTATTCGCGGAACGAGTTTACGTTGAAATACCTAGTTTTTGTGTCTTACCCATTTCCCACCATCAAATATAACCCAATACACCTTCGAATACCTCGCAATACGTCCAATTAAAACCTGCAAAAACTTGTGTTCATCAGGCGAAGTTTCCGTCATCGTTCGTAGGGTTTAAGCGAACTTTTATAAGGTTTAAGCGAAGTTATAGTAAAGGAGAAGTTAAGAAAGAAGCGAAGTTATAGTAAAAGCGAAGTTAAGAAAGCAGCGAAGTTAAGAAGCAGAGCGAAGTTAGGAAGCTGCGAAGTTAGGAAGCACAAGCGAAGTTATAATAACTTCGCTATCTGATCACTGTTCATTAAAAAAAATACTTTCTTTGTATTTCGAGTCGTGTTTCTTTCAACTATGACTTCAATAAACATTACAGAACTGGTAAAAATGGAGGTTGAAGCCCGGTTCAACAACCAAAGCTCCAAAAATGCTTAAGGGTACCGATTTCGTTGCATGGAAGGATCGGTTTGAACAGTATGTGAAGTATCAAGATGCTAAGATGTGGGTTTGCATTCAAGATGGATACATTCCACCAACATCCTTGTTTGAAGGTCGTGAACAAATTAAGAAGTACAGTAAGATGGAAGAGGAGGAAAAGAAAATGTATGAGGCAGAGAGTAAAGCTCATGCAGCAATAACCATGGCTCTTCCACAAGAGATTCTTCATACATTCAAGAAGTACAAAACTGCTAGAGAGCTATGGGAAGCACTAGAAAATAGATATGAAGGTAATGTGGGGATACGTGCTTCCAAGGCAAAGCTGCTAAAAACCCAATTCTCTGTATTCA
The DNA here is from genome assembly GCF_021521415.1 of Bidens hawaiensis. NCBI lineage: Eukaryota > Viridiplantae > Streptophyta > Magnoliopsida > Asterales > Asteraceae > Bidens > Bidens hawaiensis. The sequence goes on along the minus strand of NW_027491613.1, from coordinate 258,330 downwards.
AGTATTTGAAAAATGAATCACTTGACGAAATCATCACAAGATATTATCACTTGATGACCGAACTCGGTAATTACTCCATTGAATACAAGGAAGAAGAGATAGTAGAAAAACTTCTTGATGCTCTTCCACCGAAATGGGAAATGTACACGGTTCTGATGAGAGAGGATAAAGACTTTGCCAATATTGATTTGGAAACAGCGGTCAATAAGTTACGAAATTTTGAACTTAACGTGGTTCGGAAAGAGACACCAACTAATCAGGTTCAGGATCCGAGAATGTATGGTGCAAAAGTCACTCCAAGCTCAAGTTCAAAATCAGAATCCTCTGCCTACTACTCAAAGGGAGAATCAAACTCAAACTCAACTCGTGATGGTCATGTAATTCTCAATATGGATGGCGACGTATGTTTTGTAGCTGGAGGTAGTAATCCTTCAAAACCTCAAGCCACAACTGGAAATTTCTCGTCAAATGTTCCAAGTTACAACTAGTCACAGATGCCCATGAGTGTTAAATCAGCTGAACAATAGTTTGCTCTATATGCATCCTTCATTGCATCTTATGAGAACTACATCAAAGGTAAAATAGTCGACCCTGCAACTTTGGATGAAGACTATGATCAGATTGATGCTGATGATTTGGAAGAGATGGATCTGCAGTGGCAGATGGCTATGATAGTAAGAAGGGTAAAGAGATTCATGAAGAAAACGGGTAGAAAGTTTGTTGGAGAAAGACCAGGGTTTGACAAATTAAAGGTTCGATGTTACAACTGTCAAGAAAATGGTCACTTTGCCAAGGAATGTACAAATGAGAGAGTAGAACGAAGTCAGAACAGGCCTGCACAATAGAATGGGGGAGATAGTGAGAATAGGGCTATGGTATCTAGACAGAATGGTGGATACAACTGGAATATACAAGTTGAGGAAGTGTTCGAGCAGGCTAATTTAGTAAACATCGAAACTGGAGGAAGTGAGAGGGAGACGGGAGAAAATCAAGCATATATGGCAGAAGTGAACGATCAGCTATCTGAGGTAAGTTCTGAACTTCATTATATACAATGTGAAAATCTGTCTGAACAATTGAAAACAATAACTGATCAGTTTGTTAGTTTGGACACACAATTTAAAACGTTAAAAGAAGATCATCACTATACTAAAACTAGAGAAAACAGTTACTCGGTAAAAATAAAAGCTAGTGAAAAGGATATCAGAAGTCTTAAAGCCAGGCTAGCTGAAAAAATACAAGTAATTGATCTTAGTTATGAAGTGTTAGAAGAAAAAACCAAACTAATTGCCGAAAAAGATAAACAGATAGCTGATTACCAGGTAAAAGTGGTGGAACTAAACAGAAAAATTGAACAATTTAGAAATTCTTCAGCAATGCTAGATCACATCATAAGTGTTCAACGTTCCCCAGTTAACAAAGGGGAGAATTGGATTTTCTGAAGTTCCACCACCGTATAACAATAACTATACTTATAATCCTAGTAATCAGAAATCTGCTGATGTTGAGATTAGTCAGATAGTTCCAGTCAAAATTTCGACTAAAGAACCTGAAGTTAATAAGAGCGAAACGAGTAAACCAATTTCTAATGTTGAGATGTCTGTTCCTAGCTCTGTCTCATCAAATTCGGACAAGTCATCCGAATCGGGTGAGATAAAAGAAGAGGTAGTGTTACTAAAACGTGGGGAGGAATATAAGCTCAATCAAAAGAATTCTTCCCTAAATCCGTTTGTCCCACCATATGTTAGACAAACGGGTAGTAATGCAACCTCGACATCTGCAACAACTGTAGAGACGACAGTTGAAAACAGAAGTTGTTTCAGATGTAATCAAGTAGGACATCTTATTGCTGATTGTCCTCTAAACCAGAGAAAATTTAGAGGTATGAGGCCTCCGAAAACTGAGAATAAAACGAATATTAATAATGATACTGGTAAGAATGCGAACACACCAAATTTCAGACATAGGACTAATCCAAGATTTAAAAGAAATCGATCTCATTTTTTCCCAGCTAACAACCAAACCAACAAGTATAATTCAGTTAACTCACTAAGGTTTGGATGGCCTCATAGCCAGTTCTCTAGAAGGTTTTCTTTCAGAACTTACAGAAATTATCCTCAAACTGACTTTGGGCAACCAAAGTACTGGATGCCGGTCAACAGATTTAATCGACCCAAGACCAGTAGGTCTTGGGTCCCCAGATTTTAATCTATTTCTTTAATTGTCCAGGAACAATCAAACAGGGCTGTAAACAATATGTGGGTTGTTGACAGTGGCTGTTCCCGGCACATGACTGGTAACAAGAAATTGTTACGTGACTGGAAATCTGTTCAAGGAGGAAGGGTTCGTTTCGCTGGAGAGAGTGGAGGTAGAATCAGTGGTATTGGAACTGTGACGAATGGAAGAATGAAGTTAGAGAAGGTGAATTTTTTGGAAGAGTTGAAGCATAACTTGTTAAGTGTATCTCAGATTTGTGACAAAGAATACACTGTGCATTTTACTAAAAATGAGGAAATCGTTCTTTATCCTGGTTTCAAGATACCAGAGGCCTGGGTGGTGATGAGAGCTTCAAGAGAAAAGAACACGTATGTAATGGATATGAGGTCAACTGAGTTGACAACAGAAGAGTCATGTCTTCTGTTAAAGGCAACTGAGTCTGAGTCTGAGTTATGGCATCGAAGAATGGGACATATACATCTTCGCAAAATGAATTACATTGTCAAGAATGGGCTGGTGCTTGGAGTTCCCTTGAAGAATTTTAACTTTGAAGATCAATGCTTGTCATGCAAGAAGGGAAAGCAACACAAAAAACCTCATCACTCGAAGAAGGTTAACTCAATTGTCAGCACCCTAGACCTACTTCACATGGATCTCTTTGGTCTCGTGAATGTAAAGAGTCTAGGTGGAACGTCTTACTGCTTGGTTGTAACCGATGATTACTCTCGATACTCTTGGGTATACTTTCTGAAGGCTAAAGATGAGACAGTTCAGTTGGTAATTAACTTGATTACGAAGGTTGAAAATATAGTTAGGAGAAAGGTTAAGTACATCAGGAGTGATAATGGTACAGAATTCAAGAACTACCAGATGGAGATGTTCTGCTTACAGAAAGGGATAGAACATCAGTACAGCGCCCCGTATACTCCGCAACAAAATGGGGTAGCTGAGAGGAAGAATAGAACGCTAATCGAAGGAGTCAGAACCATGCTGGCAGATGCTAAACTTCCCGTGGTGTTTTGGGCTGAAGCTGTTGCCACAGCTTGTTATATCCTTAATCGTGTTTTAATTATTAAAAGATTAAATAAAACTTGTTATGAACTCATGCATGGTAGAAAGCCAAACTTGAATGGTCTCGAACCTTTCGGGTCCCCGTGTACGATATTAAAGACAAACTCAAAATTTGGTGAAAAAGCCGACGAAGGTATTTTAGTCGGATATTTTGTTGGGACTCCCAACAGAAGAGTCTTTAATTTATCGAACAACAAGGTTGAGGTGGTATGTAACACTGACATTACGAGTTACAAGTCACCAAGGCCTAGCATGGGACCCGGTGAAGCTTTCGACTATGATAAACTATTCAAATCTTTTAATATGCCTTACTTGGATTTTGCAGAAGTCGATGAGAAAATTGCTTCACAGATTCTGTATGACGAGGAAGAGAATATCGTGCAACTTCCGCGATACGACGAAAGTCAACCTTCCTCGTCAAGTGCCGTTGATACTCCGGCTGCCTCTACTGAAGAAGAATTCTACAATCCATTTCACTCTCAACATCAATCACCCACTGATGAACTCTCTTCGAATTTAGAAAACAATCTGGAAGTCGGTCCGGTTCAGACTACTGGAGTTCACAAAAATCACCCTTTGGAGAACATGATAGGTAATCTGTCTGACGGTGTTCAAACAAGGAGTTTGGATGAACACACATGTGTTTACGCGAGCATTAGAGACACGGGTATCATAAATGAATGCTTGTACACCTGCTTCATCAGCCAGATTGAACCGAAGAATTATCAAATGGCTCTAAAGGATAGCTCGTGGGTCGAGGCCATGCAAGAAGAATTAGTACAGTTTGAGAAGATGGAAGTATGGAATTAGTTGAAAAACCACGGAATGTAAATGCTATTGGTACAAAGTGGGTTTTTAAATGTAAGAGAGATGAGAAAGGGATAATCATACGGAACAAGGCAAGGCTGGTAGTAAAAGGGTTTAATCAGCAAGAAGGAATCGACTACAAAGAAGTGTTTGCTCCTGTGGCAAGATTGGAGGCAATTCGTGTATTTTTGGCATTTGCTGCACACAAAGAGATGAAAGTGTTCCAGTTAGATGTGAAAAGTGTCTTCCTTAATGGAAAAGTCGATGAGGTGGTGTATGTTGAACAACCTCCGGGATTCCCTGACCCAGATTTTCCTGATCATGTGTACAAACTGAGTAAAGCTTTATATGGGCTGCATCAGGCCCCTCGTTCCTGGTACGCAACCTTGTCCGATTACTTGCTTGAGAATGGGTTCGAAAGAGGAAAGATCGATAGCACGCTGTTTGTCAAGATAAAAGGGGGAGATTTTCTACTAGTTCAAGTCTATGTGGACGATATCATTTTTGCTGCATCAAAAGTCACCATGTGTCAGGAATTTGAAGCAGTCTTGAAAAAGAGGTTTGAAATGAGCGCCATGGTCGAATTAACTTTTTTTTTGGGATTGCAGGTAGATCAGAAGAAAGATGGGATGTTTATTCATCAAACAAAATATGTCCATGATGTGCTCAAACGCTTCAAGATGGATGATAGCACCCCATTTGATACTCCAGTTTGCGTCAACCACAAACAGGGTGCTGATTCTGACAGTGATGAAGACGTTGATCCCACCCAATATCGAGCAATCATAGGTTCTTTAATGTATCTAACTGCATCTAGACCTGATATTATGTTTGCAGTTTGTCTTTGTGCTCGTTTTCAGGCAAGCCCGAAGGAATCTCACATGAAGGGAGTGAAGAGAATATTGCGGTATCTCAAAGGCAGGCCTAAGTTGGGATTGTGGTACACGAAAGGGGGAGAACTGGATTTGGTAGCTTACACAGATTCTGACTATGGAGGTTGCAATCAGAACAGGAAGTCAACAACCGGTGGATGTCAGTTTCTGGGAGGAAGATTGGTGTCGTGGCAGTGCAAGAAGCAGACCTCAGTAGCCATTTCCACCTGCGAAGCAGAGTACATGGCAGCATCAAACTGCTGCTCCCAGGTTCTTTGGATACAACAACAATTGCGCGATTACGGTCTGAATTTCACTCAAACTCTTATTTGCATTGATAACACTGCTGCAATCTCAGTAACTAACAATTCCGTCAAACACAGCAAAACTAAACATATTGACATTCGTCATCACTTTATACGGGATTGTGCTGAGAAGAAATTAATTGTGCTTGAAAATGTTGATTCTTTGGATAATTTCGCCGATCTTTTTAGTAAAGCGTTTGACCGATCCCGTTTTTAAAATCTTGTAGAGCTTAATGGGATGATCAATCCCGAGTAACCTTATTTTTCGTTTTGTTTAAAAAAAACACCTTATCGCTTAGAATTATGTCGGTTGCTTCAGTTTGATGGACACATCTTCGGATATGTTTGGTCCTTACTTCTACTAGTAGCTTATGAGGATAGCCATTAACCAGATGACTGAAAGTGACCGGGGCGGTTTATGATGGGTTTTTATTCTTTCGCTGAAAAACAGTCGTTCATACTTAGTTAGAAGGACACATACTCGTATGTGGTCGGTCCAGCTGATCCATTGGATCTTCAGGATAGCCGTTTACCTGAAGACTTTGACTTGATCGGGGCGATAGAATTTAAAAAACTTTTTAGGGAGATGATATAATTTTTCAAGTCTATAACTTCGTAAGAAGTTTCAATACAATGTTTAAAAGAAAATTGATCCAACCTTGAAAAGTGATAGAAAAACTATTTCTGTGTGCCTAACTGGTGAAGTTATTAGGCCTAAAAGACTCTAGAACAGCCATTGTATGTTATGGTAGCTTTTTATGGTGCGTAAAAGTAGAAGTGATACAAACTAAATCTCCTCGATTTAATGTGGAGAATCATTCTGAGTTGTGCATGTCTCCATATACATCTTTCCGAATGATAGGTAGAAAAGTGATTACCCAGTCATACACGAGCCCGTGAGTGTTCTGATTCCCGAGAAGATGGTGTGTCAAGTACCTGCAGTGATCCAGATTCGGGACTTGCAGTCATCTATTATTTGAAGCTGTATTAATATCTTTATTATTAAAAAAAATGTTGTTAAGCCTTCTGAAGCTTATGTTGTTACAAATATCAATCAAGAGGCAAGAAAGAGAACGGGAAGAAGACTCTAAAGATCAATATGTACTTACTGGTTAATCAGACACTACGGGTCGAGGTCAACTCGGGGTGACTTGGGAAAAGCCAAATACGCTTTGAGAATAGATAGGAGGCATCACAATCTCTCATGTGATGTCCATCTAAATTTTGAGCTTAATTGAACCTAATCCGTATCACAGAAGCGATGAAAACCATACTAAGTTTTATACCTGCTTATAACCTGTTTCTTTATGTCATAATACCGCTGAACATGGATCTATGTGACAGCCACTTAATTAGTATGATTCCTGTTCGGATCTTTTCTAAAACATGCAGGCTCTCGTCAAGACTGAAATTTGATCCCGTTTATTTAATTCCTAAAACTTTCATTGCATATTTTGTTATATGGTTTAAAACTTGGTTACTTGGTTCTTTGATCGTAAAGCTTAAATCTTTAACGAAGAATTTTAAAAGACAGTTGCATTTTGATCAAATTTATAAGGTCCTGTTTTGTAAATTAAGTTAGGCGAACTTGTGATAAGGTAAATAGGCGAAGTTGACCATGGTTGACCTTAAGCGAAGTTAATGATAAGGAGTTGACCAGCGAAGTTATCAGAGGGGCGAAGTTAAACTTAACTTCGCCCATGTATTTTCAAACAGATATAAGGTGAAACAGGGGTCATAATGGTCAAACACTTTTCAAACTATTAATCCTCGGCGAACTTATACCCAATCTTCTAACCCTCGGCGAACTTAAAACTCGAATCGAACCTCTTTATTATCTATTTCTAGTCCGTGTTAAAGGTGTGTAGGATCGGTATAACATGTTATTCATATTAATGGTGATAATCAGAGGTCTTGGTGATCCGATTTGTGACATAGTTTGTGCTAACCTTTAAACACTCGATAAACTATTTGTTTTTACGGTGTTTGTAACCCTTTTGGTCCTATATGATCTCGATATTACTATCCTTTCATGTTTTCATTCTCTAAAATTACCAAATAAAACCTGATCGGATCATAAAATTACGCCGTTTCAGATTCAGGCGAAGTTATAGTTTAGGCGAAGTTGTTCTAACTTCGCCCTAGGTATAACTTTGCCTGCTCATGTTTTTAATTAATTAATTAGTCAGGTTTGTTCACAGGCGAAGTTAGGGTTTAGATGAAGTTGTTCTCAATTTCGCCTTAGGTTTAACTTCGCCTACTCAAGGAGATTTTATTTAATTAACCTGGTTTGTTATCAGGCGAAGTTAGTGATTAGGGCGAAGTTGTATTCAACTTCGCCATATGGCTAACTTCGCCTGCACATGAAAATCAAACCTAAGTATTTAGGCGAAGTTGGGAATGCAAAGTTAACATAAAAATAATCATAACTTCGCTCATGGTAAAAGGCGAACTTATGATCTGCTACGTCAATATTCAAACTTAGACCGTTTGTTGTGCAGATATGGCTGCGGTGGCAGGGGCTGGTGGTGCTGGCGGTGACGAAGGTGGTGACAACAACCGACAGTTCTTTCCGGGTCACAACATGTATATCACTTTGGATCCGGATGCTAGTGGTGTCGACGATTATCGCGAGATCATATCCTTCCTCGTTCGCTCACGGATTTTTCATGCCATCACTACTACTCTTCCCATTTCTCTACCAAATATTGAAAATTTTTGGCGAACGTTAGAATATGACTGTAGAGTTGATCCTCCGGTCATGCGCGCTACTGTGAATAATCAGGTTGTACAGTTCTCTGCAAATCAAATCAGAGTCGCTTTGCAGTTCGGGGCTGAAACTACAGATGATCCAACAGATTTTCCGGCTCCATTCAGAGATGGTGCGTTTCTACGTATGGGCTATTCGGGTCCATTGGGTGACACACAAAGGAGAAAGGGATTTTTATTGGATCAGTGGCGTTTTCTGATGCACGTGATGAGAGTGTGCATGTCAGGTCGTAAAGCTGGTACTGACGGTATGGGGGCAACGATGCAATCTGCAATGACTGCCCTGACTTACAACAAGCCTTACAGCTTTAGTCAGATGGTGTTTTATGAAATTGATCGTCAGAGACGTGCGGTCGCCAGGGAAAGATTTTTAATGTACCCGAGGTTTTTACAGATGATTTTGAATCATGTAGCCCCTACACTGCCTCAACGACGTCCTATCCGTTATGTTGAGAGTGTAAGTAAGAGAATCTTTGCGCAATGTAGATCGTCAAGTGCTCGTAGCAAACCAAAGCTTCGTCCGCGGCACACTGCATTGTTCGGTTATTTGGTGAACCCTGCTTATATTGCTCCTCAAGGAGATGAACTTCGAGACCCGGCACCGCAACAGGCTATTGTTCCTCAACCACCTCCTGTGGTTCAACCACCACCTGTGGTACAGCAAGCTCTGCCTGCTGATCCTGTTGCGGCTCCGGAAGAACAAGTTGATCTTGAAGCCGCTTTTGGTGGTCAATGGTTCTTTAACATGGAACAAATTGATCCAGCTGCTGAGGTTCGAGCCCCAGTAGCTGAGGCATTTGGAGTGAATGTTTCGATGGTAGCTACGTCTGTAGCAGATTCTGAGAGAACCGACTCTGACTCCTCCGCTGATGATATCGCTGAAGCACAACAGATTCTGGTCAGACAAGAAAGAATACATGGCAAGAGAAAGAAAGACTCGGATGACAGTGAATCTGACTTCGAGAAGGAGTTAGACCAGTTGATACGACGATCGAAGAGGGTCAGAACTGGTGAGGGTTTTGGAGTTTGTGAAAGCTCAAGGGTGGTTCGTTTATCTCCACCCGCATTATCTGGTATGACTATGGTTCCTGCTTCTATGACCGTAACAATACCGATTACCTCCAATGTTCCCGTGGTGACGACGTCATCATCATTTGGTATTCCACCAACCACGTTTCAGTTTTCGGCTCCGGAGATAGTTTCCTTGCCACCTCCTACTGTTACTCCATCGGAGGTTGTTGCATGATTTGTTGAGTCAACGTTGGTTGCTAATGTGGGGTTATCTGTCACAATACCACCTGCGGCTACTATTCAGCCTGCTTCTGATACTCCAGCCAGTTTGGGAATACCTCCACCTTATGCTCAAGACGTTTCTCACATTCGGTTTGATTTTGATGCTACCTTATCTGATTCTGAAAGGGTAGCTGCTCTTGAACGGGTAGTGGCTGAACAGTCAAGAATCAATCTAATCCAGACTCAAGCTATCCAACGACTTGTCGCAGAAAATCAGATCCAATCGTCCCTCCTTGTTGAACACGATAAATTATTTGATGCTTTAAAACAATTCTTAGCATCTCAGGGGGAGACGAGCTGCAAGGGCGACGAGTTGAGAACCAAGAAGAGACAGGATAGAGACGATGATCCCAATGCATCGGAAGGTGCAGGTGGTGAGTTGCCAAGAACTGAACAAACTCTTGGGACTTCCACATCTCAGGGGGGAGTCAACTGGTACGGCAGGTGGATCAGGTGGTGAGAATGTCGTGGTTGTGGATGATGAGGAAATGTTGGGTGATGATGATGTGGGTGATGATGATGTGTTAACGATTGAGGAGATTGAAAAGATAGGAGAACAGATTGTGATTGATAGTGAGATAGAAGAAGGTGAGATTGTGGATGATAGTGTAGAACATGATATTCCAGACGTTGACAAGGTGAATGTGAGTCAAGATATGGGTGTGACAGATGAGTCTGAGTGGGAAGAATAGCCGAGATGGAAAGAAGGCTACGCTCAGTGGTTTGTTAAGACAAAGAAGCCAGCGGTTCCAACAATGTTCAAAAAGAGTTACAATATCAAAGGATATGCTGAGTCGATGAAGGGTATTATTTGCTGGCTGTATGATGAGCAGTTAAAGTTATTTGTGATTAAACGCTTTGATGGGATTCGGTATTTTAAGAGGACGTTGAGATCTCTCAATACCTAGCCTGAGTGTGAGGTGAAGGATTTGGCTAAATTGGGATTGATTAATAAGAGTGATGACAATATGGCCAGAATAATTGGGAAGATTGTGTGGAAAGAAAGTGTGAAAGAGAAGAAGTTTGAGTTGTTAAAGCCTCAGAAAGGGAAGCTAGTTGAAGATAAGGAAAGAGGAATGCGAGCTGATGGCAAACCTTGGATGGTGATGAGATATAAGCTGATTCGGTGTTTGAAAGAAGTGTCGATGAAGATAATGCCCAAGGATGTTTTAAAGAATCTCAAGTGGTGGTACGTTGATAGCCAAACAGCTGAAGCTGTTATGGAAGATTAAGACGAGCAGGAGATTCTGAGAGTGTATGATCCCATGCACTTGGTAAATTTGTCTCAAGCTGACTTGCAGGTGCTAAACGATAAGAAGATATTCTATATTCCTGCATGGAAAGATGAAGCCAAGAATTACCAGAGGGTGGTCTCTGTCTGTGTAAGACAGGACGTTCATGCTTGAAGACGGGTGACACGAGATTTTTGGGATTACGATACGAGAATGAAGATAGGGATATAAAGCTACTGCCAAGGGGGAGCCTGTTGGTGCATAATGTCAGTAGTTCAGTATCTTGTGTTTTGTATGTGTCTGTAATCGTGTTAGATTGTTTGTGTTGGTTTTGAATATTGATTTACACAAGTTCGCCTGGGATGTAGGCGAACTTGAGACAAGTGAAGTTGTGACAACTTCGCTTAGTATGTTAGGCGAAGTTGTCGAGGTTATTTAAACCTCACTTCAGCTTGGTTTTAGTTAAGTCTTTCCAGAACGTGTATTTGTGATAATCGATATCACGTGTTGAAGTGTTGCAATACAATCGTGTTTATTAGTATTGTAACGTGTGTTTGCTTATTGGTTCAACGTATCATATATCTTACGCTCGTATCGTATTACGTGGGGATTCCGCACCCTCGTGTTACGAGATAATCCTGTGTAGATCCGGCTAGGAACCTACATCAACCCACTTCGTGAAGTAGTTGATGGCTACTATCAAGAATTTGACACGTCCCGGGGCTTCAGGGAAAGGTCCCATTATGTCGATAGCCCATTTTTGGAACGACCATGCTGAAGTTACTGGAACGAGCTCGTTCTTTGGTCGTAGCTTGTTAGGAGCATGACGTTGGCATGAATCACACTTCCTGATTTCATGCACAACGTCCAGATGCATTCCTGGCCAATAATATCCAGCATTCATCAATTTTGCTACGACCATGCGCGGGCCAGCGTGAAGACCACAGATGCCTTCATGAACTTCTCTGATTAAATAGTTCGCGTCCTCGGCATCCACGCATCGAAGTAGTGGTCCGAGGAAGGAACGTCGGTATAAAACACCGTCATGCATCTGATAGTTCAAGACTTTGGCTTTATCTTCCGGGAGAGCTCCTGATGACAAGTATGCGATAATGGGTGTCATCCAAGACTCCACTCCGGTTTGAATCACTAAAACTTGATGTTGCGGAATAGATGGACGGTCCAATATTTCGATGCGGATGTCTTTAGCAAAGTATTCAAAGTTCGTTGAAGCCAACTTGCTAAGAGCATCTGCTAATTTGTTCTCGCTTCTTTTTATGTGGATGACCTTGCATGAGGAGAACTGAAGCATCAAATCTTTCGCCTGCGACATATATGAAGCCATTATGTCATTCTTTGCTTCATACGTTCTGTTGATCTGTCCCGCAATCAACATGGAATCCATGCGGGCTTCCAAATGTTTGACCCCAAGCTTTTTGGCTATCCGTGAGCCTGCAGGAAAGCCTCATACTCTGCCTCGTTGTTAGTACTCTTGAAGTCTAACTTTATGGTGTATGTGAATTCGTGGCCATCGGGATTGACTAGCCTGAGGCATGCGCTAGATCCCTCACTTCTTGAAGCCCCGTACGCGAATAACGACCAAATTTGTCCTTGATCAGGAGGTGCTTGGGGTTGTTGCTCTACCAAACATTCTTTCTCTTTGTGTTGCGGGACTTCAGGGACGAAGTCCGCCAACACCTGTCCTTTAATTGCTGGCCTAGGTTTGTATTCTATCGCGTGTTCACCTAGCTCGATGGCCCACTTTGCCAATCTCCCAGACAATTCCGGCTTACTGAGAACGTTCTTGAGTTTGTATCCGGTTAGAACGTTGATGGGATGCCCCTGAAAGTACTTGTGGAGGCGTCAGGCAGCATAGACCAATGCTAGAACAAGTTTTTCTAATATTGAATACCTTGTTTCTGGGTCTGACAATGTTCTGCTGATGTAGTAAATCGTTGTTTGAACGTTTTTCCTATCCGTCAGGAGGACAGCCCCGATAGCAATGTCTGATGCTGATAAGTACATCGTTAAAGGTTCTCCCGCATAAGGTGCTGTCAACGTGGGCAATTCCATCAAACACGTTTTAACCTCCAAAAAAGCTTGTTCCGCTTCGGCGGTCCATTTGAATTGTGCTTTTTTGAGGCAATTCCGTAGTGTTGAGACAAAATGATAAGATTTGGCTGCGTGATTTGCCAAAAAATGATTTAAAGCAACCAAACGACCGTTGAGCGTTTGGACCTCCTTGAGGGAGGAAGGAGAAGGCATGTGGGCTACAGCTTGGAATTTATCCGGATTAACTTTAAAACCTCCACCCGTGACAATTACTCCGAGGAACTTTCCTTCCTCCATCCCAAACGAACATTTAGCTGGATTCAGCTTCATGTTGATGCTTTTCAGGGTTTCAAACGTCTCTTCTATATCCCTCAACATCTGGTCTTCCTCCACACTCTTAATCACAAGATCGTCCATATAAACTTCAAGATTTCGACCGATTTGACTTTTAAACGCTACGTCAATCAACCGTTAATATGTGGCTCCCGCATTCTTTAATCCGAAAGGCATCATTTTTTAGGAAAAAGTGCCTTGATCGGTACAAAAAGCTGTTTTATCCTCATCACCCGCGGCCATGCGGATTTGATGATAGCCTTTTTATGCATCTAAGAAGCATTTGAACTTGAATGGTGCCACAGCATCAACCTTGAGGTCTATCTCTGGTAGTGGATAACAGTCTTTGGGACACGCCTTGTTTAGATCCTTGAAATCTATACACATCCGCCATGTCCTGTTACTTTTGGGAACGATTACCGGATTAGCGACCCAGGTCTGATATTGGATTGGACGAATGATTCCAGCCTGTAAGAGATCCTGAACTTGCTCATTCATTGCTTTTGTTTGTTCTGGACCCATCTTACGCTGTTTTTGGATGATTGGTGTAAACATCGGGTTTACCCTTAACTTGTGCTCCACAAAGTTCCGCGGGACACCAGTCATGTCTGTGGGTTGCCATGCGAAGATGTCAATATTCCTTGTTAACAATTGCTTCAGAAAGGTCCTTACTATCTCATAGATAGCAGGTCCAATTGTTACGTCTGATCAGGAAACTTCTTGTTCAAAACCCATTTTTCTGGTTCAATTCTCAGAGATTGTTTTGGAATCTTGCTAGGTTTTGAGCTTTCTGTTGCAAAGCAATGTCGATTGACGTGAATTATTGCTACACCGGTGCTGGTTGGAACCCCTACTGCATCGTGAGCCATGGACGGGTGAGAATTAGAGTCGCCAATTGCTTCTCGTCCTAGGATAATGTCATGTTTAGATGTTGCTGGCAAAACTAAAAATTCGACCTCCTCGGTCCTTGACACAGGAGAATGGATGGGTTTCAGTCTCTCCTTGTCCTCTTCGTCTAGTTGTTCAAAGCACTGTTCGTACATGATGTCTGATGTACTACCAGTGTCAAAGAAAACATACTGAGAACGGTAATGTCCAAAGAGGGTAGTGATGATCAAGGGGTTTTTATTTCTGGGACCTCCCTTGATTCGTGGAAAGATCACTGGCTCATTCTTCCACTCTTCCTCGTCGTACTTACGCCTCTTTCCTCCGACCTTTCGTCCGCCTTGAATCACGTGAATGTTTAAGTCCTTAACTTATTTCTAGGATGAGCCCTGGTTGTCCCGCATGGGAGCATTACCAGTCCTAGGTTTCCCATCTTTCACTAGGTGTGTGAGTTTCCCAGCCTTTATGGCCGCCTCAATTTCGCTCTTTAAAGCATTACATTCGTTCGTGTTATGACCGATGTCATTATGGAACGAACAATGTTTTTTTGGTATCGAGGAATGATCTTCTCACGAGTGGCTGAGGTTTACGGAAATTTACATTTTCAGTAGTGAGAATTTCTGCGGGAGTCTTTGAAAGAGGAGTCCACCTATTAGGACCTCGATTCGAGGGTCCCACCTTGTTCTTATTGCCGATGAGAGATCTTGCATCAAATGGCTTTGATGTTTCCGTATTTGGTTGAAGTCTTGGCCAAATTGGTCCTTTCGCCTGTTTATTGGGTCTCGGAGTTTGAAATTCGACTTTGAATTTTTGTTTTGAATTATTATTCCCCAAAATTTTCTTAGTGTTGGCAAACAATTTTGCCGCGGTCATGATATCGTCCTATTCTTTCGGCATTCCATCCCTACCAGTAAGTGTGCAGATCAACTCATCACACCTGACATTTTTGCAGAAGGCACCGCGAAGCATGTCCTTGCTGATCCCACCAATATTCAGACTTTCGTCATTGAACCTGGTAATAAAATCTTCTATGGATTCATTATCACGGAGGACAACATCCAAAATTTCTGACTTGTCACGTGTGTGTTTCTTTTGCTGGCTGAACTGTTGTGAAAATTTCTTCACCAAATCGTCCCAGCTGCGAATTTGACCGTCAGGTAACTTCTCAAACCATTCCCTTGCTGCCCCTGTTAGTGTCAATGCGAACATGTGACACCAATAAGGGAGCGTCCATCCACTTACACCACCTACCGCCACGAAATTTTGGAGATGGTCGCTTGGATCAGTCATGACATTGTATTTACCCACCGATGTAGGTATCTTAGCATTGACAGGAAAAGGTGTTGTCGCAATTCTTGCTATAAATTTAGACTTCTCGGCAAAGGCTGCCGGGCGGTATGGCTTGGTGAAATCTTCCCCAGCATCACTATGATACTCAGTGTGGCGGACTACGCCCCGCGGACGATTGCTCCTTGCCTGTGAACTCATTCTCCTATCACCCGTGTAGAAACTGTAGTTTCCTGGGTGATACATTGAGTCATGGCTGTCATACTCATCGAAATAAGATGGTATCCTCATGTCTATGCTAGGAGGAGGGCGCAACCTTCGTGGTTCAACAAATTCTTGTTCTATTTGTTGACTGTGGCGGACATGACTTCTCCTCACCGTTGGAGGAGGAGACAGAGATCTCCGGGGAGATTCTTTGTAAGTCAGAGCACGGGCGTGAAGATGTGCATTCCGCACTCTACGCTCATATTCTACTTTCAGGTTCTCTTGTTGGACATGAAGCCATTCGTCCGGGGACAGTAGTCCACCGTATTTGGAATTATGACGGTGAGACTTCGCCATATCAGAATCATCGGAATCATCTTCCGGATCCACACCTGACCGAGTTTGGCGAGTCTCCCTCATGATTCGCCCAATATCAGCTAGATTAGAACCTTCTGGAGCCGTTACGTGTCCTAAATCGGTAGGACTTGGCCCAGTTAGTGCGGTGACGCGCTCAAGGGTACGACCACCTGGTGTTGTCTCGGTAGTTCGTGAACTCGGAGCTGTCACACGTGCAAAAACACTCGAGGCAAGGCCTTCAGGTATTTCAGTGTTAGTCACACGTGAAGCAAGTGCAGGAGTTCCGTCGGCCCCTCAGGAAGTTTACTCATACTTTAAACAAACCGAAAAACAAACAAAAATTTGTGTTGTTCTAACACCAAAACAGATGGCGCCAATGAAGAAACACGGATCCAATCCCTGGGTATGGGTCCTGGATCCAATGAGTCTATAGGTAAAATACGATAACTATTAACACAGTATGAGCACAACTTCCCGAAGTCCAATGACCGGAACCTGCAAAACAGACACCGTGAGTCTCGTTACAGGAAGGACAAGAGGGAGGGTCTTCCTGTAACCACCCTCCGGCATGAGAATCAGTAACGTTCGTAAAGGAGAAAGTACTGAAAACTCCACAGACTAAGTGTAGTCAGAGTATATGTAAGTTCGAGTGACTGTGAATGAAATGAATACCTCATGCAGGTTGACAAGGTATTTATAGCCGAAGGATGTAGGAAGGTGATTGGGTCAGCTGTCCTCTTCTAGAAGATCTTGGTAACCGCTTGGACGCGTATCCCTTTGTGATAGGTTGAGCTATACGTCCCATGTGCATGGGTATAACAACCTGGACACGCGTCTTCTGATGATAGGACAGATCATACCCTGGCCATGTGCACGGTTATAACAACCTGGACAGGTGTCCTTTGCTCATTGGCTGGCGAGTCACGTATTCGTCAAGTAACAATTGTGGATACTCTTCTAGAGGATAGTTAGTTCGTGACAGCTGTCCAGTTGGCATTTCCTTCTGGTCATTTTAGCGGACAGATGTCCTGTCTTGCGGATGACTTCTGAGGATTCCTGGATGCTTCCGCGTGTGGTGTGAGGACGTTCCTCTTCTATCGAGTTATGCGGATGATCCATATGACCCGCGGGTGGTGTATGAGAGGTTTCTCTATGACACGCGGGTGATCCTTAAGGGTATTTGGGTCTTTTTGGTACCCTACCTCTATAAGTCCCCCCAGCCCAGTGTTTCTTCCGCGTGAAGTCTTTATGCAGGTGAAATTTTGGACTTAATGTATTTTTGGGGGTTTTTGAATTTTGAGGTTTGGTAGAAAATATCCTCTGTTGGTGTAGATAATCATGAAAAAAGGGACAAGTTGACACTCGCAAGCGCGTGAACAGGTGATGGAATGTTTTTGATGGCTGTCACTGTACCCGACTGTGCAACTTTTCCTCTTTTTCGAATTTCCCGCGTGACATGGCGATTGTTGATTAGGCGATGACTTTCTCTCTCCACTGTTCATATCCCATCGCATTAATTGCAATGGGTATAAATAGTGAGAGATATCTTCTAATCGAAATTTTTATCGCCTTTGATTCTTGATTATCTTTTTTTTTTCTTTTTGATACAATACTGATCAAAGCTTATTATAATGTCGAACGTTCAAACCGAAGTTGATGAGATAGAGGTGAAGAATATCAGCGTCACATAAGCTTTCCCAATCATTCAACATCATTCTCCTCATTGCCACATCAGCGTCACATAAGCTTTCCCCAATCATTCAACATTACCCTTCAACACCCTTCAACCAAGGAAATATACCACTCTCCTTTATTCTTCACCATTCTCTATTTTTATTTTTTTATTATTTATATAATATTCAAAAAAATAATAATATAAATTTAAACTTAAAACACTATAGATAACATTATCAAATAAACTTAAACTAAAAAAAATAACTAGTCTTCATTGTCAGGAAGAGCCGAAAGAGACCATATATTCGACCAAGTCCAAACGTAACTCGTCATGTGTATCTTGATTTTCCAAAGCCAATCGATTATATTATTTTTGTGTTTCGTCAACCAGTTGATGTTGGACGTTGTCTTCATCCTCGTTGTACTCGCAAATCGCACGTCCCTCATCTTCAATAATCATGTTATGCAATACATATTGCATACATCATCCGTCTAATTTTTTTGGCGTCCATGCTCGTGTCGGGTTAGCCACTACGTGCCACTTTCTTTTTATGACACCGAAACATTTTTCAATATCTTTTATTGCCGCCTCTTGAGCTCCTTTAAATTTCTTTCCTTTTTCATCTTGTGGGACGTGAAGGATTTCACAAATATGGACCACGACGGATATATCCCGTCACCAAGATAACACCCGTGCTTGTATTCGATTTCTAAAACATAAAACTTGACTTCGACGTCTTACATTCTAGTATGTTATTGTAAAACCTCGACCGATAGAGGACCGTTAAATCATTATTTGTACCGGCAACACCAAAGAAGACATGCAAAATCCATAAATCTTGTAAAACAACTGCTTGCAAGGATATAGTCGAGTGTGCATTATCACCTCGCATGTATTAACCGCGCCAAGCATTTGAACAGCTTGCCCCCTCCCAACGCATACAATCAATACTACCAAGCATCCAAGGAAATCCATGTTTTGTTTCATGACAATCATATAATTTTTGAATGTCACTCCAAGTAGGGCTACACAAATATTTTTTTGCTATATAACTTAAAAATATTTTTGGTTAACTTATAAACACTATCGCGTAACGTTCTTTCGAACATTTGAAGATACTCGTCCAAAGCATCATGAACCGTGTCGTATGCCATATGCTGGATCGATGCATTGCACTTTTGTAGTGGAGTAAAACCTCTTCTCCCCCTCGCATCCTACGTACCTCAAACCATGGATCTGTTCTCACTATATCGTCGACTATTCTTTGGAATAGACGTTTACTCATTCGGAAACGCCTCCTAAAATCTTCGTATGTGTAAGTTGCGTTTTCGGCAAAGTAGTCGGCTACCAAACGGTCATGTGCACCTTTACGTCTCGATTCAACGAGCTTTTCTTGTGAGACGAGGAGATGTTTGGTCGTCACCAAAGAAAACATGTTCGATCGTAAACTCCATTGCATTTAGAAAAAATATGTATCGTTGGACGAAGAAGAATCATTCATTTTGATTTTTTGGGTTTAAATTATATGGTTTTGGTTAAAATATGTAGAAATAGTTTGAGAATGGTTGAAATGGTTTGAGAACGGTTTAAATGCAATTTAAAATATAATAAAATCAATTTTTTTTTTAATTTGGACCGTTGCCAACGGTCAAGAGAGGGCCCACACTAGTCACCACTGACGCTACTACCATTCTCAGTGCGGTCAGGTCTTGACCGACATTTGGCGGGACGGTGTTCCAAGAAGACCCCTCGGGTGAGGAGAGCCAGCCAGACGATCACATCAGACTAGTAAGGTCAACCACTAACCCATACCCCTTAGCCTCAAATCTTTTATTTATCTTATTATATTTTTTTAGTGCTCTAAATTCTCTCTCCTTAAACAAAGTCATACCCGTAGCGATAAGGTTCATGCATCCATGGGTTGACCAGATATTTAGTGGCTATAGCCTGTAAGTTACATGTTGCATAAAATACAACTCTAAAGGTTTTTTAAAAGGCCGGAATGATTCTTTCATTTATTTTTATAATGTGAAATGAGAACTACAAGATATTTTTTTCTGCCAATTATTATTAACAAGATATTTTTTTTTCTGCCTATTATTATTATTATTATTATTATTATTATTATTATTATTATTATTACTACTACTACTACTTTGGAGTTGCAAGGGCCTTATTGAGTCATTTGGGGTCACAATATTTGTCCGCGAGTGTTTTTTCTTTTGTTTTTTAGCATTGTAAGTTTAGTGAAAGTCGACTGAACACTATTTTTTTGTTATATTTCCGATACCATAACAAATATGACATAAACAAATCGAATTTGCATAGACTCACCGCCTCAACACCCGAGACCAACAACGCTTGAGTTTTATCGACTGATGCCACCAATTGGTCTACCTCAATTTTTATATTATCTTTTACGTTTTAATTCTGTTACCATAACGAACGTAACTAAACAATTTTTTTATTTTAGTTTCAGTATAACATGACTGAAACCGACCGGCTTCACGTAGACTCACCACCTTAACGGCTGGAACCGACAATGCTTTGGTTTCACAATACCCGAGTTTTACCGTACCATGCCACCCCATTGGTCCACCTCAAATTTTATATTTTGTTTTGATTTTGTTTTTGTTCTGACACTGTAACGAAGGTAACCGAAACCGACCTAATTGCTGTTGAGTTACCGCCTCAACGCCCGGGAACAACGCATGAGTTTTATCACCGTTCGGGTTTTCACGACCAAATAAATGTCATTTTAAATATTTTATTTTTGCAAATGTTGCTCTTTTTATGTCTTAATTTAATGAATTTGGTTTTTTGGTATTAACTTTGAACACTCGGATTTTACCAACGTTGTTTATCCATAACGAACGTAACGATACTGACCGAATTTACGTCGACTCACCATTGTAGCGCTCGGGTTTTACCAATGCCCGAGTTTACTGACAGAATGAATATGTTAATTTATTTTATAATACGCTATACAGGTGCCAATATTTTCTGGTTTTCTAATTATAAATATGTTAATATGACAAATTTATATTTTAAGCATAGTTTCCAGTACGGTAACGAACGTAGCTAAAACCGACCGAATTCACGTTGACTTGCCAATGCAACACCTGGACTTTACCGACCGATTTTGCCGCGCATCACGCGGTAATTTACTAGTGTCTATGTAAATGTTAAAATGTAAACCACAGCTTTCTTCCTTTCTCAACATACTATCTCTCTTTCTTACATATACTTTCGGCAATTTATACACACCAAGAGCTTGCTTTGTCGATCACTTTCATCAATGAGCCATCCATGGGCAAAGCTTCATAGCGATCCGGGGTCCACGGCGGCATGGCCTCTCCCCATTTTTTTATTCAGTATTGTAAATTTATTCATTTTCGTTTGAAATTTTTTATAGGAAATTTGGTTTTAAACAATCCTAATTATGCCTGATTGGCAAATAACAGTCCCAACTTAACACTTGGCTGGTGACGGTCCCAACTAAAAGTGTATTTGTTTTCAATGGTCCGCGACTAACGAAATACTAACCCCGTTAGTATGATGCTTACGTGGCATGTCTAGTTGTCAAAAATTGCTTACGTGGCAGATGACATGGAATGTGGCTATTTAAATTATTTGTAATTATATTAAAATATTATTTAACCCAACCCAGCCTCCCCTCACCCCTTTCTGCAACCACAACTTCATATCCAGCACTCAGGCGAACCACCACCAGTCCACCACCTTCACTGTAAATTGGATTAACCTTACATCAGGTTTTGGTTTCTTAAACCCAAAACGAGTCAAATACCGGTTCATCGGAGGAGAAGATGTAGAAGTATAAAAATCTGAAGCCTATATGTTCGCGTTTCACATAAATAATGTGACTAATCGAAGCTCCCCGGAGTTACAAAACCTAAGTCATATGCCACGTAAGAAATTTTTGACAACTAGACATGCCACGTAAGCATTATACTAACGGGGTTAGTATTTCGTTAGTCGCGGACCATTGAAAACAAATACGCCATTAGTTGGGACCGTCACCAGCCAAGTGTTAAGTTGGTACTGTTATTTGCCAATAAGTCATAGTTGGGATTATTTAAAACCAATTTTCCTTTTTTATGCATATTGAACTCCGCTATACAAAACAGAGTTAAGTTCAAGTTTCGCCACTAGAGCCATCGCTATACCGACTTCATCACCAACTTGGGTCGAACTTTATATCGAATACTTACTTATTAACACTTGCTTATTTATTAAGGCTTTATTCATAAAGTCACGTTGTTTTCACGGTTTTTAAAGTCATCTATTCAAAATTGTTTTAATTTAAACTCTTCTCCCTGTATACGTATATTACTTAAAAAGAAATAAAAGTGGTTTGTGGGATTAACATATATTTGTTACGTTACGTATGGAAAAAAATAATACAATATCATTTCATTTTCGTCAACCCATTGGTTAGGTATCAAGGTGTCGTGAAAGACATTTTTATAGCTTTGACAATCTCAAATGTTGGGGATTAAAATGCTCACACGAACTCAACACAAACACACACATGAAAAGTAAATCGAAAGATATCGATTATATGGTCTCAAGGGTATATATATAATACAATTACAAGATAATGATGAGATCTCCTAAGATCTTAACTAACAATAGGAGACATATATACTTCACAAATAAAGGATAAATCATAAATTCATAATCAAGATATAATACTATTTAATCTATATTTATTATACTCGCTTGCCGCAGTCAAAACTGGTGGTTCACGAATGTTAAGACTAGAACGAAAATCTTTAAAAAGAATCCACACGAGCTCTAAATATATCCGCTATTTGGTAGCGTGAAGGCACATGTAGAACTTTGACTAAACGTCGAGCAGTTTTTTCCCAAACACAATGGATATCCATTTCAATATGCATGTTATGTTCTCTAATGTTGAACATGATTGCCAGCAAGGTAGATAGCACTAATGTTATCATACAAGACGATTGAAGCACGAGATAGAGGGTGACCGAGCTCTAATAAAAGATTTCTAAGCCAATATGTAGGTCCAAAAACGACCACTCGAACGGATTTTGCAATTGATAATCGTTTGAGACGGGTGCGGTAAATCAAACGATCGAACATAGATAATTTAAAGATATAATACAAGTGAACGATCTCGTTGTTGGTTAAAAGATTGATAATATTAAACAAAGAACGAACCCACCCATTGTTAGCTCCCCTTGGGTGGATGATTTACACCATTGAAAGACACACTAAAATAGAAAACAAGTTTTCTATTTATAGCCTAAAACAATACAAATAAACTAGAAGATCTCTCGTTGAAGCTAAACGCGCGTGCCGAAGCTCTTGTTTCGTGTCCCGTTTTTTCGCCGACATAAATTATTCACTTGACTATTAATATATAACGGGTTTCGTAATTTGATATCGCAAGTCACAAATAATGGCCTTATAATCACCCCCTTGACTTATTATATCAAAAACTTTGTTGAGCCATGTCTCGCATCTTCACGAATCAACCCGACAAAACCGAAGCGTCTTCAATCACCCCCTCAAGGTATGATCCACCGGGGACAACGATCAAATGACAAAGCTTTTTATTTCCGAAATGAAATTATTTAACTCACCCATAATAAATAAGTATCCTAGATACTCGTGTCCCACATTTTTAGGTTGAGAGATAATTAAGCAATTTAATTCCCTATTAAATTCAACTTGTTTAAAAATTATCATCTTAATTAATAAGCATCTCGGATGCGCGTAGCCCACGTTTTCAGGATCCAATTCTCGAACGCCTTAAAAATAAAATATTAATAATATGCTTTGAACACGGTCTAATAATGACGAAAACCCAAACAAATTTGACTTTCTTCAGTTGGTCAACCCCGAACAATAATTATTTATTGGCCCACAAAATATCTTTGTTGAATAGCCCAAAATACAATATTGATCCACACTATTACAGCCCATCAAACCAACCCACAAACACTTAGCCCAAAATCCAGCAGCCCAGTCAAATCCCAAGCCCATTTGCAGCCCATTTTCTTCATATAATTTTAGGGCACAAGACATATTAAACTTTTTGGTGAAAAACAAAAGAATGCAGCCGCCACAATTAGTCCCGCGCCGGAATCTGCCTCTTATGCCGGAATAATGAGTCCGGTGGCCGGCCGCCAGAAAACCGACACTTGGCCACCGCCGCCACTCTCCATCAGCACACACTGCCATGCTCCGGCCAACATAACTTACCAACCGTCGTTCCAGGCGCAAATAAAGAACAAACGCCACCATGGTACCCTGCCGGAAAACCGTTCTCCGGCCACCGAAAAGTTGATTCAGGGTCTTAACCACCGTCACTCCATCTCAACCCACTTCCGGCCACCAGATCTGATCTCCACTTGTTACCTCACTGCCGGATAACCAATCTCCCGCAACTGGCCACTGCAGCCACCAGAAACCTTTCTGAACGTTGCCATACTCACTCACCAACTAAAACCGTGCATCCACCGCCGTTCACAACCTCCTGAAACTACCAAACCACCATCATATTCAACCGAAAAACCATATTCTGGTCGGTTCACCTTTTAATCAACAGCCGCTGCCACCATCCGCTAGAAAAACAAGCACCGATCATCACCTTTAAATTGTCAGTGAATCCAGATCTACACACAAGACGAGCTTCAAACACCTTTATTTTCTCAGATCATCAAATTATTTTCAAACTTCTAACTTTATTTTCAAAACTTCAACGGATTTTAACGTCTCGATTCTGGTAATAGCAGAAATAGAACCCGAATATCAAGAGAAAAGTTGAATCATAACATTCGACCCGCTCTAATACCAATTGTAGGTCCCAAAACGACGACTCAAACGAATTTTGCACTGGATAAACGTTAGAGAAGGGTGCGGTAAATCAAACGACCGAACATAGATAATATAAAGATATAATACAAGTGAACGATCTCATTGTCTGTTAAAAGATTGATAACATTAAACAAAGAACCGACCCACCCAAGGTGAGCTCCCCTTGGGTGGATGATTTACACCATTGAAACACACACTGAAATAAAAAACAACTTTCCTATTTATAGCCTAAAACAATATAAATAAACTAGAAGATCTCCCGTTGAAGCTAAACGCGTGTGCCGAAGCTCTTGTTTCGTGTCCCGTTTTTTCGCCGACATAAATTATTCACTTGACTATTAATATATAACGGGTTTCGTAATTTGATATCGCAAGTCACAAATATTGGCCTTACACAATATAACTTAATCACTGCATTAGTTATATTGCGATATTTAGCTTATCACTATATCGAGATAGAGCGGTGTGACAATTGGAGGACCAACACAAGAGATTGTCGCCAAGATAGACATAATATCCAAACGTAGATCGTTTTGTGTCACGAACAACCAACCCAATTAGCATCAGTAAAGGAATGTAGAGAGGTGATGCTGGATTTGATAAGTGTGGGAGCGTGATTCAGCGTGCCTTTAAATGCATAAGCAATGTTTTAAAAACCGGTATTTTACTTGTACTGGATTAAGCTAAAAAATGGTATAATCGGTTGAACCGAGTTATATCGGGATGTTCAACCGGTTGAATAGTTTACCTTATAAATTCCTATAAATGTAACTTCAATCCAAAAATAACCAAAAACTAAATGATTCATATAACAAAAAGTAATCCTAAAGTTAATCCATATTAAAAAAATAACGCAAAAGCACTCCATTTTAAAAAATTATTTATAAAGTTTACACGTTTGAATGTTAACAGGGTATATACCCGCGTGACACGCGGGTGTAATAAATTGTCACTAAACATAATCAACTTAAACATCAATTTAAACAAACATAATGTTTATTTAAATATTAAAACTTAATAGATTTACATTGTCACTAAACACATCACCATACCAACCAAAAAGTAATAGATTTACATTGTCTTAATATTAAAACTTTCAAATTACAGAAAGTTAATTTGAACATAACAAACATAATAAATTTAAACAACAAATTCAAGCAACACAATACTTCTTCAAACTTTTGGACCAAACCATTAACCATTTACATTGTCTAGATCTTAAAAGTTAAAAGTTACAATAAGTTAATGTACATCGAACAACCAAAAAACATCAACAAAAGACATAAACATGTACTTTCATATTAAATCACCATCAACTTCTTTAAACATTCTACCAAAATAAACTCATTTTGCTTCACCACCTGAAAATATAATAAAACATTAGCATCAATATTAAATATATTTAATAATGAGTAACATTTGAACATTAATAAAGTTGTTTTTATTAAAACAAAATAACATACAACAACAAACAAAGTAAAACGACAACATAAAACATCTTTCTAACTTAAACCATTAAACCAAAAAGATATATCAATAAAAATCTTTTTTGGCCGTAATTTTATACATAATAAATTTGATACTCATATAAAACAACCCGTTTTGAAATATTTTCAAAATAGTTACAAAATATAAAAAAATTGGAATTAGTCAACTTCAAAAAATTATGATTTTTTTTTTGAGTTTTGATCAATCTTGCAACAAACTTTTAAATCAATGACATTAATATTTTGTTAAACTTGCAAAACATAAAAACGATTTACAAGACATTAATATTTTGTTAAACTTGCAAAACATAAAAACGATTTACAATAAATGAATTTTCAAATAACTTTGAAAAGATTAAAAAAATTTATGTTGACTTTGAAAATATTTAAAGGTGAAAAAATATGATTCAAAAATATATATACCATATATACATGTATTTTAATAAGAAAAATATATTAAAAACGTGGAAATTAATTGTTATATTTAAATGAGAATATTATTAAAGACATTACTAACGAACGTATATGAACATCCCGTACAAACAGAAAATGTAATAAACACGTATTTAATATATTGACATTTTATGTTGAGTATATATATTAGGAAAATGAATTAAATTAGAATATATTAAATGGTCGGTCAACAATATTAAAGAAAGTTATTAACTTTAAAAATTTTAGAAAACACCGACCCACATTATAGTCAATTCCAAAAATAAATAAATAAATTATACTCAACTTATTTATTTGAAATTCGAATTATTAATTTGAATACACGTAAAAAGTAATAAATATAAATAATGACTTTCAACTTAATTATATGATTTGATTAAATTAGAATATAATAAATTGTTATTTAAGTTATAAATCTGTTTACCAAAATTGTTAAATGAAATTTGTTATAGTCAAAGATCTTAAATATAAAAAATATTACAAAAATCATGGCATAATTTAATCTTGAAATTATTACTTTTTTAGTCGATCCACAATTAATATTATTTTATTACAGTCAAAGAAATATGCATTCAATTTTGTTAAAAACCCATTATCATTAATTGTGATATTTATGTCTAATTATAAATTGGTCAAACATATAAGTTAGGAAAATTGTGGAGATTGGAAACTAATAAACAATAAATATTGACAATGAAAACAAAAATTTTCCATAACCAACTGTAATATATTTTTTTTAGAATTCAAATTCAAATAATACTTCGAATTTTTATAGTGCATTAATTGTTACGGTTTCCATAACCAAATGATGACACCCATTAGCATTAATTGTGACATTTATGCCTCATATACATTGGTCAGATGAAAATGTTAGAAAATATAATGTATCTTACAATATAATAAAATAATAATGTTTTAAGTCAAATATATTGAAATATAAAAATGGTAAGGAGTAAATGTTATTATTTCTATCAAAATAAGATGTAATAACTAATTAGAAAAGGTAATAAATTAATAATAACAAAATTACTAAAATTATTATAAATTATAGATATTATCATTAATAAACAGATAAATATAAGATACAAAAATATATTTTTTTAATACATCGGTTGTTATTAAAATATATTAAATGGACAAAACCAACAACTATATATGATTGATTATATAAAAATCAAATAAATTACATGAATTGTGAAAAAATACTTAAATACAAGAATAATAACAAAAAATATACATCAATATTAAACAAAAAATAAGATATCTTATCAACAAATCTTTAACCCATGAAATTAGCTATATCAAGTTTGGAACATAACTGAAATTAGAAAATTAAATATTAATATTCGTTTTACAAATAATAAATTTTAATTGTGGTAATGTTACATGTTATGAAATATTTACCCAGTAATTCATAAAATTCAACTTTAATTTAAATTTGGAAATTTATAAATTTTAAATTACATCGTTTTAGAAATAATAAATTTCAGTAATGGTAATTTTAAACATTATGAATGTGTATTTAATCAGCCATTTAAAAAGTCCAACTTAAAGTTAAATTGAACTTTATTGTTTGACCGGACAATTTAAAAATGTTTGACCAACTTAAATGTTTGACCAGCAATTAAATAAAAAAATCAACTTTAATTTAAATTTGGAAATTTAAACTTTTTAATCAAATCGTTTAACTTACCAGCTTAAACGTTTGACCAACAATTAAATAAAAAAATCAACTTTAATTTAAATTTGGAAATTTAAACTTTTTAAGTCAAATCTTTTGGAAGTTTAAACTTTTTAAATCAAATCGTTTAACTTACCAATAATAAATTCTAATGATGGTAAGTTTAAATATTAATATTCGTTTTACAAATAATAAATTCTAATGATGGTAAGTTTAGACGTTTTGGAATATTGACTTACTATTTACAAATTTCAAATTTAACTTAAATTTGGAATTTAAAATTCGAAATTGTAATTGTTTTAGAAATAAAAAAAAATAATCGCAGTAATGCTACATGTTATGGAATGTTAAACCACTGATTTACAATTTATTATTGGCCTTACCGGAAAAAGAATAATGATAATGTCTATGGATGAAACTTTTTATTTAGAACCTAGAAGAACAACATGTAAAAGAAAAATACAGGAAAAATATAAAACTTCAAATAAATATAAAACAACCATTGTTATAGGTATAACACATGAACCGAAAAAGTTACCGGAAAAACGTAAAAACGTAGGAATATTAGGTTAATCGCCGTTTTTGATTTAGAACCTAAACTGATTTAAAAAAAATCAGTTAACAATGAAAATAAAGATAAAAAGGTTAGACCTACAATAACCGGAAGTAAATATGATGTTGCCGGAAAAATATATAACCTTGCCGGAAAATCATATAACATTGTTGGCATTGAAGTATAATATATAACCTTACCGGAAAACGATTAAGCTCGATCTACATTACCGGAATATAGAAGATGGTGGATGGTGGAGTTAGAGAGAGAGAGATTAAATACAAACACAAACGGAAAACAAAAATCTTACCGGAAAACCTTACTGGAAAACCATAATAACTTTAAAATATCAATTCAATCTTGGATTTTGATATACAACCTAAAGAGATTATTACAAAATCATATAACAATTAAAATAAATATAAAACCATATCGTAAAACCTTACCGGAAAAAGATATTACCTTGCCGGAAAATCAAATAACATTGTTGGTCATTACCGGAAAACGATTAATTTCGATCTACATTACCGGAATATAGAAGATGGTGGAGTTAGTAATTAAGAAGAGAGAGAGAGAGAGAGAGAGAGAGAGAGAGAGAGATTAAAATGATTAAATTGATGGTGAAAAATTTTAAGGTTTAAATAGTGTGTGAGATGACACATGACAGCATATTAGAGAGTCTTAGAATGGAAATGAGATGACATGGAGGCCTAGGTGAACACCCTAGTAGAAGGACATGTGGCAAAATTGTATTGATTTAATAGATTAGTAAGATTGTTGGGTTAAAAATAATTTTGAAAAAATATGGGCCGCAAATATAAAAAATTTCCGGGCTCAAAACCGGTTTTCCAGTAACAACCGGTATTTTAGACAAAAACCGCCGGTAGGATGTCTAGCAAACCGGTCAAAAACACCGGCCTATTGTGTGAAATCCGGTTCAACCGACCAGTTTGAACCGGTTTTTAAAACACATAAGAGTATTCTTTGAAGTGCATGTGTGTGATTGGTGGTGGGATAATGCATATGCATGCATTTTTGCTGAACAACAGTATGATAAAAGTAAGATAATGTAATGCTCTAGACTTCGGTATGTAGTGGCATCTGCCAATGGGAACACGAAGATGTACTTTGTTTAGCGTTGACTGCAACTGTTATGAGACAGGGTTTACTCAAGGACAATTCTGCTAGGGTCAAGATTTACTCTGTATAAGTACTCTGAGATATAAATAAGGAGTCACCGGTGCGTTTAACCGCAATAGCCAAGTTTTATATTAAGTATTAAATAATCAGGTTCTTCTAATAACTTTTTTGATACTGAAAAAGGAATTTTTTTATATGAAAAACTAGCTTTTGAACCTGTGTGTTACAAGAGATTCTTCAAATGAAATAAAAAATAAAGTCAATTATTTGAAATAAATACACAAAATTAAAGGTAAAAAAATTAAATATGTAATACAAACAATAAGAAATCTATAATTTCAAATTTACATTTATATGAAAAAACATAGGATCAAATTAAATATTGCAATGAGTTTAATACTGCGATAAGTTCGAAGAAACAGTAAAAACGGATTCACAACAACAACAACAATAACAACAACAATAATAATAATAATAGAAGTGCATAGAATGATTTGGTACATGTCATATGTAAGTAGCTGGCATGAAAATTGTTTTGGTATACAATCCTATTTCTTTGTTGAAATTGATTATGTAATAGATTTTTATGAAATAAAATAAATCGGAATTGATGGTTTCCAAAAAAACAAATAACTTGAAATTATAATTTTTTAGAAAAAAACATGAAACGAAGGATTCCAAATTTTTTAGGTATAATTAATCATGATTTTAATGTTTAAATGCTTTTTAGAATGATTATGTTTAGAAACTTAAATTAAATATTTAAAATTAAATAATCACATTAATTGAAAATTTAAATTAAATAACACAATTAAAACTTTATATATATATATATATATATGAAGTGGAAAGCAGTGCATAATTAAAATTGAATTCACGAGTTTTTATTATAAAAAATGTTGAATTCATTAATAAAAAGTAAGGTATACATTGAACATAATTATATATTATGCATGTATTAAATTATTGTAATTGATCATTAATGTGTGTATAATATCTTGAAATATATTGAAAATGTTGTAATTCATGGTCAAACCATTTTCATTCATGATCCATGGATACTATGGATTAAGGAGAAGAGAAATTAGAAGATTAAGTGAGAATCTTATGCTAGGATTGAATGTGTTTAGGACAACTAAGCATCATTATATTTGTTTGTTAGTATAGTAAGAAATAAGATAAGATAAAATTGCTTTATTTGAAACAAAATTATGAAACATTTAGAAGCAATTAATAATGACAATAACAAACAGTGGGTAATGTATAGTATAACTAGGGGTAGCCTCCGTTATCCCTTAACTTTTCGTCGATAGTGTAATTTTTTTTTTCATTTTGGGTCGGTTTTTGTATTTAGTTACCTCTTGAAAGAAAATATTATATTACCCCTATTTATTTAAAGCCCAACCAATTTAAAAACTTCAAATCAAATAAAACCCAAACAAAATTGATAGCCTAAAGCAAATAAAAATCATTAACTTTTTTTATTTGAACTAGAGACATCAAACAGAAACATGCTCATACAAAAATAGCCTTAACATAATCACCATGTTTTAAAAGTTCAAATCAAATAAAGGCTAAACAAGTTTATAGCCCAAAGCAAATATAAACCATTAACCATTTTCTCGTTTGTTTGAACGAGAAACATTAAACGAAAACACGCTTAACAAAAACAAAATCATTATTTTGAGGTTCAAAATTTTAATACGGTTTTAAATATGCAAATTCAAGAACTTGGAAATAGATTCACTGGGGTCTCAATTAGTTTGTTAGAGAATATGCCTGGTTTAAAATTATGAGATTCGTTTTTTAAATTTGATATATCTAAGATAGTGGTCTTTTCGGAGATGTATCCGAATGATTTTAGTAATGAAAAGAGGGTGTATTTTAGGTAATCGTACTACATTTTATCACATTCTAAAGGAAGATGATAAATTTGCAAGATTGAATGGAATGTGTGACCGTGTTCATGTAATGGTGAAAACCGGAAAGCACACCACTTTTCCTTTGGTTTATCAAATATTGGAGATAGTGTTGGTTTTATAGATTGCAGCCGCAACTGTTGAAATATGTTTTTTTCTAAAATGAAGCTTAATGCGGGTTTGCGCAAACAAATGAGTGATGAGTATTTGAACAATACTTTAATTTGTGCCGTCGAAAAATAAATGCTTGATAAAATAAAAAAAAGAGGGTGTAATGGCTCAATTTCAAGCTTGAAAACCGAAGAGGAGAAATTTACACCCATGTGTTTAATTATATATATTATCGTGTTTCTACTTTTGTTTCGTTTACACTGTATGAATTATGGTAAAAAAAAATTGAACGTTACCACTGAAATTTATGTTTAGATCCGACTCTGATAACATAGTTTAAAACACTCATAGATGTTCTAGTTTGCTAGTCAAGTAATTATGCATCTCTTTTACTTCTTCATGAGTTTTGTGGAAATATATATAATTTTTAGTTTATCAGAACTAATATTAAAAATATTTGAGTTTACTAATTCTAGTTGTTGGTTTTATTATATTTGTTTATGTTTAAATATTAGGCTTATTGCTAGTACATGGCTTTATGTTCAAATGGGCAGTTGATAATGTAAATAGACGAACACGTGTTTAACTAACACCCAAACATATATGTTTTCCTAATCTTATATCTTAAAAACTTCATCTGAGTTGTCACATGTAATAGAGTTTCAAATACGAAATAATTTATGCATATAATAGATTGAAGAGCTAAAGTTGGCACCTATGTTGCACGGGAACTGATATGGAACGGGAAACGGGCACGGGTATAGAAACGGGAAACAAAAACTCAAAAAGTCAAGAAACGGGTACGGCACGGGTACGTCAATAAATACATATAAAAAATAAATATATATTATAGATAATGTACCACAAGCCCAAAATATATTCATACATTGATGTAAACTTCAAAATTCATACATCTTCCAATGATAATCAATCATAAGTCTTTCAAAATTCATACATCTTCTAAAGCAAAGGTAATCAAATATTATCAATCAAACCATTTTCAAGATCCGGCTCATCTAGTGAAAGATCTGTAAACTGTAAAAAGCCTACATCTTCCATCGAGTCAAAGGTATCTCCACTAATATCCCACATCTTCAAGTCATCATTGGGAGCCCTGGATAAAAGTCGAAGATAATTGTGTACGTAAAGCAAGTCATAATGATGAAGATTTTTTGACCTTGTGTTTCTTGAGAACTAGCCATAATCGTGATAGATGATTGTGATTTATGAAGATTATTGTTGAATTTCGTTGTTGAAGGAGATCTGTGACTGAATAGACCGAATAGGGTTGGGATATATGAATCGACTCTTTTTTGGAAACTTACGTAAATAGCTCCATAACTTACAAGAGTTACCCCTGAACTACTGGAAACCTTTAAAAAACGTCCCCAAAATCTGGAAACGGTCTGGAAACACCCTTTGAGTTATCGAAACGGCCAAGGAACGTCCCCAAATCTCAGGAAACATTATGGAAACGTCCCCCTAGCCGTACCCATAGGCGTTTACATCCCCGGCGAGTTTTCGAGACGGGGTAGGGTGGGTTCCAGGCGTTTCTATGCATCGGAGGTTGGCACATCTTGACCTCAAATCTACTAGCGATACATTTCCTAATAATGAGTTGAAAGGGGAAACATTAACAAGTTACAATGCCAAATAATTTATGCATGAGAACTCAACGAACCCAGTGGCCAACTAGCTATTTAGCTCAGTGCAATATAAGAAAAAGCTTCTAGGAATCAAGATCATAATATGTAAGAATAAATATATGGATATGTATATTTATGTATGACCTACATGATCATTTATATTATAATATATCAAAGTTAATTAAATTATACCTTATTATTATATTAGCTAGTTCACTCTAAGTTCCTTCTAGTTTAGTATCTTAACATTCTCATATAAATTCCAATAACAGCTCCGAATGGTGGAATCACATCATTAACTGGAGATAACTTTGCTGCCTGGAAGGACTCTCTTATGCTTAATCTTGCCTTCCTGGATTTCGACTTTGCTCTAAACAAGGATTAACCTCCGGAACTAACCGCTAACAGCACCCCTGCTGAGCACTTACTTTTCAAAAAATGGAAGAGATGCAACCGCATGTCTCTAATGCTTATGAAAAACTCCATTAGCATGCCCATAAGAGGATCTATTCCAGACTCTGAAAATGCTAAAACCTATCTGGCTTCTGCGGAGGAACAATTCAAAGGAACGTCTAAGGCGCATGCTAGTACTCTTATTCTCAAACTGGTGTCTACTAAGTACGATGGAAGGAGTGGCATTCGTGGGCATATTATGATGATGAATGACATGGCCCATAAGCTGAAGGGATTAGAAATGGAGATCAGCGACGGTTTTCTGGTACACTTCATCATGACCTCTCTTCCACCTGCCTATGAAGCTTTCAAGATCAATTGCAACACCCAGAAGGACAAATGGACCATGAGTGAGCTGATTGCTATGTGCGTGCAAGAGGAAGAGCGTATGAAGATGGACAAAACTGAAGTTGCTTACCTTGCCACCAGTTCCAAGAAGAGGAAGAACACTAATACAAGAAAGGAAGTTTGCTAAAGTTCAGAAGAATAATACAGGTGCCTCAACCATCTCTCAGAACTCCACTGGAAAGCCTTTCTGCAAGTTCTGTAAGAAGTACATTCATAAGCATAAAGACTGTTCAGACTTTAAGGAGTGGCTGGCTAAGATAGGTAATGATCTCTTTATGATACTTGAGTCCTATAATTTAACTGTTCCTGCTAATACGGTGGTTTGATTCTGGTTCTATGGTTCATGTAACCAATTCTACTCAGGGATTCCTTTCAATCTGGAAGCTGGAAAGAAACCAAAGAACACTAAGACTGGGGAATGATAAAGAACTTGAAGTCAAGGCTGTGGGAACTTTACAATTAATAATGAAAACTGGTTTATGAAACTTTATGATACCTTATATATTCCTGAGATTACTCGGAATCTTGTATCAGGACCAAAGTTAGACATGGACGGTTTTGATGTTTCTCATGGTCGTGGCAAACTTACTATTTCTTTAAATTCTCAAGTGTTTGGTTATGGCTTTTTGGATTATGGTCTTTATAGATTAGAACTAGATGATAATTTTTCTAAATCTTTGTTGTCATATAACATTAATGAATCACTCACAAAGATTAAAAAGAAACGAGACTTAGAAACTTCTTCTATGTTGTGGCATCAACGTTTAGGCCACATCTCACGAGACCGGTTAGCCCGTCTCGTGAAGAATGAAGTCTTACCACATCTCAATTTCACCGATTTTGGAACATGTGTCAAATGCCTTAAAGGCAAAATGACATAAGCAAATAAGAAAGGTGCCACAGCAAATAAGAAAGGCGCCACTAGAAGCTCTAATTTATTAGAACTCATTCATACTGATATTAGTGGTCCTTACCCCATTGCTGGTATAGCTGGACATACTTCATTTATCACTTTCATTGATGATTATTCCCGATATATGTACCTGTATCTCATTAAAGAAAAATCTGAATCTGTACCAACTTTTAAAGATTATAAAATTGAAGTTGAAAAACAATTAGATCGTCAAATAAAAGTTGTCAGATCAGATAGAGGAGGTGAATATTATGGAAGACATACTGATGTGGGTCAGGCCCCTAGTCCATTTTTTGAGTTTTTTAAGGGCCATGGGATCGTGAACCAATATACCATGCCAGGTACTCCTCAGCAAAATGGTGTCACTGAAAGGAGAAATCGAACCCTTATGGATATGGTACGCAGTATGTTAGCCAACACTAATTTACCTCTATTTCTCTGGACTGAAGCTTTAAAAGCAGCCGTTCATATACTCAATAGAGTTCCTTCTAAGTCTGTCCCTAAAAGTCCTTATGAACTTTGGACAGGAAGGAAACCGAGTCTTAATTATATGAAAGTATGGGGCTGTATTGCTGAAGCAAAACTTTATAACCCTTTCCTAAAGAAACTTGACCCTAAAACTGTTACCTGCTTCTTTATCGGGTATCCTGAGAATTCAAAGGGTTATCGTTTCTATTGTCTTCCCATGTCACTCGTATCATAGAAACCAAGCGTGCCGTGTTCCTGGAGTATTACAAGATCAGTGGGAGCAGTACTAACCCTTATGAAGAATTGCAAGAAATACAAGATGCGGGGGGAGACTCGTCGATTACTATAACTCCGGTTATTCCTCTTGTACCCCATGAAATTGAACCTTCTGCACCACCTTCTCCACACTCAGAACCCCGTTATAACAGAAAATGAAGGCACATCAAACACTCAAAACCAAGACAATGCTGAACCCACTAATCAACTCAGGAGGTCATCCAGGTCTAGAAGACCCACTAACTTTGATGATTATGTCACCTACCTGATTGAAGCTGAAGCCGGAAAGCTTAATGATCCTATCTCTTATAATGAAGCCATGAGCAGTGATCAATCTTCTGAATGGATAAAGCGATGATTGATGAGCTTGATTCCATAAGTAAAAATGACGTTTGGGATTTGGTAGAATTGCCCAACGGTGTCAAACCCGTAGGATGTAAATGGGTGTTCAAAACAAAACTTGATCCAAATGGGAACGTTGAACGCTATAAAGCGAGATTGGCTACAAAGGGCTACACTCAAAAAGAGGGAATTGATTATCAAGAGACTGTTTCACCTGTCTCTCGAAAAGATTCATTAAGGATCGTTATGGCCCTAGTATCTCACTTTGATTTAGAGCTACATCAGATGGACGTGAAAACCGCTTTCCTTAACGGCACTTTAGACGAAGAGGTGTACATGAAACAGCCTGAAGGTTTTAAACCTGAAGGTCAAGAACATCTAGTCTTTAAGCTCAAGAAGTCAATATATGGGTTGAAACAAGCATCACGTCAATGGTACCTAAAGTTTGATGAAGTCATGAAGAAACAAGATTTTTCAAAAAATCAAGTGGATCAATGCACCTACCTCAAAATGAGTGGGAGTAAGTTTACTATACTTGTCCTTTACGTAGATGATATTCTATTGGCAAGTAATAGTTTAGACATGTT
The DNA here is from genome assembly GCF_021521415.1 of Bidens hawaiensis. NCBI lineage: Eukaryota > Viridiplantae > Streptophyta > Magnoliopsida > Asterales > Asteraceae > Bidens > Bidens hawaiensis. The sequence goes on along the minus strand of NW_027491613.1, from coordinate 221,724 downwards.
GCATGAGTCGAAGCGATTACTCTCGCATAACTTCGACATGAAGGATCTCGGAGACGCTTCTTATGTTATTGGCATCGAAATTCACCGAAACAGACACAGGGGGATCTTAGGATTATCTCAAAGGGCCTACATTGACTGTGTCCTTACTCGTTACAAAATACAACATTGTAACCCAACTGCAACTCCTGTAGTTAAAAGAGACGTTTTCGGGGCATTCCAATGTCCGAAAACAGAGGTTGAAAAGGAGCAAATGAGATTGATACCTTATGCATCAGTAGTCGGGAGCCTTATGTATGCACAAGTTTGTACTCGCCCATATATTGCTCATATTTCTGGAATTTTTGGCCGTTATCAGACTAATCCTGGCCTTGAACACTGGAAAGCAGCTAAGAAGGTGCTTCGATATCTTCAAAGGACGAAAGACTACAAACTGACTTATAGAAGAAGTGATAATTTATAAGTGGTAGGTTATTCTGATTCTGACTTTGCTAAATGCAAAGATGACAAGAAGTCCACTTCGGGGTATATCTTTATGTTAGCAGGCTGGCCCATCTCATGGAGGAGTCATAAGCAACAGTTAACAACTACTTCCACTATGATGGCAGAATATATAGCTGTTTATAATGCTACCTGCTGTGGAATGTTGCTTAAAAATCTAATTTCTGGACTAAAGTTGTCAATTCCATTTCTAGACCATTGAAGCTTTATTGTGATAATTCAGCTGCCGTTAATTTCTTGAACAGTAACAGTTCGACTGGAGCTGGTTTATATCTTGATACAAAGTATTTGTTCGTGCGTGAACGAGTTAAGGAAAATAAGCTTTGTATTGAGTATATTATTACACATAATATGCTAGCGGATCCGATGACTAAAGGTCTCCCACCTAAAGTTTTTGAAGTACATGTTGCTAATATGGGATTTACTGAAGACCTTATTTAATTGCATATTGTACTTATTTACATTTTAATTTAATAAAATTTCCTCAGTTTTGATTTTGTATGTCTCTTAATATGTTCTGCATGCGTAATGACATCTAGACAAATTATTATACAAATCAAATATTTGAAGGGCTTACTTATATAATTTTGATCATAACTACTTAGGTTTTAAACAAGGATTGCAGTATGATTAATGGGGGTCTTGAGCTGATGTTCAATTCAATGACTGTATTTCTCTGCTCCAGTTTAAGTTTAAAGCTAAAATGAGTGTTAAAATCTACAGACTAATCTAATGCTCATAATAAATGATTATTTGGCCAAGTGGGAGAATGTAAGAATAACTATATGGATATGTATATTGTATGGCGTACATGATCATTTATATTATAATAGATCAAAGTTAATTAAATTATACCTTATTATTATATTAGCTAGGTAATTGTTGATGGACCAAATTACCCTTTCTTGCTAATCAAGGGTTTCCCCTTGGATGTATATAAATATGGAGAGACTAATTAACATCATATAACTTAACCCTAAACCCTCAGATAAATTCGTGAGCCTCTCTCCCTCTATATTATTCGGTTTCTCAAGAACCCTAATCCCCATCACTAATATACATCCTAAAGGGGAACCCGACCAAGCTGACTGTCATGTCTTCTGGATCATTCTCATCAGCCGTGGACTCTCTCTCTGCTGTGACAGGTATGTTTTAGTTGTAGGTTTATCATAATATCCATGTTTTCTATTGTATACATGAAAAACTGATCAACATAATATAGTGTAGAAACGCGTCAACTCTTTAGCCATAAACATAGTATAGAATACTCAATTTTCATTCCACAACTTTCCATATACCAATAGTCAAGAGTTTTCATTCTACAACTTTCGACATGCCAACAATCAACAATTTTACTTCTTTCCAACATCATTTATGCAAGAATCGACAACTTGTTTGTTTCATCCTCCATTCCATTCATGGTTTCATATAACGATACGTTTAATGTTTCTAGTAGGAAGAGTGTAAGAATACCGCCCACAATTCCACATGCCCTAAACACCATAAACGAAATACTAGCATCCATAAATAGTAGGAAGAGTATGGCTCCTATTTGTCCCATTTTTTTCGGATCCAAGCGCCGCATTTCTGACCACTTTTGGAATTAACTCCATCGTGTATACGAATAACAAATTAAAAGTTCCGGCCACTCCAAATATTCCCAAAACTCCGTAAAGTGTGCTTATTACCTTCCAATTCCCTTGGCTTCCCATCAAGCTGCCCATAAGGCAAAAGATCCCACTAAACCACTGTGTTCCAACTCCTAATGGCTTCCTTCCAAACCTATATATTAAGACTGCGGTAAAAAGATAAGCTGGCATCTCTGCAGCGGAATTGAGTAGTACACTGAGGTAGATATTGGTTTCAAGGTTTTTGGCATTTAAGTTTAGTCCAAAGTACACACACGCACTGGTGAAGTAGATTCCCATAAGTAGAAGCAAATGTTTTCTTGTTAATGGTGACTTGATCACGTCTAAGATTGAACCTGTGATAACTTTTTTTGTTCCAATTTCTACACTCTTTTGATCACAACTCATAGATTCCTTATCAAAGACAAGGTGCTTTTCATTTGATTTAGTGATATTGTGCATGATCTTCATGGCTTCATCGGTTTTACCACGAACAAGGTACCAACGAGGGGATTCGGAGATGAAAGGGAGTATTAAAACTAGAAAGATGATGGAGGGTGTGGAAGAAGCAATATAAAGAAAACGCCATGATTGAAATATGTATGCAATTTCCGAGATAAGAGCTATCCCATCTGAGTAGAAGTAGAAGGTGGACATGCCGGTAACCTCGTATGCTAGGTCCTATGGGTAAAATGGCGAGGACGAAAGCACATACACCAACCCCGCCGCTGCTGAATCCGGTGAGTAAAAGAAGGACGACATAGATCCAATAGCTAGGGGAAATGGATGTGAGTAGGACAAAAACGGTGATCATAAGGCATACAATCATGATTGATCCTTTTCGTCCCAATTTGGTATCAAAGAGGTGATCAAATACTCCACCAGCTACAAAATAAAATGAACCATTTAAATCATTAGTCATTTTAGAACTTTACCTTTCTGAATTAGATATGAGATATATAACAGTTTCAAATAATGAAAACTTACTCAGGCATACAATGCATTCACTATTTCTTGCTTATTCTTTAACATGTATGTAATTCAAGTTCATATAAATTAATAGGTTCACACTTATAAAAGAAGTAGATATTTGGAACCACTGTTGTAGGTTTTAGGTGTATGCATCATTTTATCACTTCCAGATTAAAGTGTTTTACAAAAAACAATATTTGGAGAAGAAAAAAGTGTTTTACAAAAAACAGGTTTCTGTATTTTGTTTTTGTTTTAAGTAAAAATGATGTATGAAAATTAGTTTGACCGGATCATGAATTTAGGCCAGACGATTCCTTTATATACGGATTTAATCATTACATTATTGCCACGGAGCTTCGGTAACTATGGGGTGTTAAATGACACAAGGTGATAAGTTTGCTAGTAACAAGACCCATCGCGGTACGCGATGGGCTTGCTGAGGACCCCATCGCGTACCGGAATGGGGTGTTAAATGACGTTGACTTCTGGTCCATCGCGATACGCGATGGACCAGTGAAGACCCCATCGCGTATCGCGATGGGGTGTGCAGACGGGAAATTTAGGTTATAATCAAATTTAGGTTTTATAATAAGTTAGTCAGTTTGTATAGTAGTTTCGTTTATTTAGATGTTTTGTAACAAGCCGGGTCGGATCATTTGAGCAACTTAAATATTTCCCTTTCATACCCTTACACATGGCCTCGTTACAACCCTTTTAAGACCTCTTGATTTGCATTTGTGTCAAAGCAGCTTTATGGATGAATATTTGCTTATGAGTGATATTGAGAGCGGAGTGATACTAGCACATCTTTTGCTAGTCCAGACATTAAACCGAGAGGAGAGATGTTATATTATGAGGGGTATGAGCATGTGTGCTTTAACTGGAAACAAAGTACACTTGTCTGGGTAGCTCCATTGTTTTTATTATAGCACTTAACCTTATTTATGAGATGTTAATCTATAAACAATGTCAGTATGGGAAACTGGGTTTGACCTTAAACCTTACTACTATTAATGGCGATAATCTACATACCTATGATGGAGGTTGATGTTTGCTTTAGATTTTGCTTGAGGGAAAGCAAAAGATAAGTGTGGGGATGTGATGGTTGGTTAATTTGTATATGTTTTAGTTCGTTTATTATTTAGTTTTAATCGTTTATTCTAGAAATTTCGATACTTCATACGTGTATTATTGGATTTCAGGTCACAGGTATTAAAGTACTCATTTTGGACCTGTTGTGACATGGTATGAAGACCCGGGACGTCCAGCACGTGAAACGAGACAAGGTGTTAAGTATGCTGGTAACAAGACCCATCGCGGTACGCGATGGGCTTGTTGAGGACCCCATCGCGTACCGCGATGGGGTGTTAAATGACGTTGACTTCTAGTCCATCGCGTATCAGTGAAGACCCCATCGTGATGTACAGACGGGAAATTTAGGTTATAATCATATTCTTCATCAAAAAGAACCCTAACTCCGTTTTGACGAACAAGAGGCGATTCTAGCAGCTCCAAGAGCCGATTTTCACTATACTAGCTCGTGCCAAGACCCCACGCATGATCCATATAATCCGTATCGAAGATTTAACGATGTCAAGGCTCGGCTAATCTCCTAGAATCGCACCCGGTATGTATAGTTTGTAATCTTTATAGTTTTTCTCATGTAACTAAGAAAAATATTGTATGATTATTGATGATTGATATATGATTATTGATGTTTGGTATTTCTGCGTGTTCAATTGGTTTTGGTTTACGTTAGTCTGAATGATTTGTTACCATTTGCTAGATAATTGATCATATGACTGTTTAGTTAGATTGAATACGATAAAACATACGATTACCCTTAACTGAGTCACACTGGCAAGGACCGTTTGATAACCGGTGTCGTGTTTAAAGTGATTGTTGATGTCTAAGGTTTTGTTTGATTGATCAGTCTGTAGTTAATCGTTAATAATTAATCTGTTAGGTTGAATGAGATAACTGTATGTTGCTTACTTGACTTCCCGGGTGTGATCTGCTTTATTAATTTCTTGAAACTCGTTTACTTGTTTGTTACTTAGTTCACTAAATTCACTTTAATTGCTTTTGTGATCAGCACTAAAACTTGTAACTTCATAACATTGAACTTGTTTACACGAATTGCATTAACCACATACTCCTGATGGATACGATACCTTACTTATCCTATCTATATAGTTTAACTAGGTTTTTGATTTACTTGACGACGGTCATAAAAATGGCTCCGTTACCGGGGAGTTAGTGCGCTTAGTGTTTTTCATGTTATTTGATTTTTGTGTTTAATTTTAATTTTAGTCTTAATTTTTGTTTTCAATTTTCAATTTAAATTTTATTTTTCTTTATTTTACGCGGGTTGTGTTAGTTGTGCAGATAACAGGTTTATGTGCACCCGCCACTCGGGCCGACAGTCACTGTTAATTTTCGAGCCCGAAATCTAGATGTTAGCTCGACAGAACCGAGTTCAGAACAGAAATTCATATGGAAGATCAGAACCAGAACCATAACCAAAACCATGACCCACTCCCATAAAATAATGTGTTTCACCCCGATAACATACCTCCACCACCAAATTTCAATAACCAAAACGAACAAAATAACCAAAACGCCCAAAATAACTCAGCTCGTGCTTCCAGAACCCGGCATCGAAACCGAAACCTAAACCGAAACCTAAACTTAAACTTTGACCAAGCCGGACCATCAGCTCCAAATAATAACCCCAATCGCAGAGTTCGGATAAATATTAATAATGTTCAACCGCGTATTCCGACAGAAGATGAAGAAGAGGGGGAAAATAATAATGATGGGAATGAGGGTTTTGAAGTTGAGGATGAGGTTGATCACTGGGTTAGAAGGAATCGGGATGTTGAGCCCGAGAACTAGGGGTACGAGAGGGAAAATGAAAGGAATGAGAATTTGGAGGCAGAGGTAGAAGAACCAGTAGTTCGAAGACGGGCTGAAGCAGTTAACAGAAACGGAAGGGATCGAGACAGGGTGAATCGGGTGGAACGGCCTGAAAGAGTTCGTGGTATTCAGGCTAACCAGGGCGGTTTGGCGAACCCCGGAAGGGGGGGGGGGGCTCAGGAGGAATTATATGGCCCTGGTTTATGGTGTTAACAGTTGGTTCAGACCGGCTATCTCAAATGGAGCATCCCCGTTGGTCCCACAGGAACGAGAGCCGGACAACAAACTTTTAAGTCCCTGCCATCTTACATCAACATTGTTCCTCATTTTCACGGGATGGCTTCAGAGGACCCGTATTCTCACTTGACCGATTTTTCGGCTATTTGCGGGTCTATTGGTGATGGTACGTTTGATCAGGATGAGGTCCGGTTGCGATTATTCCAGTTTTCCCTAAAAGACAAAGCTAAACTCTGGTTTAACTCGCTGCCGATGCACAGTATCAGAAATTGGGCCGAGATGCAGCAGATGTTTCTAAACGAGTTTTATTCACAGTCGAAGACTTGCGAGGCCCGTTCGGAAATTCATAACTTTTTCACAGTTTTATGGTGAATTATTCCATGAAGCTTTTACCAGGTATAAAGATATGATAAGAAAATGCCCACATCACCAAATCGAGCTGTGGGAATTGGTAAAGTGTTTTGTTGATGGTTTGACAAACGAGGACCGAAAGCATGTTAAGGCCTCGTGTAACGGTCAGTTGCTGAATCAGCCTGAGGAGGATGATTGGGATTTTTGGAGTTTATGTGTGAAGATTCCAAGTCAGAACCAGCAGCTAAAAGATGAAGACGTGGTAATTCTTCCAGGTCAGTTAAGTCAGTTACGAATGAATCTGAAAGAATTACTGAGTTAGAACGTGAACTGGATGGGTATAGAAAGGGTAAGAAGAAAGAAGTCGGGAAAGTTGGAGTTAAATTCCCGGTTTGTGATGATTGTGGTGAACTCGGGCATAAGGCAGAAAATTGCCCCGAGTTTTATGATGACGAGGAGGACGATACTGAAGAGGTTAACTACGCTTACGGGGATTCCAAAGGCCAAGGGTTCAATTCGAACACATATCACCCGGGCCTGCGGAATCACCTGAACTTCCGTTACGGGAACGCGTCTTCTCAGTTGAACCCGAACTTTCAGGGGTCGAGCCAGATAAGGTCGTAGGGTAATTACCGCCAAGGCGGTTCTCAGCAGCAGCATGGTTCATATAACCAGAATTGGGGGTAAAACAGAGACGGTAACCAGGGTGGAAATTCATCGGGTAATCAGGACAAGCATAGGGGGTCCTCGGGAAATGCGAATAAGTCTGTGCACTCAAAGTTGGATGCATTGATGAAGATTATGGCAGATCATAAGGCTGAAATGAAGAAACAGTTTGAGTTACATGATAAGTCAGCAGAGGCAATGTCAAAGCAGATTGGTCAGCTCGCAGCAGATATGGCAAAGTTGCAAAAGAGCGCAGGTCAACTCTCGAGCGATACTACAGTCAACCCGAACCATTACTGCTCAAGCTCCAGGAAGGGAAACAATGTGCACATCAACGCATAGCTGTAAGTCTTTTACCTCATTTTGAAATTTCTGTTGTTAAAGTTGATTCACCACCACAGTTTGTTGAGGGGGTGGTGGAAGATGTTAGTGGTAAGAGTGATTGTGTCGGTCAAAATGAATCAATTTTCCAAAATGAATCAGAACCAAAAACATATGAAATGTCTTTTTGTGAAAATTGCACATGTAAAAAATGTTTAAATGGTAAATTAACCAACATGAGAGATGAGGAGGTGGAGAATAATACCACCTCAAGTAAACTCCAAGACCCAGGAGTGCCGCTTTTATCAATTTAAATTGGGAAATTTAAAACTGATTGGGCACTTCTAGATCTTGGAGCATGTGTTAGTATCATGGCCGGTAGTTTATATGCTCGGTATGAATTTGGCCCATTAGAAAGGGTAAACACCACCATGGTGTTAGCGGACCAAACCCATACCCTTCCTCGGGGCATGGTGACTAATGTAATGGTTCAGGTGGAGGAATTTTTCTACCCATTTGACTTTCTTGTACTTGACTATGCTAAACGTGTGAATAATACACAACCACAAGTCATATTGGGTAGGCCATTCCTTGCCACAGCACATGCGGTAATTGATTGTGCTAAGGGGATATTGGAAATTAAGTGTAGAGATCGTGATAAACGGTTACCATTGTTTGAAAATGCTACTAACCATGTTGTTGAAAAGTGTGAATCCTTCAGAAAGGATCACACAAAAGAGAAATGTTTTGTGACTAACAGGAATGAGCTAAGGAGTAGCATAAAGGAGAAAGGATGGAATGAGATGTTGCATTGAGTTAGATATGGTGAGGAAGCAACTACAAGAAAGGGAATGAAAACGGAAAAGAAAGAGGTAAAGAAACCGCCAGAAGTAAATGAAAAATGGCAGGATCATGGCGTGCCAAAAGGTTGGGAGGAATCTCTTGAGGAGTGTGCTTATAACGGGAAGGCTGCACGGGAGCAGGCCAGACGCCCACCTTGAATGTCATAAAATTTCAAATTGGTGGTATTTGTACATTTTGTATATTTTTAGTTTGCATTTAATTTTATTTTTTATATTATTAATTGTATTTTAAGCGTACCATCATAGCAAAAGCTAAGTGTGGGGATACTGCATGGGAAAAGCTGGAATTTTGATACGCTCGGTAAGTTATTTTTTTCAGAAAACGAAGTTTCAGTTAAGCTATCCAGAGTGCACTCAGTAACTGAACTTTGTGGGTGTAGTTCGCTATAAACCCTCACGAGACCCCACTCGTCCTCCCGGGCTACCGGGAGGTTAACAGGGCTTTTTGCATATGCTAAATGAAATCGTGATTCCTACGAAAGTGAGTTAGGTATTTAACGTTTTAACTTGTTTAACAAAATTTATTATGAAACGATTTAATTTGGCTTGGTAATTGTTTTAATAAAATTAACAGAAAATAATTTTCATAACTCTTAAAAGACCTATGTCTTACACTTGTGAGAAGCGTGCTTCTACATGTCTCGAGATTTTGCAGGTTCAATTGTCAGTTTGTTAATTGATTGAGACGAGAGTATACGAGTGTTTATGAGAGTTCGCGATCCGACTGGTCCTCTTCCAGTCTCTTTGATATCAGGTGATTTTAGTTTCATAATTTATTTTGTTTTCGTAGTTTAAACGTTAAAAGTGTAATTGTATAGCTGCTAGTAGAACCATCACATTTGACCCCGAGTTTTTAAATTGCTTAACAATCAAAAAGTCAATTTCAACCCTGTTCCTCAAATGTTCCTTATTTATTTATTTAACTATTTCAAAATTGAGGACAATGTAAACTTCAAGTGTGGGGATGAAGGAAATTTGAAAATTTTAACCCGATAGTACCCGAAGAGTGTTCAGAAACCAAAGTTGTTAACTGTTAATTATTGCCATTAATGCCAAGTTATAGGTTTCTAGTCATGGTTGGTTTTTCAGCTTCTCGATAGTCTTACTCACAAATGTTTTCATAACGAGAAGTTAAAAATGGGGTCGTTTAGCCGGGGATAACGAGTCATGGGGACAGGTACACATGTTTATATCGGCAACCTTATTCCTCCGGTATGTGTGTGAGTTGACCACATATATATAGTACACATATAATATATAGTACACACATGTCATTTGAGTGCTTTTATCGATGTTCATGGATTACGAGATCGTAGTTGGAAAAATGCAACAGTGATAGAGGCAATTAGGTTAAGCCTCGTCTGGATGAGCGAGAGTGTGGGTACTGGGGGGTTGGGCCTCATACATTATACATATGAGCGTGGGTAATGAGAGGGGCGGGGGGTTGGGTCCTTAGAAAACCTTTCTTGGACTTCTTTTTCATTTGTTTAACCCCGACATTATGTTACGAGACGATCAGGCTTGCTAGGTTTATTTGTAAGTGTATTTGTTTTTGTTTTTTATTTGTATTTGTTCCATTATTAAGCATCACGTTATTATGCTTAAAAAAAATTTCGAGGAAAAAACCAAAAAGATGTCTGTTTATATTCAGTTATGTATTCAGTAGTTCGTTTTTTGTAAAAAAATAAAATAAAATAAAAAATCAATATGTATGTTAGTTTGCTTAATTAGAGGTTTTATAATAAGTTAGTCAGTTTGTATAGTAGTTTCGTTTATTTAGATGTTTTGTAACAAGTCGGGTCGGATCGTAGAGCTACTTAAATATTTCTCTTTCATACCCTTACACATGGCCCCGTTACAACCCTTTTAAGACCTCTTGATTTGCATTTGTGTCAAAGCAGCTTTATGGATGAATATTTGCTTATGAGTGATATTGAGAGCGGAGTGATACTAGCACATCTTTTGCTAGTCCAGACATTAAACCGAGAGGAGAGATGTTATATTATGAGGGGTATGAGCATGTGTGCCTTAACTGGAAACAAAGTACACTTGTCTGGGTGGCTCCATTGTTTTTATTATAGCACTTAACCTTATTTGTGAGATGTTAATCTATAAACAATGTCAGTATGTGAAACTGGGTATGACCTTAAACCTTACTAGTATTAATGACGATAATCTACATACCTATGATGGAGGTTGATGTTTGCTTTAGAGTTTGCTTGAGGGAAAGCAAAAGATAAGTGTGGGGATGTGATGGTTGGTTAATTTGTATATGTTTTAGTTCGTTTATTATTTAGTTTTAATCGTTTATTCTAGAAATTTCGATACTTAATACGTGTATTATTGGATTTCAGGTCACAGGTATTAAAGTACTCAATTTGGACCTGTTGTGACATGGTATGAAGACCCCGGATGTCCAGCACGCGAAACGAGACAAGGTGTTAAGTATGCTGGTAACAAGACCCATCGCGGTACGCGATGGGCTTGTTGAGGACCCCATCGCGTACCGCGATGGGGTGTTAAATGAAGTTGACTTCTGGTCCATCGCGTATCAGTGAAGACCCCATCGCGATGTGCAGACGGGAAATTTAGGTTATAATCATATTCTTCATCAAAAAGAACCCTAACTCCGTTTTGACGAACAAGAGGTGATTCCAGCAGCTCCAAGAGCCGATTTTCACTATCCTAGCTCGTGCCAAGACCCCACGCATGTTCCATGTCATCCGTATCGAAGATTTAAAGATGTCAAGGCTCGGCTAATCTCCTAGAATCGCACCCGGGATGTATAGTTTGTAATCTTTATAGTTTTTCTCATGTGACTAAGAACAATACTGTATGATTATTGATGATTGATATATGTTTGGTATTTCTGCGTGTTCAATCGGTTTATGTTTACGTTAGTCTGAACGATTTGTTACCAGTTGCTAGATAATTGATCATATGCCTGTTTAGTTAGATTGAATACGATAAAACAAACGATTACCCTTAAATGAGTCACACTGGCAAGGACCGTTTTGATAACCAGTGTCGTGTGTAAAGTGATTGTTGATGTCTAAGGTTTTGTCTGATTGATCAGTCTGTAGTTAATCGTTAATAATTAATCTGTTAGGTTGAATGAGATAACTGTATGTTGCTTACTTGAATTCCCGGGTGTGCGATCTACTTTTTTAATTGCTTGAAACTCGTTTACTTGTTTGTTACTTAGTTCACTAAATTCACTTTAATTGCTTGTGTGATCAGCACTAAAACTTGTTACTTCATAACATTGAACTTGTTTACACGAATTGCATTAACCGCATACTCCTGGTGGATGCGATACCTTACTTATCCTATTATAGAGTTTAACTAGGTTTTTGTTTGACTTGACGACGGTCATCAGTTACTACCGGGCTTATTTAACTCTCTTGCAAACAAACTACACCAATCTTCAGAATTTATGTTGCTACAGATCAACAACACCTTGCTACTAATTTCCAGTCACTACAATAAATCGTTTTGCGTGCCACTGATCAACGGGACCCCCACCAAGGATGCTGCCCTAGACCTTTTCTGGGGTGATGTCCCCTTGATACATTATATATAGTTTCCTTGGTTCCCGGATTATAGTAGCCTGGGATAACTATACACTCCATACCGACCTCATAACTTGTACCAATGTATATTGCGATTTCTCATACGTCGTCAAGTAAATCCCGATACCAAAATAGCTTTATGACATTAAAATCACCGATAATAATTGAAAAGCGATATGGACTGAGAAAGTTTGGATAATGATTATAAAAACTATATTTGACATTTCAATAGTGTTTTCCTCACTTAGCTTTTATAGATTTATTGTGTGTTTTCCATAGTTTTGAAACAACACGTAATGAGAGAAAAGGCAGGGAAACACATAAAGAAACAAACCCACATCTTTGCATAAAAACAAATGTCGTTTTATTTTTACGTTTGTCCATCAGGTGATGCCATAAGTAATGGGTGTTTTTTGGTCTTGACAAACTTATTAGTCTGCATTATTCATTTGCTCTTGATGGATATATAGAGGAGCAAAGAATGTTGTAGACAAATCAAGTGGTTATTACTAGGCCTATGCCACTTTCTTTGTAAAGGCACATTGAGCCAACTCATTATGACCTATAAAATGAAAACCTAGATACATGAATATAAGTAGTTTACTATTCACCCATGCTATAACATCTAGAAATATTTTAAACCTATTTTGTCAACTTTAGAAATTTAAAAACCCAAAAAACATCCCTAAAATATGTGATTAGAGCATTCTCATTTAACCCATTAAATTTTATGAGGTGTGTTTTTATAATTTAGAAAGTGGTTTAGGATGTTGTGAATGGAAGAGATAGAAATTGAAGTGATTTTTATGTATATTTGAAAAGTTCCTGTAGCACTCTATAAATATTTTAATATTTATTGAAAGTGGTTATGAGTGAAGGAGAGATAATATATACTGGTAAAGTATAAAAAAATATTATTTAATTAAATATAGAGGAAAATACAGTAATTTTTAGTGTAATTTTGGATTTGAAGATAGGGAATTGGATGTGAACGCTCTTAGAATATGAAATAAGAAGAAGGATTTGTTCCACATTAGTGAAGTAAGAAAGTGAGTTTGTCCCACATTGGTAAAGAAGAAAGCAGAGTCATCCCACATTGATAGAAAAAGGAAGTGGACTTGTCTCGTATAACTAAAAAGATAAACTTCTGAGCTCCTTATAAGGAGGAGAGCTCACAAGATAATATTCTTATATGACAAGACACACTTGGTGGTATTAGCGAGGGTGCAAAGTACCCGTAGCTCACGGGCTCGAGCGAATTGCGATGGACGCAATGTGGCATTTGAAGACACACTTTTCACATCGCACGCTTGCATTGCCATATTTTTTGCGAAGAGGGACCAAAATAAAAATTTTGATTTTTCCTACCCATCGTTCTACGTGGCGGATCTTAATTAGGCCCATCACGATACGCGATGAAAGCATCAGAGAACATAAGATATGGGCAGTGTCGCGCTACAAAATGAACCAAGCCCAAGGTCCATCGTGATACGCGACGTAACCTCTACAATGAAATTACTGTCGAGCCACATGGCAGCACCAGAATATGCTGAGTCATCACGCTAAGTGATGGTCGTCAGAAAGGGCCCTCACGATACACGATGAAACCCAAAATTTTAGCTATAAAAGGGGAGGTCAGGATACGCATAACAACGTCCCAAACATAGCTCAAACACGCACATATGCTCGGTAATCGTGCCACGTTTCCGATGCCTCAAAGTTCCTACGGTTTAAGCACCAGTACGCAATATAGAGTATAAGTACTGCTCATTCAAGCTTAGGCGTTTAACTCCAAGTACCCGTGTAAGGTAGGTTTCTGCTTAAGTTATTATTTTATTTATATTGGTTTAAACCCTAGTTAGGGGTATAGCCCAAACTTGATCAAATTGGGTATTAACATAGCTTTTCACATTAAGGTTATAATAGTCAAATTAATGTTTCTTTATAACTAAAGAAACATAAAGTTTTACATAAAAAGGGTATAGACAAATTGGTGTTTCTTCTTGAAGAATAAACCTAACATTGATGTTTCTTCATGAAGGAAAAATATAGCACATAAATGGTAAAAAAAAAGACTAAAGATCTAAATGTATTATACGAAAGGGTATATCAAGGTTAAAGCTATGCAAAACAGACTAAGGTCTGAAGCCAAATCGTTGATCTAGTTATTTACTAAAGGTTATTCTAATAGTATAGGTCTGAGGTAATGTTCAAGCATAAATCAGTGAGACACACTAATATAACAAATGCTCACACTTCTACAACTCTTTAGACAAGCCATATAAACGAATGTTTACATGGGATTATGTATCCATAAAACTTTATAAGCAAAGTAATCGTTGGCCCTCAGGCTATCATATACGTTTGTTTGGATCCTTACATATGTTGGGCACACCGCGCCACACTTGGTCATTCCTCCTCCATGTTGGGCGAGATCTAAGTAATATTTGAGTGGGGAATGATCTTGTGTATATTGGTAGTTGCTATGTACTCAAACGCTGCGATGTTTTCTAAACGGTTTCGATTTGAGCTTGAGTTTATAATAGAAATTCAGGATTTCAGAACTTAATTATTTTCGTTGCCATGACGGGTTGGGTCATAAAATAACTATTGAGAATAACTAAATATATAAATTGTTTTAGTGTCAACATGTTCACCAGCATGTGTTGCCACCAGCATGTGTTGCTGACGTATTTAATAAATTGTTTTATAAGTAAACAAGAATAGAAAATGTTGGTGATGATAGTGATTAGATGATCCGATGGCTCAAATCTTTTAATATTGTAAAATATATAAATTATGGTTTTCCTGGCAAACCTTTTTGTATCAAATGTCGGGTATTTAATTCCCGAATTTTTGAATATGATACTATTGTAAATGAAAAGACTTCCGCTTTGCAACCAATACAATGATATATATGCGAAACATGTATCAACTATTCTATTGGTCACACTCCTAGGCCCTAAGGTGGGGTGTGACAAACGCACCATAATCTTTTTGGCAACTTTCTCTCTCTACCCCCACCACTTTCTCTCTCTATGGTTTTGCTACATTTGATCCAATATCCGAGTGACTTTAGTGATTTTCGCTCACTAGTGTCACGGATTGATCAGAAACAAGTCGTGAGATCCTTATCGGGAATCTACAATTGGCATCAGATCTTCGGCTCAACTTTTTGGGGTTTTCGATTCTTCCCATTCGGATTATGATCAAGGCTGTTATAGATTTGAGATTGTTTTTGTGTTAATCGCAAGTTTTGGTGGATTTTGGACTTTGGTTATAGACAAAAACGAACCAGATTTGAAATTTGGTGTTCATCAATGTGTTTTACAAGTATGTTCTTTAGCTTGCAATTCACAATTTTCAAACCAACTAATTCGCAATTTGCAATACCCTACAACTTGCAATTCGCAAGTTACAACGACCCGCAACTCACAATTGCCTTCTGGTTCGTAACTCGTAACTGCCAAATGATTCGAAATCTTCAGCAATTGGCTTTCGCATTCGTCTATGTCTCACATTTCGCAATCAATCACTAACTCGCAATTTAGAATCACTATTTTGCGAATTGCGAATTGAAGGACTTAGAAATTTGTCAGATTAAATTTTGAATTTTCAACTTGCAACTTGAAAATGGCCTTTGAAGCTGAAATGTTTCTGAAACACTACCTGTTGGTGGACAATGAGTCTGGATCAAACAACAAGCCTCCTAAACTTATAAGGTTTGAGGAATTTAATGATTTAAGAACTTTGCAAGAACTCAAGACATGAAAATTTTGAAATCCATTGAAGGTGGTCCTCATCGTCCTAAAATTACAATTCTGTTGATGTAGAAGTTGAAAACCCTCTTTGTGCTTTTGATACCGAAGACTTTGAGCTAATTGTGGTTGATCAAAAGGCCTTCGGTTACTTAACCATGTGCTATGGAGTGTACCACAACTAAGGATCTTTAGGATGCTTTGATTGTAAAGTTTGAAGACAATTTGGATATGAGAGAGTCTAGAAAGGAAGTGTTGAATGGGTTATTCAACATGTTCAACCATATATTGGGTGAAAGAATTAAATTAATTATCGACCACTTTGAAGCTTTGAACACCAAAATGAGAAGCATTGGAATCATTTGTGAGGTGGGTGAAATCAACATGAAACTGTTTAACACTCTCCCGTACACATGGAACGAAAATGTTACTGCCATAAAAAGAATAAGGAGCATGTATAATGCCTCACTTACATACTTGATTTCCATCGTTCGATCGTTTGAAATGGATGATAAGCTATGAATGGCAAATTTTACGAGTTCAAGTTGGGTGTCAACTGGAACCAAATCTGGAAAAACTTTCTTGTCTCAAGCTCATCTGACTTTTCACATTGCGGATGGCATTAACGAAATTATTCTGGTACTCAAGTTGTGGAAAATCAAACGTTTGTTTCATTTGCTAGTGGTTCAAATGATTCATATATTCAAAATGCTATCCAAAACAAGGTGAATCAACCAGTAAATCAAGCTTTAAAGGCCTATGGTTTATTCACCTTTGTCTATAGCTCAAACTCACAAAGCCCTCCGATTGATGACCTCCACATCACTCTATTCCATAAATTCATGCCCTGCCATGAAGAGCTGTTAAAAGGTAATCAGATGCCGCTAAACTTCACTCAAGGTTATCTTCCCAAGATCAATCAACAAGATCTTGAGGAAATGGATATCAAGTACCATATGGCTATGGCTGTTCACAAGGAGAAAATTTCATCAAGAAATATGGGAAAAACAACTTTAAGAGAACTGCCTGAAACAAAAAGATCGGGTTCGACAAGGAGAAGCTTCGGTGCTACAACTGCTACAAGCCCGTGCACTTTGCCAGAGAGTGTACAAATTCTGTTGTGACCAAGCATGTAAATGAGTTGAAGATTGTGGACTTCACCGATGAGAAGGTTTGCAAGAATCCGGGAACAGAGAGTATTGAACAAGGCAGTTCAAGCTTTGGTGGAAAACCGATGTTGACTCAGACCGAAGAGCCCGATTGGGAAGCTCAACTAAGCGACCTTATGGTGTCAATATATGGTGTCAACGTTCAAGTAAAGATGGGTTGAAGATTTCTGGAGATGAGAAAATGACGACCGAAGATGGAAGCACAGATGAGAACAACAAAGCTCATGGGGTCATCCCTCAGGTACAAGAACATTTATGCTCTCAAGTTTGCATTGATAAAGTAGAAATGCTTATGAAATAATAATTTATTTTTCCGTATTGATGAACTGCTATGTTATAAGAACAACTTGCAAGATTCGAGAAATTGCTTAACGATAGAATTAAGTCTCATAGAGCTGATATGGTTGTACTAAATTTTCAATTGCTTCATGCCACATTTAGTCAAGGTTTATAAGAATAGAGTAGATGAACTTAACAAAGAAGTTGATGCACTCTTAAAATGCTTGATAGAAAAATCACCATTGATAAATTAGAAATTGCTTCTGGTAATGTTGGTGGGATCATTGAATCTTTACTGGGTGTCAAACAAAAAGGGGAACCATTGGGAAGCTCAACTAAGTGAGATACGTATGGTAGTGTGCACCGTTCATGACATAGGACTACATTGGTGTAGTTTAAACTTTAAACCATAGAACTACAATAATCACATTAAATGGTATTTTTGGAGCAATGACCATATATGTTGCCAACAAAGTTAGCATTCAATTCTAATCATTTGATACTAGAATAATTTCTTATTGTATTTCTATAAACATATTCTTGTATCACATCAAAGCTTGATAAAAATGAGACGAAAAGTTTGGGGAAAATTTCTAATTTGATTTCGTTAACCTGAAATAAACAAACGTTAATGCTGTTTATGAATAACAGCACACTCTTCTCAAGTGAACATAGTATTTAATTACAATATCATTAGTAACTTAACAATGAGTACTAAGGGACCTGTTTTCCACTATAATGTTAATCATAAATTACAAAAACAATTGAATTAAAAACTCAATTGAAGTATTAGCATTAAATTCAATTCATAAAATTTGAGATAAAATATAAAATTGAAACAATAACCTTAAACATTGACTTGATATATAGATTAAAATTATAAAATAAACTGAATGGGCTATGAAATTTCCTTATTAAAATTTAAACTGATACTATTAAACGTAGAGTAATAAAGTAAATTTTCCAAACCATGTTAAAAACTCTATACAATTGTATACCAACTACTTCATGCAACCACAAAAGAACGCAACTTAAAGATATTGGAGGGATGTTACCTATCATGCTACCACAAAAGAATAAAGCCTGAGCTAGCCCGACCTTGTATTTTTGTCCACACACTAGGCCCCACTCAACCACTGTTGACCAGCCTTCGCTACCGTCCCATCGCCATGAACCTGGCTGAAGCCCACAAACGCCCTTGTTCGAATCCCATACACATCCAGAACCAGGTTCGCATGTCCAACCAGGTTCACGATCAGCAAAGATCGTAACCATTGTGTTTATGGCATCAAGTGCCCATGCCATACACGTGAGAACGAAATGCCTAAATTGCCAAAACCCAAACTCACCGCAATATTTGGTTAGCATTTGGCCGACAGAGATTGTCTCGAGTGGTGGTTGCCTATGAACCGTAGTGGTGTGACATTAAGGTGAAGCTGGTGCAAAATATTCTAGTTATAAAGGAGAAAGGATGGGCAAGTGGCCTATTTATAAAACAAAAAATATCGAAAAAATGTTAAAAGATTAAGGATTGTAAATGTCTATCACACTAGCAAAATTACCCCGTGCGTTGCTGTGAAAATTATGTAAAAAAAGAAAAAATGTTTAAAGCCAGCGACCCACTAGCTATTTAGTCCATTACAACATAAAATGAAGCTTGTAGTAATCAGGATCACGATATGTATAACTTTTAATTCTTTGGCCATGATATAGAACACTCAATTTTTATTTTACAACTTTCTATATATCAATAATAAATAGTTTTTACTTCATTCCAATGTTGTTTATGCAAGCATTGTCAACTTGTTTGTTGATCATCCTCCACCTCATACATTGTGTCATATAATGGCCGGTTTAATATTTCTGGTAAGAAAAATATAAGAATACCGCCCACAACTCCACATGCCCCAAACACCATAAACGAAAGACTAGCATCCATAACTACCACGAAAGGTACTAGTATGGCTCCTATTTGTCCCACTTGCCTTGCAGACCCAAGCGCCACGGCTCTGACTACTGTTGGAAACAACTCCATCGTGTATACAAATAACAAGTTAAAACTCCCGGACATTCCAAATATTCCCAACACTCCACACATTGTTCTCACTATCTTCCAATTCCCTTGGCTTCCCATAAAGCTGCCTATAAGGCAAAATATCCCACTAAAACACTGTGTTCCAACTCCTAACGGCTTCCTTCCAAACCTATCTATCAATGTTGCAGTCAAAAGATATGCTGGCATCTCTGCAGCGGAGTTGAGCAACACACTAATGTAGATATTGGTTTCAAGGTTCGTGGCATTCAAATTTAGTCCGTAGTACACACCGGCGCTTACAAAGTAGATTCCCATAAGAAGAAGCAAACGGTTTCTTGTTAATGGTGACTTGATCACGTCTATTAATGAACTACTGACAACTTCGTTGGTTCCTTCAATTTCTACACTCTTGTGATCACAACTCTTGGCTTCCTTGTCTAGGACAAGGTAAACATTTTCAGGAAGGTTTTTTCTATTGGTTTTAGCAATCTTGTGCATGATCTTCATGGCTTCATCGTGTTTTCCTCGAACGAGATACCAACGAGGGGATTCAGAGATGAAAGGGAGCATGAAAACAAGAAAGATGATGGTGGGTATGGAAGAAGCAATATACAAAAATCGCCATGATTGAAACATGTAAGCTATTCCAGAGAGCAGAGCTATCCCAGTTGAATAGAAATAGAAGGTAGACATGCCGGCCATGCCACGCTGGGCAGGACCAATAGGTTCAACGGCTAGGACGAAGGCGCAAACACCAATCCCACCGGAGCATAAGCCGGTGAGTAGACGGAGGATGGCATATATCCAATAGTTAGGGGAGATGGATGTTAATAAAGAAAAACTGATGCTCATGATGCATACAAGTGTGAGTGATCTTTTTCTTCCCAACTTGGTATCAGAGAGGTAACCAAATATGCCGCTACTTACAAAATCAGATCACACATTTGAATCAATAAGTGTTTCTTTAAGAGCGTTTTTAATAAGATATTAGATAGATATAATAGTTAAGGTAATAAAAACTCAATCCCGGTTATACAGGGGCGGATACAGCTTGTAAAGAGGGTGGGTCGGTGCCCCCGTCAGGCCTCCGGAATGTCGTGTTTGTAGGCACGAATTAGTATATTATGACTCAACAATCAATCTATGCCCACTGTCCGGAACCCGTCCGTGCCTACCGTCAGTAACCGTCATCGTCGGATTTACGGGGAAGTCTTGAGCTGCGGTCGTCCAACAAAGTTGTGGAAGGTGAAAATACGAAAGATAATGGGGGAAGATTCAGAAATAAATGCAAACATGAATTACTACCGTATATTATTTAATTAAAAGACCCAACATTATTTTATAATATTATTTTTATAACACATGAATTGCAACCGTCTATATCATTATGAACGTTACTTTTGTCATTTTGTTATTAATAATATTAATACAACTCTCTACATTTATATTTTAAGTAACAACTATATAATTTATTTTGATATATAATTTTAGTTTGCTAAAAAAAGTAACATTATTTTATGTAAAAATATTATATTTAAAAAGTTTTTTTGGAAATATAATTTGTTATCCTCTTATTATTATCAATTAATTTCAGTAAGTTCACGAAACACATCTAAACAAAAAGTATATCGTGACTTTCTATTTAAAAGTTTTCAGTTTCGGCCTTGTTCTCATTGACCCGACCCACTTTAACACAATTAATTTTGTGCCCCCCGTACTGAAAATTTCTGAATCCGCCTCTACTGGATAAGGATGACAATAGGACAATATTAGTAACCTTGCTCTCATACAAAGTAGTAAAACCGTGTTCCATCAAAGCATAGAACCCTTGGGGACCAAATATACCCTAACTACAAACTAATGATGTTTATATTATTATCCTACTTAAACGCAAGTAAAGCTCTAGACCAAACGCAATAGCAAGTAACTTAAATATATACAAAATTATTTGTTGATCACCAAACTATATATTAACTCAAATTACAAGTTTTGAATTAAAAAAACTCAACTGAAATATCAAAGTTGAAACTTAATATATAAAAGTTCTGAAGTAAGTTATGATCATGAAATAATAACTCTTAAATAGTGAGTAGAAATATCAAATTAATATATTAAATCATAAATTGATGATAAGTTACAAAGCTTACCTGTTGAAAACTAACTTGAAATAATTAATTAAGTGGAACAATAAAGTAAATTTTCCAAACCATGTGAAATGCGGTATCTATATATAAAAATAGCATTTATGAATTTTTGTTATAAAAAATTAAACTGAACGTTTTTATTAGGTAGAATTAGTCAACTTGCCAAACCATGTGAAAAGCACGTATTCTTCGGGTTCGTTTTTCGAGTTTCGGGTTTTATGGTCGGGTTCTTCGGGTTTCAATGTTTTAAATCTTGATCCGAAACCCAATCCAAATCTCTCACGGGTTTTTCGAGGTCAGGTTTTTTCGGGTTGGGTTAATTGGGTTTCGAGTATCATGGCAAAACAAACACAAAACCAAAAAAATTTTATAAAATATAATGCTAAAATTAAAACAACATATTCTTCTTTGCTTATAACACCAATAATTAAATAATAAATTAACATAACTTAATAAAACAATTCAAAAGAAGAGTAAAACTAACTCGAACCATAATCGTATTCAATCGGGCGTGATTAGTTGTTGGATTACGGTTGCTATTAGTAATAAACGGAAAACATAAACTAATAATAAGCAATCGATCCATAATAGTTAGAATGACAACAATACGTCGATTAGACACTGATTCTGATAATTTTGGTGGCTAAGACTAAGTAGCCTATTATACATAAAATATATTTAAATTCAAAACTAAAACTTTATTCGGGTTTTTCGGGTTGACCCAAATCTTATAAATCAAACTCGAGAACCAACTTCGGTTCGGGTCCGGGTTCTTCGAATCAGGTTAGTTCGGGTACAGGTTTTTTCGAGTTAGCTTTCGGGTAAAAGTGACATCCCAAATTTTAAGTAATTAAACCTAGACAACTTGCCAAACCATGTGAAAATCACTCCACATTTTAAGTAATTAAACCATTTTCTTGTGATGGATTTGCCAACAGATTAGTGCATTCGTTTGGATGTGTGTATGAATTTTATCAAATATTGTTGTTAAAAGTGTTATTTTATGCTTAAAAAAAACTAAAAGCATAAAAAATAACTAAACCCTCAACTCGATCCATCGATCCTCAACTCAAGTAAAAGAAGAGTCCAATATGAACTCAACTTCTCCTAGATTGGAAATATAAAGTCAAGTTGGCCTGACTCTACTCAACTTGTATTGTTAAGATTGATCTAGAGTAAGTGTTGGCCATTCTCCAACTCTTAAGTTTTAACATTACCATAAGTCTATAACTATTGCATGCAACTAAAAAATAACATAATTTAAAGATATAGAGGGTTGTTACCTATCATGGAACCACAAAAGAACAAAGCTTGAACCAATCCAACCTTGTACTTTTGTCCACACACCAGCCCCCACTCAGCCACGGTTGACCACCCTTCGCTATCGTCCCATCGCCATGAACCTGGCTAAAGCCCACAAACGCCCTTGTTCGAATCCCATACACATCCAGAACCAGGTTCGCATGTCCAACCAGGTTCACGATCAGCAAAAATCGTAACCATTGTGTTTATGGCATCAAGTGCCCATGCCATACACGTGAGAACGAAATGCCTAAATTGCCAAAACCCAAACTCACCGCAATATTTGGTTAGCATTTGGTCGACAGAGAGTGTCTCGAGTGGTGGTTTCCCATGAACCGTAGTGGTGTGTGTTCCACGGGAGGGAGGAGAGATGACCGGAGATCATCCAACTCCTTTTTATGGTGAAGAGGTAGGTCCCAGCAGAGCCCAGTTGGACCCGCAAGACTCACCTCAAAGAGGGAAGCCTGCGTAGTTGAACCCGCAAGACTCACCTTCAACATGGACGTCTGCGCAAAGGCTAATCTCGCAGAACTCACCTGGAAGAGGGACGTCTGCGCAGAAACCAACTGGATCCGCAGGACCCACCATGCTCAGAGACGTGACGTCCTTACGCGCAGTACGCAAGCTGTTCCCGCAGGAAAAGCCTCCCAATGGTGAAGTACTCCGCCTGTTCCCGCAGCTGCGGATACAAGCCATCAGGGAAGGCTACCTGCGCAGCAAGGCTACACGCACAAGGCACTTAACTCTTAATAATTCAGTAATGTCACCTGAAGAAGGAGTGAGCAAGCCGGGAACACTCCCGCACAAAGCCGGGAACACTCCCGCACAAATGAGCCAGTCCGTACGATACTGGAGGATCTTTTGTATTGTACCTGACGAGGTATGGACAAAAGATCTGACCAAAGATACGACAGCTCACTGACAACAGTATGACGAGCAGCACGCTCTTGTACTGTATGTCACTATTAGCCGCTGCCTACTCACCAACCTGTCGGAGGACGTGCATAGCCTGCAGTTGGTGGAACAGGAATAGTACACAGCCGGCCTGGTCATTATCAGCCGCTGCCTACCCACCAACCATCAGCATGGCATGTGCGTAGCCCATAGTTGGCAGAACAGGAACACTATTCAGCCGGCTGTACCTGCTTGGAAACCTACCTTCGGCTATAAATACTCCAACACCTTGGAATGGTATCATCATATCTCATATCTTGATATATTACCTGATATCTGCTCTAGTCATTCTCTTAATATACACTTATATTCAAGAGCAATCTAGTCTGATTCTCACGCCGGAGGGTGGTCACAAGGAGGTACCCCCCCCCCTTCTCAGTGACGAGCTCACGGTGTCTGTTTTGCAGGTTATCAGAAGAACCATCTTTGCCGGACCTAACACTCGTGGGAAACATCTATTTAACCTCCAGATTATCCGTAATCTGCCCGGGGTCGATTAGTGTTTCTTCATTGGCGCCATCCGTGCATAAAAGCTAGAACTTAAGTCTTTTTCAGTTTTCTCAAGACTTCTGGAAAGATGGTTAAAGTTACTCCGGTCCCAAAACCAACGAGTGACCAAGAAACCCCGATAACCACAACCCCAGCTACTGGGGGGAATACCACAGTTTTTACGAACACTACCCCGGTTACCCAAGCCGGGGCAAGTGCAGTAAACTTTACGAACACTACCCCAGTTACCCGAGCTGGGGCAAGTGCAGTAAATAATCTTTCACTGGGATTCACCGATACCCAGTTAGAGAGACAACGAACGAGGCTCCCCCGCCAAACACTCGATGAAGTTAAAGTGTGGGCAGAAGCATGTCAAAAAGAATTCCAAGCTGAGTTGGATGAACGCTTACGTTCACTCCAACAGGCTGATGAATTCGGAGAGTACTTGGACGATGATTCGGAGGAATCCGATAGTGACGCAAACCCTCGTCATAGGGCGAAAGGGAAGCGTAAGGAAACGGACTCCCAACCGAGAAGGCATTTGTGGAAACCCACGTGACTTCTCCAAAACATTTAGACCAACTGCTGCAAATGCGGGAACGTCCAAATTTGCAAGGGACATTGCGGAAGCAATCGCCCCGAAAAGTGCCAAACAGATGTCCAACATCGGCACTTACGATGGTATATCTGATCCAGACGATCATTTGAACAGATTCATAGCGGGGGCAACCGTCAGTAATTGGACGGAACCTACGTGGTGTTACATGTTCCAAATGACGCTTGTTGGGGCAGCTAGAGCGTGGTTCGATCGTCTACCGGTCCACCACATCTACGATTGGGCAGACTTCCAGCAGAAGTTCAGCCAACACTTCAGCCAACAAAGAAAGTATACCGAAGAGCAATGGACAATCCTCAACTGCATCCGAGAGGAAGATGAGTCTTTACTAGACTTCATCACGCGCTTCAATTCAAAGAAGCTAAGTCTGGGCACTATTAGCGAATATCTTGTTCGCGCTGCTTTCATCCAGGGCGCGAAAGACCCAGAGCTCATCCGCACTTTAACGGGTAAAAATGGCATGCCGTCCACATGGGATGCCATCATGACAGCAGCTAAACGCTTTGCGGAAACGGAGAAGCAACTGGGTAGAGATCTCCCCCAGAGCACAAACCTCTACACCCAGAAAACAAGAGAAGACAACGTCCTTACCGCCCGACTAAACAAAAAGCGGAAGCTGGGCATTTGGCAGTCAAGGGTAAACTTTGACACCTCATCCGGCTTGCAACATCGGTTAGGTGGAAGGGATAACGTACAGTCGAACCAGAACTCCAGATGGACGCCACTCACCAAAAGCGTCACCGAGATATTCGCCACTGAGAAGCTCCCATGGCCAAAGGCTCTAATAATCCGAGAGCGTCACAACGCTGATCAGAGCAAATTCTGTGACTTCCACAGGACAAGAGGCCACAACACCGAGGAATGCGTAGACTTGAAGGACATCGTCGAAACATTTGTCAGAGATGGGACGCTCACGCACCTCGTGGCGTAATGAACGCTGAGCAGGCTAATGCGTGTAGAACCCCAGTTGGGGAAAACACGAATAAAACTGCAGCTTCAATGTCGGAGACTGCATACTGCGTAAACAACGAGATTCCGAACCAAGTGCATATCGGCTCGAAAGGCTCGATGACACTCCCAAGAACATGGAAGGGAGCTCAATTACACAGTCTGCATGTAGATCAATTCCAAACTTGTAAAAGAAAAGGCCCAGAGCCACTTCTAATGGAAATGATTCTCCTTATCACATTGACGCTGATGGTCTTACATTTATACTTATGAACTTTCTACACTGATATGCCGGTCTTCACCGCATACATAAGTGGGGAAGTAAGTCGTTGCGTGTCGAAGGCGGCCAAACCCGCATAAACACAAAAAACGGCAAACCTTCACGCAGGTCAGTCATAGGTAAAGTTTGGTCATCCCACTAAATGAAAGTGACGGTCTTACCCGCACAAATCATGATAGAGGAAACCGAACTAACCTATTGACAACCGCGCGTCGAACGGTTAATTTATTCAAAACGCTGATGCCGGTTTTCACCGCATGTGTAAAGAAATCGTTGCGTGTGGACGGCGGCAAAACCCGCGTTAACACAATAAACGGAAAACCTTCACGCATGTCAGTTATAGGTAAAGTTTGGTGATCCCACTAAATGAAAGTGCCGGTCCTAACCGCACAAATCATGTTAGAGGAAACCGAACTAACCTATTGACAACTGCGCGTCGAACGGTTAACTTATTCTAAGCACTTAGAAAATTTCTAACGAAAAGATGAGGAAAACCTCCACGCAGGTGAGATATAGGTAAAGTTTAGCCATCCTACTAAGGGCAAGTGACGGTCTTACCCGCACAATCACAAAGGAGGAAGCAAAACTTCAACCTATTATCTACCATGTTCAAAGGTTAACTTATTCTAAACACTTAGAAAATTTCTAAGGAGAAGATGAGGAAAACCTCCACGCAGGTCAGATATAGGTAAAGTTTAGCCATCCTACTAAGTTCACGTGAAGGTCTTACCCGCACAATCACGAAGGAGGAAGCAAAACTTCAACCTATTATCTACCACGTTCAAAGGTTAACTTATTCAGAACACTTGGAAAGTTGCTAATTTAAACTAATGTATGCATGAGCAAGTCATATAACGTTTATAAAGCAAGTCATCCACTGAAAGTAGCGGTCCTACCCGCACAAAGATTTGTATTCCATAATAATTCAAGTATTACAAGAATGGCCGGGTAACTACCCGCCTACAAGAATATAAATCTATACAATGTAAACCTATCCTAACAGTGGGAAGGGATCTAAAGGTTCAAGCTTCAGGACCACTCCCTCCAAACCCACTTGTACCCGCACCATCAGTTGGCTGTGGCGGTTCAAGGAAGGTCTTAAGAATGGTTAGCCCATCATCAGCAGCAGCAACTTCGTTCACCTTCTCCACCACCGGATGCGGGAAGGCGGCATACTGGTTCACTGCTTGGTCATATACAGCTTCAGTATCCACATCATATAAAGGGAAGTTGGAAGGCGGGATGCCCTTCTCAACGAACCCTAGACCAAGCAGGAAGCCGGCCTTTTCCCCATCCTCATGAGAAGCGTTGAGGGCTGCGCTCATGGCATCTTCATATGATGTGTCCGTGAAGACTCGATGCACAACCTACAAGCAAAAATACAAGTATCAAAACCTTTTCTATGTACAAAGAAAAGCGTAAAGATATTATGAAATTGCAAATACCTGAGACAACGCTTCTCGGAGAAGCCATTCCTTGGCAACCAGAGCCTCCTGGAGGGCAGCTTGAGCTTGGTTACGGGCGCGTTCGGCTTCACTTTTGTTAAGGTTGGCGAGCAACACTTCCTTAGCAGCAGCCTCTTCAACGCCCTTTAGCTTCCGCTCAGTGTGGTCAAGCACGCCCCTCTGGTCCAAGATCTCTTGGAGCTTCTTGGCGTCTTCCATAGCCAAGGCATCATGAGCTTGCTGGAGCCTCTCTAGCTTGGCTTTAAGCTCCTCATTCTCAATGCGTAGAGGCTCAGCAACAGCTTCAGCCTTGGTGGCCCTCTCAGTTGCGTTACGTGCAGTTTCCTTAGCCAGCCGAAGCTGTTCGTTAACAGCTTGGGCAGCCTTGGAACGGGCCTCGAGCCGGGCCTGAACTTCAACCTCGAGGGCCTTGAAGGCCTTCTCCTTTTCCGCAGCCACTGCGGCAAGCCTCTTGTTCTCCTCCCGGATGGCCCGCGCCTGAGCCACTTCCAGGCTACGCGCCGTCTTTAACTTGTCGTTTTCACGACAAAGTAACTCGACGCGCGGCCGCATCCGGGCAAGGAGAATCCGCAGTTCATTCGACAGCCTACCCTCCTGGTAGCTGGACATGGCTTCCCCCAGCGCACCAGCGGGGGCGGCGTGGCGCGCCCACTCGACGCATTCCACAGGCGTCCGAAGGGTTGTTCCTCGGCGGATGTTCCATCGTGGAACATACACTTCATTGGAATCCGACACTGCAAAAGCAAAAAGCAGTTAGGAAAAGATGATAACAAAATATATATATATATATATATAAATAACAAAAAGGCAAAAATAACCCTACGCACCTGTAGGGTCGACAACAGGCCGATAGCCACCAAACCCATCAACTGAACCTAAGGGATATCCTTCCAAAAGGTCAAGGAGACGGGAAGGAGGCAAGGATTGGCTAGACGCCCCAACCCCAAACGTACCTGAAGGACTGGCCGTTGTCGCAGGCGCCGGAGGAGGCATGGTGGAGGTTGCCGTGGTGGAAACCAACGGAGGTGAACTCACCGGAGGTGAACTCACCGGAGGTGAACTCACAACCGTGGCCGCGGCTGCGGAAGAACCCGCAAGAGAAATCACCGCCAGCTCAGTGATGGATTCTGTGAAAATGGCACTGACGGCCGGCGAGGATAATGTTACAGCTGGAACAGTTGGCTCAACGGGATGAGTAACTGAACCAGTACTGCAAGCAGGCTTAGCCGCCTGGGTCATCGCCTCGGGTAGGTTGACCAAACCTACCTTCATGGGTCCAGAGCTGCTCCCTCCCGCTCCACTCTGGAATGCCGTAGCATCCACGCCTGAACGAAGACAAGATATATTAGTATAATGGCGGAAAGATATGAAGTTAAAAGTAAAGGAAGTTTGTACTTACGAGTCCTCTTGAGCTTGAAGGTACGAACAGGCGGGGACAAACCCGATGGAACCGGCCTCTTTACGCCGGTCACCGTCGCTGTACTGGTCTGCCCGGAGGTGACAGCCGTCTCAACCTCCGGAGCAATGGTCTCATCACCACCAGGGTTCCCCGCCACCTCCTCACTTTCGGTCTCTGAGTCAGACCGATTTACCGGATCGGCAGTGGTGGCAACCTTCGCCTTCCCCTTCCCGCCGGCAGCCTTCTTCTTCCTCGCCAAGAAAGGACCATCTGCGGATTCCTCATCAGTAGATGACAAAATTAGAGGAATTCCCGCAGAGGTTTGAGCATTGAGAGGGCGAGGGTCAAAAAGTTCTTTACCTGGCCGCCTGGCGCTTAGGATCTCGTGGCCTGGCGGGTAGACCTCCACGAACCGATCCGCCATTTGCTCAAGGATGGGCAACTCGTGCTCATCTAGAGCACGAGTACCCATCCGAGCGGGACCATCACTCTCCCGCGGCTGCAGGAGAGACTGCAAGTCGTTTCCCTCTGTAAACAAAGAAAAAATGGTTAGAACAAAAACCCTAAATTAACGGATAATATGAAGCATACCGTAAGGGACAGAGTTCAAACCGTATTCAAGGACGATGGGAATCTGTGACGCCTCCTTCCACACCCGGCTCATCCCGAGCATCACCATCCCGAACTCCGCAAAGCGGTACACCGGAGTCTGGATCCGGGAGATCTTGGCGAACCATTCCGCCTTCTGGTAGTTGGGGGCGTGAAGGGCGGGGAGTACTCTCCCATTCTTAAACGTCATCACAAAGGGGACGACGCGAACGGAAATATAGAAAAACTCCCGCTTCCACGACTGAAGACTGCGCTCGGTAGCGCAGATCTTCAAACCCTTGATCCGATTGACCAAGGTGTACCACCCCTGGATGCACCTCCAGGAGTAGAAGGTCATCAACCGATCAACGTGGGGCTCCACGCCCAGAATGAGGCACACCCACTCAAAGTGGCGGATCTTGGCGATCGCCATCGGGTGTACCTCCGTCAGATGCACACCATGCCTCTCCAAGACACGGTATACAAACTTCGTCTATGGGAACCTGAGATTCCCATAAACGAAGAATGCAGCATACACCCCTATTTTGCCCTTGGGGGCATCGTACACCGTCTGGTGTGGCTCCGGAAACTCAGGCTCGAACGGCTCGAGCATGAACTTCCGGACGATGTACTGATAAAGCTCGGTGGGAAGAGCATACTGGCATTCGCCAGCAGTGCTCTTATCGTCTTTATCAGACGTAGACGTCGGAATCTCGACGTACACGTCTGGTTCCTCGGCGGCAGCCTCAAAATCGTGAGTAGAAGACATGTTTTGGAGGTAAAGAACGATTTTAGAAAGAATATTCGCCGGAAATCGCTTAGAAGGAGAAGATAGAAGTGAAAGTGTGGATTACAAAGGACCCTCTCCCCCTTTATATACTCATCGCAATGAATGCGATTAATTTAATGCGGAGGAGAGAGAAAAGAGCTGGTTCAATGAAACTATGACACGTGGAAAAAGCAAGCTGGCAACAGCTGTTGACGGGACGCGCGCCGTAAAATCCGCACCCACGCGCCCAAAAAATCGCGCCCACGCGCCTGAAAAAGCGTCTGGAATGACCATGTACTGTCACGTGCCATAACTTCCTGCACGTCCTGACACTGTCAGAAGAAACCGTCGGACGACGTTTCAACAGTTTGGACTGTTCTTATCCTTTCACCAACTCTTCGAATTTCAAAAAGATTCAAAAAGATTCAAAAGTAAACGGGAATTTACCCCTTACCTTGGCAACCAAGTAACTATAAGACAGGTGCGAGTACAGTGTTAAGGCAAAACCCTTCACATACTTAGAACCTGCAGGGAATTGAAGCCAAGAATACCTCGGCAACCAAGTAACCATAAGACGGGTGCGAGTACAGTTTCAAGGCAAAACCCTTCATATACTAAGCACCCGCAGGGAATTGAAGCCAGGAATACCTTGGAAGTAAAGTAACTATAAGACGAGTGCGGGTACAGTGTCAAGGCGAAACCCTTCACATACCTAGCACTCCGTAGGGAATTGAAACCAAGAAGGATCTTCCGGGCCATGCTTGCGGAAAAGGGAATAACATCCCCGCATAGCGGGAACGTCGAGAACTAGATTGTTTGAAGCTCCAAGATGGAATTGGTTGTTTAAACATAATTGATCACTATGTTCAAAACTATCAAAACCTCATGGATAATCTAAACAAGTGGAACTCAACGCTCCTGACTTGCGAGGAGGTTACAGACCTACCCGCATCACACCCAAAGATCAAGCAGAAAAGTCGGGAATTTCTGCACGTGACATTAGGACTTCCGCTGGAAGAATCCCCATGGAAAACCTTAAAACTAAACCCTTTTCAAAACCCTTTGCTTGAGTCCAAAAGTTCACCTCACTTATTAACAATTCATGAGAAGAACATTGGACTGGGGGGACTTGAAGAGGTAGGTCCCAGCAGAGCCCAGTTGGACCCGCAAGACTCACCTCAAAGAGGGAAGCCTGCGTAGTTGAACCCGCAAGAGTCACCTTCGACAGGGACGTCTGCGCAAAGGCTAATCTCGCAGAACTCACCTGGAAGAGGGACGTCTGCGCAGAAATCAACTGGATCCGCAGGACCCACCATGCTCAGAGACGTGACGTCCTTACGCGCAGTACGTAAGCTGTTCTCGCAAGAAAAGCCTCCCAATGGTGAAGTACCCCGCCTGTTCCTGCAGCTGCGGATACAAGCCATCAGGGAAGGCTACCCGCGCAGCAAGGCTACACGCACAAGGCACTTAACTCTTAAATAATTCAGTAATGTCACCTGAAGAAGGAGTGAGCTAGCCGGGAAAACTCCCGCCCAAATGAGCCAGTCCGTACGATACTGGAGGATCTTTTGTACTGTACCTGACGAGGTATGGACAAAAGATCTGACCAAGGATACGACAGCTCACTGACAACAGTATGACGAGCAGCACGCTCTTGTACTGTATGTCACTATTAGCCGCTGCCTACTCACCAACCTGTCGGAGGACGTGCATGGCCTGCAGTAGGTGGAACAGGAATAGTACACAGCCGGCCTGGTCACTATCAGCCGCTGCCTATCCACCAACCACCAGCATGGCATGTGCGTAGCCCACAGTTGGCAGAACAGGAACACTATTCAGCCGGCTGTACCTGCTTGGAAACCTACCTTCGGCTATAAATACTCCAACACCTTGGAATGGTAGGATCTCATATCTCATATCTCATATCTTGATATATTACCTGATATCTGCTCTAGTCATTCTCTTAATATACACTTATATTCAAGAGCAATCTAGTCTGATTCTCACGCCGGATGGTGGTCACAAGGAGGTACCCCCCCTTCTCAGTGACGAGCTCACGGTGTCTGTTTTGCAGGTTATCAGAAGAACCATCTTTGCCGGACCTAACCCTCGTGGGAAACATCTATTTAACCCCCAGATTATCCGTAATCTGCCCGGGGTCGATTAGTGTTTCTTGGTGGGTAGGCAGCGGCTGATAATGACCAGGCCGGCTGTGTACTATTCCTGTTCCACCAACTGCAGGCTATGCACGTCCTCCGACAGGTTGGTGAGTAGGCAGCGGCTAATAGTGACATACAGTACAAGAGCGTGCTGCTTGTCATACTGTTGTCAGTGTGCTGTCGTATCTTTGGTCAGATCTTTTGTCCATACCTCGTCAGGTACAGTACAAAAGATCCTCCAGTATTGTACGGACTGGCTCATTTGTGCGGGAGTGTTCCCGGCTTTGTGCGGGAGTGTTCCCGGCTTGCTCACTCCTTCTTCAGGTGACATTACTGAATTATTAAGAGTTAAGTGCCTTGTGCGTGTAGCCTTGCTGCGCAGGTAGCCTTCCCTGATGGCTTGTATCCGCAGCTGCGGGAACAGGTGGAGTCCTGCTTTTTCCACACCAACAAAGGACCATCTGCGGATTCCTCGTCAGAAGATGACAAGATTAGAGGAATTCCAGCAGAGGTTTGAGCATGGAGAGGGCGGGGGTAAAAGAGTTCCTTACCTGGCCGCGTGGCACTCAAAATTTCATGGCCCGGCGGGTAGACCTCCACAAACCGATCCGCCGTTTGCTCCAAGATGGTCAACTCGTTCTCATCGGGAGCACGAGTACCCATCCGAGCGGGACCATCAGCCTCCCGCGGATGCAGGAGCGACTGCAAGTCATTCCCCTCTGAAATAAAAAAAAGAAACAGTTTGAAGAAAAACTTATATTAACAAAGAAGACAGAGCATACCGTATTCAAGGACGATGGGAATCTGTGACGCCTCCTTCCACACCCGGCTCATCCCGAGCATCACCATCCCAGACTCCGAAAAGCGGTACACCGGAGTCTGGATCTGGGAGATCTTGGCGAACCATTCCGCCTCCTGGTAGTTGGGGGCGTGAAGGGCGGGGAGTGCTCTCCCATTCTTAAACGTCATCGCAAGGGGGATGACGCGAGCGGAGATATAGAAAAACTCCCGCTTCCACGACCGAAGACTGCGCTCGGTAGCGCAGATCTTTAAACCCTTGATCCGATTGACCAAGGTGTACCACCCCTGGATGCACCTCCAGGAGTAGAAGGTCATCAACCGATCAACGTGGGGCTCCACACCCAGAATGAGGCACACCCACTCAAAGTGGCGGATATTGGCGATCGCCATCGGGTGTACCTCCGTCAGATGGACACCGTGCCTCTCCAAGACACGGTATACAAACTTCGTCAATGGGAACCTGAGATTCCCATAAACGAAGAATGCAGCATACACCCCTATTTTGCCCTTGGGGGCATCGTACACCGTCTGGTGTGGCTCCGGAAACTCAGGCTCGAACGGCTCGAGCATGAACTTCCGGACGATGTACTGATAAAGCTCGGTGGGAAGAGCACACTGGCATTCGCCAGCAGTGCTCTTATCGTCTTTATCAGACGTAGACGTCGGAATCTCGACGTACACGTCAGGTTCCTCGGCGGCAGCCTCAAAATCGTGAGTAGAAGACATGTTTTGGAGGTAAAGAACGATTTCAGAAAGAATATTCTCCGGAAATCGCTTAGAAGGAGAAGATAGAAGTGAAAGTGTGGATTACAAAGGACCCTCACCCCCTTTATATACTCATCGCAATGAATGCGATGAATTTAATGCGGAGGAGAGAGAAAAGAGCTGGTGCAATGAAACTATGACACGTGGAAAAAGCAAGCTGGCAACAGCTGTTGACGGGACGCGCGCCGTAAAATCCGCACCCACGCGCCCAAAAAATCGCGCCCACGCGCCTGAAAAAGCGTCTGGAATGACCATGTACTGTCACGTCGCCATAACTTCCTGCACGTCCTGACACTGTCAGAAGAAACCGTCGGACGACGTTTCAACAGTTTGGATTGTTCTTATCCTTTCACCAACTCTTCGAATTTCAAAAAGATTCAAAAAGATTCAAAAGTAAGCGGGAATATACCCCTTACCTTGGCAACCAAGTAACTATAAGACAGGTGCGAGTACAGTGTTAAGGCAAAACCCTTCACATACTTAGCACCTGCAGGGAATTGAAGCCAAGAATACCTCGGCAACCAAGTAACCATAAGACGGGTGCGAGTACAGTGTCAAGGCAAAACCCTTCACATACTAAGCACCCGCAGGGAATTGAAGCCAGGAATACCTTGGAAGTAAAGTAACTATAAGACGAGTGCGGGTACAGTGTCAAGGCGAAACCCTTCACATACCTAGCACTCCGCAGGGAATTGAAACCAAGAAGGATCTTCCGGGCCATGGTTGCGGAAACGGGAATAACATCCCCGCATAGCGGGAACGTCGAGAACTAGATTGTTTGAAGCTCCAAGATGGAATTGGTTGTTTAAACATAACTGATCACTATGTTCAAAACTACCAAAACCTCATGGAGAATCTACACAAGTGAAACTCAACTCTCCTGACTTGCGAGGAGGTTACAGACCTACCCGCATCATACCCAAAGATCAAGCAGGAAAGTCGGGAATTTCTGCACGTGACATTAGGACTTCCGCGGGAAGAATCCCGATGGAAAACCTTAAAACTATAACCCCTTTTCAAAACACTTTGCTTAAGTCCAAAAGTTCACCTCACTTATTAACAATTCATGAGAAGAACATTGGACTGGGGGGACTTGAAGAGGTAGATCCCAGCAGAGCCCAGTTGGACCTGCAAGACTCACCTCAAAGAGGGACGTCTGCGCAGTTGAACCCGCAAGACTCACCTTCAACAGGGACGTCTGCGCAAAGGCTAAACTCGCAACCCCTTGAAGAGGGACGTCTGCGCAGAAACCAACTGGGCCCGCAGGACCCACCATGCTCAGAGACGTGACGTCCTTACGCGCAGTACGCAAGCTGTTCCCGCAGGAAAAGCCTCCCAATGGTGAAGTACTCCGCCTGTTCCCGCAGCTGCGGATACAAGCCATCAGGGAAGGCTACCTGCGCAGCAAGGCTACACGCACAAGTCACTTAACTCTTAATAATTCAGTAATGTCACCTGAAGAAGGAGTGAGCAAGCCGGGAACACTCCCGCACAAAGCCGGGAACACTCCCGCACAAATGAGCCAGTCCGTACGATACTGGAGGATCTTTTGTACTGTACCTGACGAGGTATGGACAAAAGATCTGACCAAAGATACGACAGCTCACTGACAACTGTATGACGAGCAGCACGCTCTTGTACTGTATGTCACTATTAGCCGCTGCCTACTCACCAACCTGTCGGAGAACGTGCATAGCCTGCAGTTGGTGGAACAGGAATAGTACACAGCCGGCCTGGTCATTATCAGCCGCTGCCTACCCACCAACCACCAGCATGGCATGTGCGTAGCCCACAGTTGGCAGAACAGGAACACTATTCAGCCGGCTGTACCTGCTTGGAAACCTACCTTCGGCTATAAATACTCCAACACCTTGGAATGGTATCATCATATCTCATATCTCATATCTTGATATATTACCTGATATCTGCTCTAGTCATTCTCTTAATATACACTTATATTCAAGAGCAATCTAGTCTGATTCTCACGCCGGAGGGTGGTCACAAGGAGGTACCCCCCCCCTTCTCAGTGACGAGCTCACGGTGTCTGTTTTGCAGGTTATCAGAAGAACCATCTTTGCCGGACCTAACCCTCGTGGGAAACATCTATTTAACCCCCAGATTATCCGTAATCTGCCCGGGGTCGATTAGTGTTTCTTCATATGGGAAGACATTAAGGTGTCACTAGTGCAAAATACTAAATGTTATTCTAGTTATAAAGGAGAAAGGATGGGCAAGTGGCCATCCTTTCTAAAAATATCGAAAAAAGGTTAAAGATTTAGGATTGTAATATGCTGTGCAAAAATCATTTATAAAAATTACATATTTGCACATTCTTAGATTCATGCAGAGATAACACAATTAAACTGTCGTTCAATAAAGGAAAATAATACAATCTATATGACAAAACTCGATCTTCATTTCTTCTGGCCATGTTGGCATGTTGTAACAACTAACGAATGAGTAATATGAATAGCAATTGGATTTTAAAGGTTCATATAAATTAATACTAAAATCATGCGCCATTTTGTATCTATGTAAATTAATTTTATTTATATGGATCCACTTATTACGTTGTCGTCTGGTACTGGTGCTGGTGGTGGTGGGGGGTGTGTGTGTGGGGGTGGGTGGGGGGTAAATGGTTAAGATCAGGGATCTTAGAGCGTTTAGACAGTCCTTGCACTTTTACCTCATCAAGTGATCTTGCAATCCCATACCCGCTCTTCAAGTGAATGGCATCTTATACATGATTTTGCCGTGCCCTTTGCCGGTCGGATCGTGTCCTTTGCCGGTGCCATTGGACAGTTGGTGCCTGAACCACTTGTCATGGTGGTGCACATGGAAGATGATGGCGGCGAAGGTGTGGATTGTGTGCTTGAATTGCAGTGTTGTATCCATTGTCAATTCTTTAGGATGTACTGTTGAAAAATTGTGGTTGTGAAAGATAAATTTATAGTTTTGGTAGTTAAATTTAACGGTTGACGGTTATAACGCTTCACATTGGTGGTTAATAAAGATAAGACATGACCGAACTGTTAAATGGTGTCATGAAAAGGTGTTAAGGCAATCATAGTTAGCTGATTTTATTAATATAAAATATAATAACTTAAAAAAATGAACATTCTTTTTCCTATAATTATAGCAATTAGTTCATATTATAAAAGAAAGGATCCAGTTACAATATGGAGACATATAAGCGGACAACAAGTCGTGCCGTCTTCCTTTTTTGACTGGCAAAAACCGATCATACTGAAAACAAAGTAATCATTCTTCGGCATCGTTGAGTTACTTTGCATGGCTCGCTGAACTCTTTTCAGAAACGTAGCAGCATCAGGGGCAAAAAATCAAAATGTATCGAAAACAAAAGGAATGAATGTGTGTTGATTCTCAACACACGTCTTCTCGTGCTTAGCAATTTTTCTGAATTTTGCCTTTATAAACACGGCCACTACGTAAAAATTGACCTTTGGTCACACGAAAAATGTGTGGTCATAGGCCTTTAGCCACACACATTTGGTTCAGGTCATATGTGGCCAAAGGTCGTGACACCGTGGGTATGATATGGCCACACATAGTTTTTAGTAGCCCTATGTGGTAATAAGTGTGGCTAAAGGGTACATGCATTAGTTGTTGGCCATCAAGAAGCCTCTCCAATGAGTGTGGCTAAACGGTAGAAAATGGCCACATGACTATTTACTATGAGTGACCATTGCACGTATAGAGCCACATGAATTAATGTTTCAGCCACATGAATATTATAATAATGTGGCCAATAGGGTTGTGTTACGCTTGCATTGTGACCTATACCGTGTGGATATAGCAAAGAAATGACCACTTAAATTTAATAATAGAGTGACTAATTATATGATATAGACACTGGATATTACATTAAAAGTGGATAAATATGTTTACTTGCCACTCAAACACTCTTTTGTAGATTATAGTGTGGCTATTGTTTTACCGTTTGTCACACATAATGATTTTCGTAATTTAAAGTGTGGCTATTGTCAAACTTTTCGTCACACATAGTGAGGTACTGTGTGGCTAATCATATCATATAGACACTGGAGGTTATTGTAAATGTGACTAAAAATGTGAACTTGCTAGTCAAAAACTCTTTTGTAGTTTGCGGTGTGGCCATTGTCTTACCGTTTGTCACACATAATGCTATTCGTAATTTAAAGTGTGGCTTGTCACACCCCAACCTACGGCGGAAATGCCGGGGCGTGAACTGATTGTCACAGCTCACAAGGTTACTATCATGCAACATTATAAGTTTCAATATCTATTTAATAATTTCAAATAAAGCAATTACAGTTAAGTACATCAAGTATAACGAAATTACAACAATGATTAATTAAGTTTGTATCCTAAAAAGCATCTCTACGTGATCTTCATCTTGCTAAACAACAAAGTTGATAACCTGCAAATGCGTATAATATATATTTTTGTCAACAACACATGTTGAGTGAGTAAAACACCAGTTTAAGACACAACAGTAATAGTATATAAAGAAAGATGCAAACTGTTCCTGTGAGATAAACAGTTAAACCATAGCACATACACAAACAATCAAACATAAAGAAAGGGCTAAACCGTTGCCATGCGAATGGGCATTGGTTACCAAAAATGAGGTGTCGGTTAAACCATTGCCAATGCGATCGGGCTCCGGCCACTACGACGGTCGTATGATCATACTATAATGAGATTATGTTGTACCTCTCCGAATGCGGTTCAAATAAAGCAAGTAAGCAAATACCAAGTTAGGCATAAACTGATATACACACAAGGATTAAACAGTTGCGGTTTTGAATACTAGATAATAGATAAATATTGTAAATACGCATAAGTCCCCAAAACGGTTAAAATAAATTAAAAGGTGGAGTGATTACTCACCTGATAGAGTAGAACAAGTGATAGAAAATAAGTTAGATGCAACCGAGCTTCTCGGGATGTGTTGACAAGGGTTCCTAATTATTAATGGTAATACGATTAATTATGATGATAAAACATGATTTAATGAATTAAGATTTTGATGTGGTTTGAGTTAGGTTTGGGATTAGAATGTTTATTAATTAATCGATGGATTTCTATAATAAGTATTATTGCAAAAATTAATATTATTGTTTCACATTTATTTATTTATTAAAGTCATTATTCTTAATATTTATAGAATTATCCTTGTTTACTTTATATGAATATATATATATATAATCAATTTATAAACTAATAACTTAGATAACTATATTTGATGTAAGATAATAAAATATTAATGAGTAAATAAGTAGATAATAATAATAATAATAATAATAATAATAATAATGCGTAATTATTTAGTTATGATATGTAGTAATGTATAAATAAATATTTTGATAAAATATATTTAATAACTTTATTAAATATAATATATATATATATATATATATATGTCACACCCCACTTTTAGGGCCTAGACGTGTGACCAATAGTTGGTACCTGTTTTGTAAAAACATCAGAGTTGCGAGTTTTATTTCAGCGGAAGTCTTTAATAAAATATTATTACTTTGAAAACTTATTAAAATCTCTGGTTTAAATATCCGCTTGATATTTCAAATACATTTCTTTGTAAAACATAACTCTTTTATAATATTTCAAATAAAATATCTGAGCCACCAGATATTATCTAATGACTATAACTCCAATATTCTATTCCTTCTTGCTTGTCTGTTCTAACCTTTCTTGTTTCCCTGTAACATGGGTGGGAAAATACGTCAGCACAAAGCTGGTGAATAACGCTGACTCTAAAATCTCATTTCAATACCTTTGTGAAACCAACAATAATACCTTTGTGACTACTCATTAGGCACCCAACTACATTGGGATCAAATTACCCTAAGTACCATGTACAATTATTTATATACAAAATATCATTTCTCTGAACAGTCCCGTAGACCTTCAGAGGCATGTTGATGATATGCATGACCTCGGGGAAATGCCGAGTCACCATGTATGTTTGGATCCAGACACATGTATACTCTTAATCAGAGTGTCCATTTCTTATTATTGTACACAAAGTTTTTAAGGATTCGTAAATCCTATGCAAACACTCTGACTAAGTATAAAAGGTTTGGGGCGTATTCACCTTGTCTGTTTATAATCAGTTTCTGATACCGATTCCTGTTTTCTGATTTATGCTTCTTGTTTTGTTACCTCGGACCTATAGTACGAGAATAATATTTTTGTATAAATATCTAGATCAACGATCTAGCTTTAGACCTTTAGTCTATTTCGTATAGCTTTAACCTTGATGAAAACATTTGGACCTTTAGTCCTTTTCTTTATTTACCATTTATATGCTACGTTTCTTCTTCAGGAAGAAACGTCTATACTGAGTTCCTTCTTCAAGAAGAAACATTAATTTCATAATTATAATCTCTTGTATTATATTTCTTAGTCATAAAGAAATACTATTTTGACTATAACCTTTGCTTAAGAAAAGTTATTTTATTCTTAATCGTAATCAAGGTTTGGCTATAACTTCGACTATGGTCTTAAGCCATTTATAATAATATAATAATAACTTAGGCAGAACCCCTTACCTCGCACGGGTATTCAGAGTTAGATTTCCTAAGTTTATACGGGCAACACTTCTACTCTATATGCACGTCTATCGAGGAGTTCATGATCCACCTTCCTTGGCACGCAAATCGAGGGAATGTGTAGTCGTCGGGTCGTGCACGTACTTCGAGGCGGATGTCGGGTTACTTTTGGGTGGCACGCGCTTCGAGGAAAACACCGGGTATTTGGCACGGATTACGAGGTAATGATTGTCGGGTTGGTGACACGCAAAACGATGTTCGTCACGCAAACTGAGGTAGAGAGAAGGTGAAAATCTAGAGAGAGAGTGAATGTGAGTTGTGAGGGAATGAGCCGTGAGGCTCCCCTTTTATAGCAAATTTTGGATCCCATCGCGGTACGCGATGGGTCCCTTTTTTCAACACCCTCGTGTATCGCGACGGGTAGATTTCTGCCACGTGACACGAGAGTGTGACACATGTCCCTGAGTCATCACGGCCCATCACGGTACGCGATGGCCGTCTCCTTGGACTCATCGCGTAACGTGATGGGTCCCTGAATAATAATTTTCATTTTCAGTCATTCATCTTTTGTAACTTGTCACTTCTGGTCTAATTCTTGTTGTCCAAAAATACTAAGGCGGCTCTTAAAGCGGCTCGCGGCGATGCGGGCGTGAGAGGTGCAAAGTGCGCCATCAAAGCGCCACATTGCGCCCAACGCCCATCGCCATCGTCCTCGCCCGAGCCCGAGCCCGAACCCGTGCGCGTCGGGTGCTACGCACCCTCCGCTAGGACCACTTGGTGCATGATATTCATAAAAGAATATTATTATGGAAAATCTCTTCCTTATAAAGAGCTTCAATTTCTTTACCACTTTCCATGTGGGATGGATTTCATCTCCCTTATTTATACCTTGGTGGAATGCTTCCACTTTCTTACATCTTCCAATGTGGGATGAAATTTCTTTCATTTAAGTAAACTTAACTTAGGAAATATTTTTATTTCCTTATTTTTCTTATAATTACTTGTTTAATATTTTCTCATGACTTATTTATATATTATTTTTGATCCCTCAACTTTCCTAAGTTGTCAAATTTGGATCGAAATTTTGGGGATGTTACAATATATATATATATATAATATAAATATGAGCAAGTTCAAAAAGACGTTCAACAACGAGAAACATGGATTAAAGTGTCGGGTTTTAAATATAAAGAACAGGGTCCACTATAAATACATACTTTTAATTCATACATACATAAATATATAAACAAAAGCTTTTAACGAGATTCGACGAGAAACGATGACTTGATGATGTCATTTTAGATAAGATGCTCTTTATTTGATCATTAATACTAATTATATTCAATTTATAAAACATTAGAACTAATGGGACATAAAACAAAAACAAGTAAAGAACAAAAACTTTTAGATAAGATACTCTTTATTTGATCATTAATACTAATTATATTTAATTTATAAAACATTAGAACTAATGGGACATAAAACAAAAACAAGTAAAGAACAAAAACAAAAGGGCTGCGCTGGCCGGGGCTTGAACTCGCGCTCTGGCCAGATCACAGATGCTAACACTCATTTACGCAACCACTGGACCATGTCTTCTTGTTGGTTAAAGAATAAGAATTTTAATTTAAATAACAAGACTGTTAAAATCCCCAATTAGATTATAAACCCTAGATTTCTCAATTGGTTAATCCGTTCAACGTTCGTTTGATTAGAGTTAGGGTTATTGATTAAGGGTTACAAACGACCAAAGTTCAATGATTAATTACCAGATATGATCGAGGGTTGATGGAGAACGACGAAACGAACAGCAGCGGCCCAAACGTGAACTTCAATGCTTTACAGGTTGCTATAACTCAATTACTCACAGGGTTTTGATCGAGGGGTTACTAGGATTG
This sequence comes from Bidens hawaiensis, assembly GCF_021521415.1. NCBI lineage: Eukaryota > Viridiplantae > Streptophyta > Magnoliopsida > Asterales > Asteraceae > Bidens > Bidens hawaiensis. The sequence continues at coordinate 179,303 of NW_027491613.1, read as the reverse complement.
TGCAGCAGAGGTTAATTGTAATATAATGATTTTTTTTATGGTTAATCCTAACGAGTTGTGACGGTGTTCTAATAATATAAACAAAATCGTTTTTGATCGATATTCCATAATTAAAACGTTGGTGTGAGTCGTGTTAGACGTATAAACGATATGTTATAATCATTTCCATCTATAGAGCGAAGATTAGGGTGCAAGACATCAAGCGGGTTGCGGATTTTGAGTCTTGAAGGGTTCGGGTCCTGGTTTAGATTAATGGGTCAGGGTGAAGATAAAATATAATAACTTTGGGCGGGTTTGCAAGTAAGTCCCTAAAGTATGGAGATGGAAATACAATTGGGTAAAAGTTTAGTCTATGGCGTAATTTGAATATATACCAAAGTTATATTAAATATAATAACGATAATAATAAAAAATAATATTAGCTCGATAAAAGCGATGGGTTGTTGATTAACATTTATCTGAAAAACGAAAACGGGTTGGGCGATATGTAAATGAAAAACCAGAGTTGTTACATGGCTATTGTCAAACTTTTCGTCACACATAGTGAGGTACTGTGTGGCTAATCATATCTTATAGACACTGGAGGTTATTGTCAATGTGGCTAAAAATATGAACTTGCTAGTAAAAAATTCTTTTGTAGTTTGTGGTGTGGCCATTGTCTTACCGTTTGTCACACATAATGCTTTTCCTAATTTAAAGTGTGGCTATTGTCAAACTTTTCGTCACACATAGTGATGTATTGTGTGGCCAAACATATCATATAGACACTGGAGGTTATTGTCAATGTGGCTAAAAATGTAACTAAACACATTAGCATAAATTCAAAACATGTTTTTTCATAAGTTTAACGAACCCAACAACATAAATTCAAAACATGTTTACATTACCAAACTTTCACTAATAATTTATAATTCAAAATATTTGAAACTACTACTAATTACTATCGACCTCAAACTTTCTCATAAGCTCATCTGATTGTTTTTGCATCCTTTCTTTATTTTCCTTACATTCTTTTTCCATTTTTTCCATTCGTTGCTCGTTATTTCAACTCGTTTCTTGACTTCCTTTCATTTTCTAGTTCTTTTCCCATTTCGACTCTAACTTTTTGAACCTAAAATTGTTAAAAATATTAGCATCATAACTAATAAAGGGTTAATGTAAGGCGAAACCTCAAAGCCAAGTAGGGGTGTTCACGGTCCGGTTTTCGCGGTTTTTTGTCAAACTATAAACCAAACCGTTGGTAACGGTTTTTAATTTATGTAAACCAAAACCAAACCGTATAACTTTTAAACCGAACCATACCAAACCTTTACTAACGGTTTGGTTCCGGTTTGGTTTCATGGACCTGAACCCGAACCAACCCGTTTATATATTACACCCACAAAATCAGTATGTAATTTTCATTTAAATTTTTAGTTATAAACCGAACCAACCCGTTTATGAGTATACCACATGTATATTAAATTATAGTGTTAGCAGTTTTTATGTTACCACATGTATATGAAATATGAAACGGTCTATTTCATTTGCTCGCCCCTGGTTGATATGTTATACCTAATTATATAACAAAACGAAAAATGATAAAGATAACTTACAAATGCGTATTCTGACTTTTCCGTACAAAAATAAAATTCAACAAGGCTATTAATGTTGCGCTCGCCCACCCAATACTTTTTCTTGCTTTCTTTGCTAAGGTGAGTATCTAAGAATACTTCAATCCACTTAACTTTTCGACCATGTTCTTTTTCCTAATAAGAAATAATGTAATAAACGTTAAAGCACAAACAATTATAATTTTTGACCTAATTTTTTAAGATTGAATTTACAAATAAAACTAGCTTACCAAGCGGATACGATGCTCATCAAACCCTATTGAACCGCCCATATGCTGAGATATACTGCCATCATTACCCTCTTTCGTGCGGTTATCTCTCCCGCTCGCGGACTTCTTTAGCCATTTTTATGTGTTCCAACCCTATAAAAAGAGAAAAAATATATGATACATATATAGGGTAAAAAATATAAAAATAAAAACTTGAATCGACGCATAGCACAACAACCTTCACGCACAATCACATTAGACATAATGTATACACAAACACAAACTTGAATCGATGACTCGCTGGTGATAATAATCAATGTCAACTGTACTAAAAAGTCCTAACATGTATTCACACATCGTATCACGGCAAATCAACCAAACATTCATCATACAACTTAACTTATGATCACTTAGTTCATGAGACAGATTATAACATGTACAAACTGATTTTATTCACTATGAAATGATGAAGTATAAATTCTACAAAAATTTACCACAGTAGAATAATTCAAGCATTAAAGATATGTACCAACAATTCAGCAGATTGCACAACAAACACTTGTTTAATGGTTCTATCAACTCATTAATCCAAATGGTGCAAGACCAATTGGGTTGTCTTCAAAGCTCATAATACTAATTTTCAGAATTGGAACCAACCCGTTTGGTTTTGTCATTAGGGAGGTATGGTGTCGGAAAGACAGACCAGAATATAACTCCCCAAATCAGCTTTGACCAGTGTTTTTTGTAAAATTATAAAAACTATTCAAAACTCGTCCAAAAATTACAAACTTTACCTTTCTGGAAACTAGATTCATAGTACTATATCCTAGAATCAACAATCGTTCAATAATCATCGTTTAACACCAAGTTACATACCAATAAATAAACAAAAAACGAATCTGTCAGCAATAAAAGAAGATGTACTAAGCTTCAATTACAAGTGAAATACATACCTTTTTAGCGATGAAAGAAGATGTACTAAGCTTCAATTACAAGAAATAACATTTAAATTGAAAATCCCCAAACTTGGTTCTTAGGGTTCTTCACACTCAACACGAATCCGGAAAAAATCGAGATAGAATTGATGGAAACCGACACCATACGCGAGTTCCTCTCGCAAAAATAATAAGATTAGAGCCCGGAATCAAAGGATTTGGTTAAAAATTGAGTGGGTTAGAGAATTAAAGATGAAAGATGGTGGGTGTAGAGAGATGAAGAAGAGGAAGAATAAGAAGTAATGAAGAGAAAGAAAAAAAGGTAGGTTAATTTGAAATTAGATTTAAGAATGAGAGGGTAATTCAAAATTTTTTGAAGAAAATAATAGGTGAATTTAATTTGAAATTTTGAGAGAAGTAAATTAATAGGAAATAAATAGAATTAAATATTTTATTTTTAATTAAAATAAAGAGTTGTTAGTGTGTGTGTGTGTGTGTGTGTATAACAACTAATTAAACCATAAATAATATAACAAAACTAATTAAACCATAAATAATATAACAAATTGTATTTTAAATATCAAAACATATAAAATAAATACAAGTGATATTTATAATTGCTTTAAAAGAGTTGTATAAGAGTGTAGTAATCAGTGTTAATGCCCAATAATAAACCATACGCTTATTAGTGGGTCATACTAGTTCTTGATCGGTGTTAGCGTCTCATTATAGCATCTATCATGTCACAGTTGCTCTAAAAGAGTTGTATTGGAGTGTCATTAGTCAAGGTTAGGTATTAACGCCCGAAACACACCATACTTTCGTCAATAGGCCTTATTTGGCTATCATTAGTCATAGACTCATAGTTAGATGTTAGTGTCCCTTGGTTACGTCATAGTTGCTTTAAGAAGTTTGTATATGACTATCATTACTCATACTTAGATGTTAACAACCAAAACACGTCAGACATTCATCAATGGGCCTTGAATGATACTGGTCGCCATTATAGTATCTATCATGTCCCCGTTGCTACAAGAGGGTTGTATATGAGTGTAGTGAGCCATAGGCATAGTTGGTCGACATACTTTGCATTAATGGGCTGTCTTGGGCCTTGATTGTTGTTAGTGACCCATTGTAGTCTCTATCATATCATAGTTGCTCTAAAAGGGTTGAATATGAGTTTAGTGAGTCATAGTTTGGTTAAAGCCCAACAAAATGTCTTACTTTCATCAATGGGCCTTATTGGACCTTAACTGGTGTTTGTGGCCCATTATAGCCTTTATCACATCATAGTTGCTCTAAGAAGGTTGTATAGGAATTTCATTAGTCATAGTTAGATGTTAATGGCCGATAACATGTGATACTTTCATCATAGGTCTTATTGGGCCTTGTTGGTGTTAGTGGCCCATTATAGCCTTTTTCATGTCATAGTCGCTCTAACGGGTCATATTTGGGCTTGAAATCTCTTAGTGGTCTATTATGGCATGTGATATGTAACATTAGATATTTAAGGGTTATATCGTGTTATAGGGAGTCATATTAGACCATAATAGACAAAAACAACTCATACATGTCCTAATGGATCATATTGGGCCTTAAAATCTCTAATGGCCCATTATGCATATAATTTTAAATTGTGTCTTCAGAGGTACAACTCGCATAACCCGTCAATATACATTAAACATAGAGTTGGCAAATGGGTTGGGTTGGGTCGAAATGGGTTATGGGTCGAAACGGGTCAGGGTCGAAACGGGTCAATTAAAAAAGGGCTTGGTTATGGTTCGCGTCGGAATGGGTCAGGGTCAAAGGTTCGGGTCATAACGGGCCCGGGTCAAAATGGGTCATGGTCGGAACGGGTCAAAACGGATTTCGGGTCGATTTTTTTTAACAAGGACAACAGAGGAAATGTTTTAGTTTTTTTTCTTTTTCCGTTTTTTATTTATAATTTCACTTATGATTTTTTTATTATTATTTTTGAATATTTTTTTAATTTGTGTCTTAAGGGGTACAACTCGCCTAACCCGTCAATATACATTAAACATAAGGGTGGCAAATGGGTTGGGTTGGGTCGAAATGGGTTGGGTTAGGTCGAAATGGGTTATGGGTCGGAACGGGTCAGGGTCGGAACGACTCAATTAAAAAAAATCGTTGGCGATAATAAGTAATGTTAATAGTACCAAAAGTCCTAACATGTATCCACACATCACGTATAATATCTGAACATCACGTATAATATCCGTAGGAACTTGTCTTTTAATCAAAGATAGTACATATTTTAAAACTTATTCATAATTCATTATCAATATTAGAAACTTGCACTTTGATGTGTACTGGTGTCCAAATCCGAGCACTTGATCTTCGGCTTTTCGCTTCCATTTGTGGGCTTCGCCTAAAGCAATCCAATACCAAATATTAGTTATTGCCAATATTTAAATATTATATATAAATAAAATATTAAACCCGGAGTAACATTAGTTAAAATATTAAGCCAAACCAGGTCTAGCGTAGTCTATGCCGGCTACCGTTATGCAACTCCAAAGATTCAATTTATTATGTATCTTTGTAGGTTCCCTGGACGGATCACACGAGATATCTCGGTCTACTCAGGTGCGGAATCCCTGCGTAGATCGTTACGAGCGTAGAAAGCAAATCAAACAAACACACACGAATAAACCGAAACACGTTATATATTAATAACGGAACTCACGTGATATGAATCACTGATACAGACTCTCGTCCTCACGTTACAATGAACTCAAACCAGCTTAGATCAACTCGATTAGCTTCTTAACACTAAGCCGTAACCTAGTATAAATACACGACAACTTCGCCTGATATGTTCAGGCGAAGTTGTCCATAACTTCGCTTGTTCAACAAGTTCGCCTAGGCGAACTTGTTAACAACTTCGCTTAAACAAAAACATAAATAACATTACAGACTCGATTACAGACACTAGACTATGAACTACTGACATTTATGCACCAACAATCTTAACTCGCCCGATTGATCATAAGCTTCGCATACCTGTTTCTAATCAGCATGATTATAGCCCATCAACATAACTACTACCCATTTAAATTAATCTTAATGCTATTTCACGTCTCAACTAAAATTCAACTTTAGAAACGGTTACAAGTTTTCAACATATTATTTACAACCCGTCTAAACAACTTAACGAATCATTTCTCTAATTAAATCATGCTACTAATTTAATATTCACCAAAGAGTCAAATCTTCATCTAGTTACTATATTATTATTATAATCGACAAGCTGGTCCGAATTCCAAATCAAACCGTACTACACAATGCTAGTACTATTTATATTCTAGACACGAGTAATTCCCACTTAAACATTTGGTAGGGTAAACTTCAAATTGTAACGAGTTAAAACACGTACTAGATCATCATGCATGAAGTGTAGATAACAAAGCCCCAACTTTAGGGTTAGAAAAACTTACCCAATAATCGATCTACTAGACGATGATTACGTATTTTCTAATGCTCGATTTGATAATCAATTTGAGAAGTGAAATCATCTGTTCTCTTTCTTGCCCGTTCTCTTCTTCTTGCTCGTTTTCTTCTTCTGTCCACACACACATCCAGAACATCCAAAAATATACATCACCCACCCTTTTGTTTTATTTCCTCTCTTTGACCCCTCTTTGGTTTAATTTCAAGTTTAACCATATTTATAAAAATCTTGAAATTTGGGATGTTACATAATCGTTGTTTAACATCGACTTACAGATCAATCAATAAACGAGAACGAATCTGTCAACCAAATGATCTCAACAAAACTCAAACCCTAACATTTTTTGACATCTCTAGGGTTCTAATTAATCATGTTGAAAACCCCCGTTAGATTTGATCGCAGGTTGGTTGATGAAGTCTGGAGCAAGAATCAAAGTGATGAAGAAGAATAATGAGCTTCAATCGATGTTTATGGATTAGGTTTGTAATTTGGAGGAGGTGAAGCTGATGGTCACATGAAGCATAAAGTGTGGTCATTAACTAATAATAGTCACATTTGTTGTTTTGTTGTCGCTATTAGTTAGGAAAAATAACTTAGGAAAAATAAAGTGTTTTAGCCATATAAAACTAAACTACTCTTTAGTCACACAACCTTTTAAGCGTTTTAGCCACATTACTAATACATACAATGGTTGTTCGTCATATTTCGCCACATTATTAAAAATGTGGCTAACAAATGTGACATTAGGTCACACAACGTAATATAAGTGGCTATATCTTTTACCTTTTAGACACATCTCTTATCAATACAGTAGCCATTCGTCACATTTGGCCACACTATTAAAACATGTGGCTAGTTAAATGTCACAGTTTGTGGCTAATGCATGTGTTTTTGGTCACATGTATCAAAGATCAAACAAACTATGACTGTAGGTCATATTTCGCCACACATTTTTATAATGTGGCTATCTTTTGTCACACTTTTTTTCAAAGTGTGGCGAAAAGTACCTGAGTAGGTATAGAATGGTCACATGAAGAATAACATGTGTGGCCAAAACATTCTGGAAGGTTTTCAAACATGGTCAAAGACCTTTTAGCCACATATTTAAGCCGAAGTGTGGCAAATCGCCCAGACCACATGTATGGCTAAAAGGCGATATTCATGTAGTGGGCCTACCTAGCAACAAACACGGTGTCCCTAAGTGTCACACCCCGACCAAAGGCGACGGAACATGCCGGGGTGCAACCGATTGCCCAAATACACAAGACACTATTTAAAGTGACAATATTTATTCAACTCATTTTATTTCAACAATTCAATAAACAACACATCCCGTTCACACAAACAAACTGAATACAAGTAGCAATTATACTGTTCGTTTTACTAATAACCTAATAGTCTTGGTTACGTTTTCGTCAAGTCCTCGAGTCAACAAAAGTCAAACCTGTAACATTTCATAAAATAAAGTTTGTCAACACAAAGGTTGGTGAGCAATTCATAAGTTTGAGCATATAAATATATAGTAATAAAAAGCCACAAAACTTGTATACAAAACAATAAATAAAAGCTATAAACTTGGATAAAATAGTTATCGCTAAACAAGTTAGCGACACCCAACTATAAGGGGATGCCAAATAGTTTAGGATTTTATAGTTATCGTTAATTGCATTACGTTAACGACACCTTGCCATGAGGGGTTGCCAAATGGTATAGGATTTATAGCTCCACCATCCAAAAGCTGTAAACATAGTTATCGCTAAACAAGTTAGCGACACCCAACTATAAGGGGATGCCAATAAGTTTAGGATTTAATAGTTACCGTTAATTGCATTACGTTAACGACACCTTGCCAAGAGGGGTTGCCAAATGGTCTAGGATTTATAGTTCCACCATCCAAAAGCGATAAACACATAAGCACATAATCATGTAAGCATAGAACACCAAATCAAACATTTATTCAAGTAAAGTATACAATCATGTTTGTGGGTTTAAGGTTCAAGTAATAAAGCATTTAGTTTGATAAGTATGAAATGTCACCCCAAAACGGAAGATGGAAAAAGGGGTATGAAAGTACTCACCTTGAAATTATAAAGTTAACGAGAAATTTAAGGATGTGGTTAAGCGAGCTGACTGGTCAGAAAATAAATAAACCTGAAACTTTTAGGGAATAATATACAATTAAAAACGAGAACGTAGCCGCTGGAAACAGGTCTAACGGATGTCTAGAACTTGAGTTATGAAATAAACAATATTTAAGCGAGCTGGTACTGTTCAGAATCCGAACTGCGAGTCTGGAGTCGGGTTCTGACCACTACACTCAAGATATTATGACGAAAATAAAAGTCTTCTGGTCCGAAAGCTAGTTCTAACCAGAAGATAGAGTATTCGAATTATTCCAAAATTGACTAAAATGCCCCTTAACGGGCCGGGATCGATTTGACCACCGAAAGCTCCAAATTAACAGATTTTGATTTAAGGCTTACGTTTATCATGTGAAAAATGTACATCTTTTATGTAAACAACTTTACCCAAAAGATGGTGTCGGGTGTTTAAATAAGTTATGTTCGTTATTTATATATTTACGATATATACATACATACATATATATATATATAGAGATTAAATTAGTTTAACGAGTCGAGCCGAGAAAACAGGTTATAACGGTGTTCGGTTTTAATACGAAAAAGTTTATTTATATTTAATATTAATTTTAATAAGTTTTATAACCTTTAAAATACTTACAAAAAGAAATAGTCGAATAGCTCGAAACCATAACAAACGAACTCTGATTTAGGCAAATAAGATATCCACGCGACCGTCTCATTGAACTCCACTATCTGTACCTGTTTTCGTCACTGGAAAACACCTTCACCGTCGCCGGAAAACCAAACAGTCAGCAGGAAAACTGACCCGACAGCCGGAATACGAACCCTTTCTTGTTTTGCTCATAACTTGGTCATACGAACTCGAAATCAAGCAAATAATATATCCACGCGACCGCGTCGCTGAGAGTTACCGCCCTGAACCAACGCTGTAGCCTGCAGCCACCGAAACAGTTGCCGGAAAACGAGGGAAAGGGAATGAGAGGGTGCCGGAGGTGACGGGGTTACCGGAGAAGGAGAGGAGGAGGTTTGCGGGCTGCCGGAAAAGCCAAGAGACGAGAGATGGGAGAGTGTTGGTGGTGCGGCTGGAGGTGGTGGGTGGTCTTGCCGGAAAACGGGCCGGAGATGGCGTCGGGAGCCCGCCGGAAATCCGGGCTCGCCGGAAAACGGCAGGGGGTGGGTGGTGACGGCTGTGTTGTTGTGTGAGTGTGTGTTGGAGGTGGTGGCCGGAATGGTGGTGCTCGCCGGAGGTGACGGGGTTACCGGAGAAGGAGAGGAGGAGGTTTGCGGGCTGCCGGAAAGGCCAAGAGACGAGAGATGGGAGAGTGTTGGTGGTGCGGCTGGAGGTGGTGGGTGGTCTTGCCGGAAAACGGGCCGGAGATGGAGTCGGGAGCCCGCCGGAAATCCGGGCTCACCGGAAAACGGCAGGGGGTGGGTGGTGACGGCTGTGTTGTTGTGTGAGTGTGTGTTGGAGGTGGTGGCCGGAATGGTGGTGCTCGCCGGAGGCGGCGGCGGCGGCCGGAGTAAAGAGAAAGAGATGGGGGTTTATGTTTAGGGTTAGGGTTTATTCTATTTATATGGATGGTGTATAAAAGTTACATTTTGGCCCCTCAAGTTCTAATAATGGTTTAATACAAGTTTAAAGGTTTCCAAAGCTTGTAACGAGTTTACGAAAATCATTTTAAACCCCTTATGTTTTTCTTAACGATTCTATAGTGTGACAAACATCGATTTATTTATGATCGAGGTATATGATAATTAAATAAGGTTCTAAAAATGTTGGATCGGTTTTATAAAATAAAATTTACAAAACGAATATATACTCGAGACTCAAATTTGACGAATGTCACAGTATCCCCAACTTTTTGGAAATTTCGTCTCGAAATTAAAATAAACTTAAGGAAAAGTAATTATTAACAAATGTTGTCTTTAGTAAGATAATTGAATGAACAAACTTTAAGCAAACGAATAACGTCAAATCCTTGCATGATTTGAAAAAACGCTACAAATGAGAAACATAATAAAGACACTTATATATAGGATGTACCAGCGGCGTATCCACCATGCCCTTATCATGATTTCGCATTTTTATCGTTTTTCTGCTATCATCCTCGGGTCTGAGTTATCGCACACAAGTCTACTTACTATGGCTTCCATACGGGGATTTCGATAATTAAGTGTGCACCCATAATTATTTAGATCGTCGTATGGTCCACATGGATCGTTCCATTGTATGGTTTAAGAGGCATATTTATATGAAATATTTAAAATGGATATGTAAATAAATTTGTTGAATTTTACCAATATTGACAAAACAGTATTAACGGTTGAAAATTTCGGGATTGACTTTTTAATAAGTAGGAAAAAGGGAATACTTAAATGAAACATTTAAAATCTTAAGGTTTAACCAAGGTGAAAATAACTATTTTGGTTTAAATAAGTGAAGATGTTCGCATATATAAAAAATTCCGGGTAGACAATTACGAGACGAGAATTGAAGTCAGATGTCCTCAGTGTGAAGGAATAAGTGAATCATTAAAATCCATGGTTTAAAGTCGGGCCACTAAATTAGTATAAGATCTGATGAGTGAAATTTTACTAATAAGAACTCTGATAGATGTAAGTGTGAAATCCAATAAGTGAAATAAGGATCCCAAGAGTGAAAAACGAGAAGACTGAAAGGTGAGTACATGAGGTCGAGGGAAACAATGTTACAATTAGTAATAGCGTACAATTAGTTTCATATGTGGGGAAAATTGAGGTTATAAGTATTTAGGATAGGATTACTTGAAATGTAACAATATGAGAAATGAGGTGAGTTTCTTTGGGGTGACGCATACGTGTAACCATATAAATAAAATAGTATTCAGTTAACAACCAAAAAAATCGATGAAATGTGATAAAACGTGAATACGACCACTATTGTGAAACCATTTATATAATCGTCATTATAATATCGGTTTCTAATAGCGCCAAAACTTGTAGACAGCCACACATAGGCTGTTAATAGATTAGATGAAATGTTATAGATTAGTGTATAGAATCATGTTTACATAAATGCTCAAACATGAACAAGATAGTTATGAAAGTATCATTCAAAAGATAAACGGAAGTATCACACAAATGGGTATTGAATAGTTGAATTTGGTCATGAATAATCAAGACACAAAAATGAAATCTCATGTGCATAATATTGTCATCGAAACATCTCATCAAATGAAAGTAAAATCGCAAAAATTATGAAACTCGAATTTAATGTCGAAATATGTAAATCGCGTAGAGTATAATAGACTAAAATTGAAAACGAGGTCTTAAGTAAGGCCGTTTTATTGTTTCTAAGAAATGTACAAATAACAAGGCATCGCAGTAGCGCGTAGCTAGAGAAACATTTAAATCATTACCAAATATGAATCTTGTAAGCCAATTTGTTAAGGGAATGTGCATACATAAAGCGGTTGTGATGAAAAGTATTTATAAAATAATGCTTGCGATAATAAGATGTAATAGTTTGTGTAAATCGTTATTGAACAAAAACTTGCGTAACAATATAAAATATTTATAAGCGCGTCCCAAAAGATTTGCAAAGTCATGGTCATTGAGTTTATGCAAGATGGTGAAAAGTTGTAATTTACTATTGAATAAATCTCGAATTCGACATTCAAAATGAAACCTCATATTTATAAAGTTATTAAGAGATTTATCACTTTAGGTGACAATATTTAAAACCTTGAAAACACGCAATTAGCCGTTTAATATTTTATTTGAAGACAATTCCTCATAATAGAATTTTTGTTGCCATGACAATCTTAGATTTTTGGAAAGATGTTTTATAAGCTTTGGAAAATTTGTAAAATCGTTAGTCTTGAAAGAGCTTATAATCTATATGTGATTTGAACACATGAGGTTGTTATAAATACACTAGTTGTTTATACATACATAATTTTTTTTTTTTGGAAAATGAAACCTGCGTGTGTATGGAGATGTTTCAGGCTTCGAATGATGAATGGTTTGGAAATTTGGTGTAGAGTGAATGTGTTTTCGGTTGGCTGCAAAGTATTTGGATAGTGAATGAGATAGGTTCTTATGGCGAAAGAGTGTCGGTATTTAGGGCTTGTTATTGGGTTGATTTTGTACATCTTGGATTTACATGGGGTTTGGGTAGGCGAGGATATAACGTCGAGGTGTTAGGTTTCATTCATATTGAGGAAAGATTTGAGTGCTCGGGAAACTTTGAAGTGGAAGGATAGTTTGATTGAATGCAGTAGTTTGGGGTGGAATACGGGTGTTTGGGAACTTGTGGTTGTGTTTAGGGAGTTTTGACAAATAATAGGTATTAAATTGGAAATATCATAATCTATAACTAAGGTTTAAATATCCATGAAAATTATGTTAATTAAGATTACAAGTTATTATGTATAAGATATAATATTGAGATTTAAACTCGTGAAACACAAGTTTTATTGCTAAAAGTTTTCCACCAAAATGAGGGTTGTTACAATACTTCGGGTCGGCTTAAGTTGTAAAGTAATTTATGAGAAATTTGGAAGTAAACCAACCGTGTAACGTAAGTCGTTTTTGAAATGCTTAAAATTTAAGTAGTGGGAGATATCATGGAAAAACTAAGGTGATATGATTAGCATTTTAAGGTTTATTGTAAAAATAAAACCGATATGGGGAGTAAAAATTTTTATAACGATTAAAATACAACCTTTTTTTTTGCTTATGAGGAAATTAAAATAGGTAGATTAAATGTCATAATTGACTAGGAGGTACCCGTATGAATGATGAATGGAAATTTTCTTACTAAGTTCGTTATCAAATACCGTGTAATGAAAATATAATGGTAAGTTAAAATAACCATCGTTGTAACTCGAGAAAATCCCAAGTAAACGATTTGTAAACTTGAATAACAATTTATTTCAGAAGGTAAAGTTATCAGACACTTATTTTGAAAATGTTTTCATGGCTGTAACCACTTATGCACCCGAACTCGTTTAAAAGATTACTAAAATGCCCCTAAGTGAAAGCCCGTACTTTCAGCCAATTTGCAGCAGCCATAAAATTTTTATAAAAGATCCAAATAATTTAAACCTTAAGTCCATGACGAAGGTTGTCGAAAGACGAATTCGTTGATATATAGAACGTCGAAAAACTCATTCGTTTGGACCTCCAAACAGCCATTTTCGTAACAGTGCGCAGACCTGCGCAGCTGTAAATATTTACGTTTTTCTCATATTTCGGAGGTCCAAATCAAAAACTTTTCTACACGAAAGTTGATCACAACACACTAATTTAATAAACTGGAGATTTTCAGAATTTTTCAGCAACAAATGATATTTTTAACGATCGCGAACTTATTGGGGCAGAATTGAAAGTTTAACCAAATCGAGCCTCAAAGTTTATACAATAGGGGATTTACTTGAAAATTTGAGGTAAAATTTATCGTAAGACCTTTTAATATGAAATAAGAATTTAGTTTATAAATAATCTAAATAAGATAGATGGCATATTAAAAATCATTATGAGTAGAGCAAACCATATATATACATGTATTTTTTAACTTATATCGAAGAGATCATAATGAACGAAATTTGTAATAAAAATCATTGTGAAATCAAAATGAGAAAATTGGTGTAAAACTTTACCATACAAAATCAAGATATAAAAGAATTGTTCACGGTAAAAATAACATATATAAATGAGGTCTTATGATAAGAACTTATAACAAAATACGGAAAATAGTTTAAATTCTTAAAATGTAATAATAACGTTTTAAGATTTAAAGGCGGAAAAATCATGCATGAACCACCAAGACTTGATATTCCGACACAAAAAAAACCCTTTTTCAAAAAAAAAATACTATGTTGGAGTCTAAACATGTGTCCGAATCACCGTGACTTTTGCATGTTTTCGACTCAAATAACAATGATAACACAATAAATCGAGATACAACGTCATGTCAAAGCGCTAGAACACGAAATCACCGTAATTCTATTGTCTTGACACCGAAAAATTAGGATGGCGACCGGAACGCTCACATTCGACAACTTAAAGTGGTCATCTCATATGAGACAATCTTTAAGGAGATTTGAAACAACGGGATCCAAGTTAAGCTCGTGATCCATAAAACACAATAAAAGCTAATGTTTTCGCGGTAAGATAAGGATATCTTACGTTGTTATGAAAATGCATGTATGTGTAAATGTAAAATCTAAACAAAAACAAGGTAAGGATACCTTAGATTATTATGAAAATACAAGTATATATATATATATATATATATATATATATATATATAAAAATTTTATCAAAGGTAAGGATACCTTAGTATGTTTCGAGTATTTGTGTATATATAAAATTTGATGAAATAAATAAGTATATAAATAAACAAGTGCATTGAACAATTAAGTAGGGTAAACATGTATAGGCAAACACGTATAAGCACCCTAAAGTAAAGACTATACTAGGTCGTTACGTCTAACCACCTATCTTATAGTCTTGTGGCTCTGATACCAATCTGTCACACCCCGACCAAAGGCGGCGGAACATGCCGGGGTGCAACCGATTGCCCAAATACACAAGACACTATTTAAAGTGACAATATTTATTCAACTCATTTTATTTCAACAATTCAATAAACAACACATCCCGTTCACACAAACAAACTGAATACAAGTAGCAATTATACTGTTCGTTTTACTAATAACCTAATAGTCTTGGTAACGTTTTCGTCAAGTCCTCGAGTCAACAAAAGTCAAACCTGTAACATTTCATAAAATAAAGTTTGTCAACACAAAGGTTGGTGAGCAATTCATAAGTTTGAGCATATAAATATATAGTAATAAAAAGCCACAAAACTTGTATACAAAACAATAAATAAAAGCTATAAACTTGGATAAAATAGTTATCGCTAAACAAGTTAGCGACACCCAACTATAAGGGGATGCCAAATAGTTTAGGATTTTATAGTTATCGTTAATTGCATTACGTTAACGACACCTTGCCATGAGGGGTTGCCAAATGGTATAGGATTTATAGTTCCACCATCCAAAAGCTGTAAACATAGTTATCGCTAAACAAGTTAGCGACACCCAACTATAAGGGGATGCCAATAAGTTTAGGATTTAATAGTTACCGTTAATTGCATTACGTTAACGACACCTTGCCAAGAGGGGTTGCCAAATGGTCTAGGATTTATAGTTCCACCATCCAAAAGCGATAAACACATAAGCACATAATCATGTAAGCATAGAACACCAAATCAAACATTTATTCAAGTAAAGTATACAATCATGTTTGTGGGTTTAAGGTTCAAGTAATAAAGCATTTAGTTTGATAAGTATGAAATGTCACCCCAAAACGGAAGATGGAAAAAGGGGTATGAAAGTACTCACCTTGAAATTATAAAGTTAACGAGAAATTTAAGGATGTGGTTAAGCGAGCTGACTGGTCAGAAAATAAATAAACCTGAAACTTTTAGGGAATAATATACAATTAAAAACGAGAACGTAGCCGCTGGAAACAGGTCTAACGGATGTCTAGAACTTGAGTTATGAAATAAACAATATTTAAGCGAGCTGGTACTGTTCAGAATCCGAACTGCGAGTCTGGAGTCGGGTTCTGACCACTACACTCAAGATATTATGACGAAAATAAAAGTCTTCTGGTCCGAAAGCTAGTTCTAACCAGAAGATAGAGTATTCGAATTATTCCAAAATTGACTAAAATGCCCCTTAACGGGCCGGGATCGATTTGACCACCGAAAGCTCCAAATTAACAGATTTTGATTTAAGGCTTACGTTTATCATGTGAAAAATGTACATCTTTTATGTAAACAACTTTACCCAAAAGATGGTGTCGGGTGTTTAAATAAGTTATGTTCGTTATTTATATATTTACGATATATACATACATACAGATATATATATATAGATTAAATTAGTTTAACGAGTCGAGCCGAGAAAACAGGTTATAACGGTGTTCGGTTTTAATACGAAAAAGTTTATTTATATTTAATATTAATTTTTATAAGTTTTATAACCTTTAAAATACTTACAAAAAGAAATAGTCGAATAGCTCGAAACCATAACAAACGAACTCTGATTTAGGCAAATAAGATATCCACGCGACCGTCTCATTGAACTCCACTATCTGTACCTGTTTTCGTCACTGGAAAACACCTTCACCGTCGCCGGAAAACCAAACAGTCAGCAGGAAAACTGACCCGACAGCCGGAATACGAACCCTTTCTTGTTTTGCTCATAACTTGGTCATACGAACTCGAAATCAAGCAAATAATATATCCACGCGACCGCGTCGCTGAGAGTTACCGCCCTGAACCAACGCTGTAGCCTGCAGCCACCGAAACAGTTGCCGGAAAACGAGGGAACGGGAATGAGAGGGTGCCGGAGGTGACGGGGTTACCGGAGAAGGAGAGGAGGAGGTTTGCGGGCTGCCGGAAAAGCCAAGAGACGAGAGATGGGAGAGTGTTGGTGATGCGGCTGGAGGTGGTGGGTGGTCTTGCCGGAAAACGGGCCGGAGATGGCGTCGGGAGCCCGCCGGAAATCCGGGCTCGCCGGAAAACGGCAGGGGGTGGGTGGTGACGGCTGTGTTGTTGTGTGAGTGTGTGTTGGAGGTGGTGGCCGGAATGGTGGTGCTCGCCGGAGGCGGCGGCGGCGGCCGGAGTAAAGAGAAAGAGATGGGGGTTTATGTTTAGGGTTAGGGTTTATTCTATTTATATGGATGGTGTATAAAAGTTACATTTTGGCCCCTCAAGTTCTAATAATGGTTTAATACAAGTTTAAAGGTTTCCAAAGCTTGTAACGAGTTTACGAAAATCATTTTAAACCCCTTATGTTTTTCTTAACGATTCTATAGTGTGACAAACATCGATTTATTTATGATCGAGGTATATGATAATTAAATAAGGTTCTAAAAATGTTGGATCGGTTTTATAAAATAAAATTTACAAAACGAATATATACTCGAGACTCAAATTTGACGAATGTCACACTAAGCCCGACAAGAGGGGACACCCCTGGTCCACACAAGCGCCCCCGACCCCAATTCAAACACAAGAATGTCCGATGGTCGGAGAGTAGACCTTCTTTCGCGCGGATACGACAAGAAATTCACAGGAGCCTCTTCTTTTTTGCTGAGATTCCCGTCCGTTTTAACACATCACAAAGAACATCCCTGACCAACTCATGTATATATTTAAACATTGGGAGCTCTTTGCAATGAACCGCATGTTCACCAAAATTATCTAAACAAACTATATGGCAAACCGGACAGGACTCATCAACTGGGAACATGAGATCATTAAACAATATTTAAGAATAACCCGGTACTCCACTGCTGACAAGTGCTAGCCTAGCCCTTCAATGGAGTTAAAAGTCTTGGAGGGAACGGGAATGAGAGGGTGCCGGAGGTGACGGGGTTACCGGAGAAGGAGAGGAGGAGGTTTGCGGGCTGCCGGAAAAGCCAAGAGACGAGAGATGGGAGAGTGTTGGTGATGCGGCTGGAGGTGGTGGGTGGTCTTGCCGGAAAACGGGCCGGAGATGGCGTCGGGAGCCCGCCGGAAATCCGGGCTCGCCGGAAAACGGCAGGGGGTGGGTGGTGACGGCTGTGTTGTTGTGTGAGTGTGTGTTGGAGGTGGTGGCCGGAATGGTGGTGCTCGCCGAAGGCGGCGGCGGCGGCCGGAGTAAAGAGAAAGAGATGGGGGTTTATGTTTAGGGTTAGGGTTTATTCTATTTATATGGATGGTGTATAAAAGTTACATTTTGGCCCCTCAAGTTCTAATAATGGTTTAATACAAGTTTAAAGGTTTCCAAAGCTTGTAACGAGTTTACGAAAATCATTTTAAACCCCTTATGTTTTTCTTAACGATTCTATAGTGTGACAAACATCGATTTATTTATGATCGAGGTATATGATAATTAAATAAGGTTCTAAAAATGTTGGATCGGTTTTATAAAATAAAATTTACAAAACGAATATATACTCGAGACTCAAATTTGACGAATGTCACACTAAGCCCGACAAGAGGGGACACCCCTGGTCCACACAAGCGCCCCCGACCCCAATTCAAACACAAGAATGTCCGATGGTCGGAGAGTAGACCTTCTTTCGCGCGGATACGACAAGAAATTCACAGGAGCCTCTTCTTTTTTGCTGAGATTCCCGTCCGTTTTAACACATCACAAAGAACATCCCTGACCAACTCATGTATATATTTAAACATTGGGAGCTCTTTGCAATGAACCGCATGTTCACCAAAATTATCTAAACAAACTATATGGCAAACCGGACAGGACTCATCAACTGGGAACATGAGATCATTAAACAATATTTAAGAATAACCCGGTACTCCACTGCTGACAAGTGCTAGCCTAGCCCTTCAATGGAGTTAAAAGTCTTGAGCGTGAGGAGCCTGAAAACATTCTAATACAAAACTTTTCTCCTAAACTTTGGACGGTTTTGCTAAAGCGTACTCGCCAAAGCATTTTAGGCTATAGGGGCGGTGTCTTTCTTAGCGAACCCGCCAAGATCAAGATTTGAAATAGAGTTGTGCAAACAAAATGAATATGTTATCAAAAGGTCAAAAGGTAGAGCGCAAGGATTTCAATTGTAAACGCATTGAATTTTAAATGTAATATATATAATTTGTGGTTATGGAAGATAAGTTTATAGTTATGGCCGTTAAATTTGACGGTTGACAGTTATAACTCTTTACATTGGTGGTTATTAAAAATCAATTGTTTTATGAGAAGTGTGAGAAGACTTTAAAATAAAGTCATAATCTAAATATGACACTATAACATACAAATAGGAAACTATACAATTTTTAGAAACTATCAATCTCAAGCACTAGATCCTAAATCCAAGGGTCTACGTACATTTATTCTTATGCTTCTCACAAAACTATTGTTTTTACGTTAACTCTACCCTATAAATATAATAATTTTGAGTGAAGAAATATGTTATCAAATGGTCGAAAAGAAAGGTGCGATACTTCAATTGTAAAGGCAATGAATTCTGAATGAGTATAGATAACTAGTTATAATGAATAATAATATTTTAAGAGCATTCTCATTCCATTCTCTAAATAATGTGAGGGGAGTCTTCATTTTTTAGATATGGTTAAAAGTTGTTGTGAGATGAGAAGAGAGAAAATGTTACTGTTCATGGTTAAATTTGAAGAAACACACTGTTCACCTCTATAATTTTTTAATATATTTGAAAGTGGTTGTGAGTGAATGAGAGATAAAATGTAATGATAAAAGTATAAAAAAGTATTATTTAATTGAATATGGAAGAGAAAAGATGATATTTTTGATGTAATTATAGAGATAGAAATGGAGAATGGAATGAAAATACTCTAAATAATATTATATAATTTTAGTAGTTTCATTTAGTAAATAATATTTAAGTATTTGAAAATTCTGTTTTAAATCGTCAAGATGTAAATAGTTATCAAGATGAGATTATGGGTTAAAAAAACGTGTAGTGGATCGACTCATTAAATTTCCATTAATAAACCGAAAATATAAATCGGAAAGAAATCAAGAATACTCCAAAGGGCCCCAACGACTTCCTAACTACATAGAGGGGTCCATTTTATTAATGATTCTATCATATTGGGTGATTTTACATTGAATGAGCATGGCGTATCTTACTATTTAAGATCAACCGGATTAGACGTGTATAAACCGGGTATTTTCAAGGAACCGGGTATTTTTGACCGGATAGATACTGGAACCGACCCAACAGACAGATATGGATACCTGACATAACCAGATAGGGTATGGCTGTACGGTTCCTACCCAAAAACAAGATACAACTGTAACAACCATCAAATTTTCATGCCACAATGCCAACATTTTAAAAGTTAAAATGCCAAAAGGTAATAACCGGCATAATAGGGTGCACAAAAAACCCGAACCTGGAACCATACTCGAAAAAAACTCGAAACCGGGTTTTGTTATACCCGGGATTTTAAAATACCCGATTATAACTGAACCATGTTCCATACCTAAACCGGGTATTTAAAAAACCCGATTTGTACACCTCTACGGCATAAGAAGTGAGTATAAATATATGTCATGGTCGATTTTAGGATATAAAAAAGTATTATAGTTTATATTTAGATTATTACTAGCATTGTTACCCGTACATTGCGTCGGTGTATTTTGTTTTCGTTTACAAATACATATCATATGCATATATTTTGTTCTGTTTATTTGCTTTACAATCATTACAATAGTTTCCAATAATATTTATTGCATTCAAAAAGTCAAACCGAACTCGCCCCCCTTTACAACATTGTTTGTATTTGGGTCGATGCAAAGTCGAAGATGACATAAGCATAAAACAATTTGATACTAGCTCCTTCCATTAGAGAATACATTCTAACATATAATGTTTAGTAAAGTTTGTTTACATTAAAATCTTTAATAAAGTTAGATTAATATTGCATCCATTTGTATTAAAAGTCGGCACAACAAATTCATTTAATGCAAGTCGTGATAAGATGAACATTACTTATTTAGTGAAACCATACACAAAACCGGAATTAAAGAACTTATCTCAAAATCCAAAACCATGAATGAATTTTCCTCAACAGAATTACAAATTTTGAATCCTCATCGGCATATTAAAGATTCACATGGAATACAAAATCTAAACCCTAACCTAGTCATGTCAATATAGTTGCTTCTTCAATGGAATTGAAAAAAAAAAAAAAAAATCAAATACACATACTCTTAAAAGAGACTGTATTACTGTAATAAAAACAGTGTAATAAAATCGTAAAGTATGTACTCTTCGTAAGGCCAGAAATTTGGGCAATGAAATTGTAACTCTTAATTTTTTCAAGACATCTGAATCACAATTTTGTACAACACATGTACGCTACCACAATTTTGCCGATATTCTATACCATTTTAGTCATGTTATAAATAAATATATATATACAATGTAACATCCTACTTTTGATAATAATGAATAAAATAAATATCGTTTACTTAAGGGTGTGTTATTATTTAGTTAAGTTAAATAAAATATAGAGTGTGAGCTTGGATAATAAAAGATGGAATAAAGAATGGTGATAGGTCTTAGGTCCATAGGCTTAAGGGGTATATAACACCCTTAAACCTCCTAAAACCATAAAACCCTCATTTCCACCAACCTTGCCTCCCTACACACTCAAAAACACACAAAAAGTACTCTCCCATTACGGATCATATTTGAATCCAAACCAAGAAGGGTTTGCGTTAGATCTTCGTCATACAAGAAAGAAACATGTCAATAATCATGTGTTGAATCAAACAATAGCTAGAAGTGAACCAAAAATGTACGTTGTAGAGTAAAGGTTAAGTTTGTAAGGTCGTTTGCCCTAAGATTTGATACTAAGGTAAATCGGGCCTTATTATGTAAGAAAAATGGCAACTTAAACTTAAACGAGATGTTCGGATTGAAACGGAACAAACGAGTAATGTTTAGACCATGTTAGAATGAGAAAAACAGAGTTTTTATTCCCAAAACTCGATTCATCGGCGAAACTGGCATAACAGGACGTAAGAAACTGATCTAGTATGGAAAGGCATTAAACGGATCGAATTGAACCAAACGAATAGAATAGAATGGCAAACGACTCGAATCGAATTGAGACTCGATTAGATTAGAATTGTAATTTGATTAGAATTATGATTCGATTAGAATTGTGATTCGATTAAAATTGTAATTTGATTAGAATTATGATTTGATTAGAATTATGATTCGATTAGAATTCTGTTTCGATTAGATTGGTTCACACTTTAGTTTTCTAATGGACTTTTGGTAAAGACCTAATAATGAAAATAAAATTTTTCTAATCCCAGCTTTATCCCATCCAGGGACTCTGCCCATTGGACCCCGCTAGGAGCTGCCACCCATATAACCATGCTGCTAGGGGTGTTGCCCCCGGACCCTCATTTGTTGAGGGTTTTATTAACCACAACATTGCAGCCACGAACGAGACAGTATCAACGATATTGACAGTAAATCGTAAAAAAATGTGTTAAATAAAAAAATGTTTAGAAAAACAAAAAAAAACTGTTGATGTGACCTAACCATGTCCAGCCATGTGGACCAACAACGTGCTTACAATTCCAAACCATTTTACTCATGTTTATCAATTTTTTTTCACATACTAACTTATTCGATTTTCTCTTACATAAATTAGGAATTTGTTATGGATGAAACAAAAAATGAATGGCAAGATGGTTCAGGTATCCATAATAAATATATAACATTATTGGTTTGATAAAACAAATATAATAAATGTATTATTTTTCAGTGTCCAAACATGGCCCAGAAGATATATCTATGAAAGAGAATAATAAAAACTCATCCTCTAGCAAATGTAACAACGAAAGCATAAAACTTAAGGTAACTATTTTTATAATAGTCTCAATGATAAGGTAGGGTGATCGAATAATGTAAATGACCTAATTGAGGTGTGTAACGTCTATGATTAAAATTGATCTCATCACGATGCAATTGGTTAACTCCCAAACTTTTAATGTTTAATTATTATGTATTTATGTTTGTAACTTATATCTTATTATTCATGTTTTAGTTTATTGCACTGAAATAATTGTTTTTGGAAGTAGACGATAATTTTAATGTTAAAATATCACTTATTTAACATATGTAGGACTTATGACATAGATAGATCATATTGATGCTGCTTTTTTTAATGACTTAACTTTGCACACAACAATGTTTTAACCCATGACCTCCTATTTCACACCTTAATTACCTTACAATCCCACCAAAGTGGTAATGGCACGTTGATGGTACTAACTAAAATTTTTTAATAACAAATGAAAACAATTAATGTAATAAACTTTTGTAAAATATTACACGAATAAGAAAACTAGCATAAGTATTATACACTATATCACGAGCGGATTGATAAACAAACATAAACAAATATCATGTCGCAAACAGTCATTGCCGTAGAATCGCGTGGGTTTCATTTTCATATTAGTAAATATAATAACTTTGAGTGAAAAAATATGTTTATCAAATGGTCGAAAAGAAAGGTGCGAGTAATTCAATTGTAAATGCATTAAATTTTTAATGAAGTATAGATAACGTATTATAATGAATAATAATATTTTTATTCAAATTGAAATACTTCATATGCATTCCAATTCAATTTCCAAGATGTAAATAATATTATATAATTTTAGCAGTTTCATTTAGTAAATAATATTTAGGTATTTGAAAATTCTACTTTTAATTGTCAAGATGTAAATAGTTAATTACCAAGATGAGATTATGGGTTAAAAAAGCGTGTAGGTGGATGGACTCATCAAATTTCCATTGATGAACCGAAATCAAAAATCAGAAAGAATACTCCAAAGGGCCCCAACGACTTCCTATCTACATATATGGGTCCTTTTTATTAATTATTATGTCATATTGGGTGATTTTACATTAAATGGGCATGGCATATCTCATTGAGATCAATTGGATTAGACGTGTGTAAACCGGGTATTTTCTTAGGAACCAGATATTTTTTTGACTAAATAAGAACTGGAACCGACCCAACAGACATATATGGATACCTGACAAAACCGGATAGGGTATGACTGGGTATGGTTCCTACCCGAATACATGGTACAATTATAACAACCGTCACATTTTAGAGGGATAATATTCTATATTATTGTTAGGATTGTGTATATCTTTAGTTTGCTTATAGTCTGTTAATTATGTACGGTAAATGCCCACTTGGGCACATGAAATGAAAAACTTGGAGAAATGATGATCCTATAAAAGGGTCACTTTCACCCATTTCTCCAAATATAACTTCCTACAAAACTTCAACTAAATCTCTCTTCTGTGTTTGCAAAATTAAGATCCGAGTGTTGTTAGTGATTCCCGCTAACTAACAACACGGATTGATCCGAGTAAAATTGTGAGATCCATTATATAGGACCTACATTAAGTAATTATGCATCTCTTATACGTCATGGGTTTTGTTGAAATATATATAATTTCAGTTAACAGAAAACTAATATTAAAGAGTTTTCTATTTCTTGTTGCTGGTATATCAAAAATGACAGTTGAGATGTTGCCAGCTTATTGAGCAAGTGAAGTGGAGAAGGCGTCATGTAGCAGCAGTTGGGTCTCGTGTGTTTAAGCCACACCTAATTGCTTGTGTTTTAAATCTAAATAGACGAAGACGCGTTTAACTAACACCCAAATATATATGTTTTTCTAATCTTATATGTTAAAAACTTCATCTGAGCCGTCATCTTTATTTATTTGGCTGAGAGTTTCAAATACGAAATTATTTATGCATGTAATAGATTGAAAGGCTAAAGTTGATACATGCATCTTGATCTCAAATCTACTAGCGATTCATTTCGTGATAATGAGTTGACGAAACGTAAAAAAATCAACAAGTTACAATACATAATTTATGCATGAGAACTCAACGAATCCAGTAACCCACTAGTTATTTAGTCTAGTGCAATATAAGATAAAGCATCTAAGAATCAAAACTAGAATATAACATATTAACATTTGAAACGCATTAATTCTTTAATCAACCATAAACATAGTATAGAATACTCAATTTTCATTCTACAACTTTCCATATACCGATAATTTGGAGTTTTCTTTCTACAACTTTCGATATACTAATAATCAGCAGTTTTACTTCATTCCAACACATTTATGCAAGCATCGGCAACTTGTTTGTTTCATCCTCCATTCCATTCAAGGTGTCATATAATGGTGTGTTTAATGTTTCTGGCAAGAAGAGTGTAAGAATACCGCCCACAATTCCACATGCCCCAAACACCATAAACGAAAGACTAGCATCCATTACTACCACGAAAGGTACTAGTATGGCTCCTATTTGTCCCACTTGCCTTGCAGATCCAAGCGCCGCATTTCTGACTACAGTTGGAAATAACTCCATTGCGTATACGTACAACAAATTATAAGTTCCGGCCATTCCAAATATTCCCAAAACTCCGCACATTGTTCTCAATACCTTCCAATTCCCTTGGCTTCCCATCAAGCTGCCTATAAGACAAAAGATCCCACTAAACCACTGTGTTCCAACTCCTAATGGCTTCCTTCCAAACCTATCTATTAATATTGCAGTCAAAAGATATGCTGGCATCTCTGCAGCGGAATTGAGTAGCACACTAAGGTAGATATTGGTTTCAAGGTTTGTGGCATTTAAGTTTAGTCCAAAGTACACACACGCACTAGTAAAGTTGATTACCATAAGAAGAATCAAACGTTTTCTTGTTAATGGTGACTTGATCACGTCTAATACTGACCCCGTGATAACTTCATCCATACCAATTTCTACAGTACTCCTTTGATAACAACTCCTGGCTTCCTTTTCAAGGACAAGGTACACATTTTCAGGGAGGTTTTTTCCATTTGATTTAGCAATCTTGTGCATGATTTTCATAGCTTCATCAGTTTTACCATGAACAAGGTACCAACGAGGGGATTCAGAGATGAAAGGGAGCATGAAAACAAGAAAGATAATGGAGGGTATCGAAGAAGCAATGTAAAGAAAACGCCATGATTGAAATATGTATGCAATTCCTGAGAGAAGAGCTATCCCGGTTGAGTAAAAGTAGAAGGTGGACATGCCGGCAATACCTCGCATGCTAGGTCCTATGGGTTCAATGGCGAGGACGAAGGCACATACACCAACCCCACCGCTGCTGAAGCCAGTGAATAAACGGAGGACGACGTAGATCCAATAGCTAGGGGAAATGGATGTTAACAGGCCAAAAATGATGTTCATAAGGCATACAATCATGAGTGATCCTTTTCATCCCAATCTGGTATCAGATAGGTGACCAAATACTCCACCAGCTACATAATAAGACGAACCATTTAATCTGTAGTCATTTAATAACTTTATTTTTCTGAACTAGATATGAGATATATATTGTTTCAAATAATACAAACTTACCCCGACGTACAATGCATTCACTATTGTTTACTACTTTAACACATATATATTTCAAGTTAATTTAAATTAATAGGTTGACACTTATAAAAGAAGTAGTTGCTTGGAACAATTGTTGTAGGTTTAAGGCGTGTGCATCATTTTATGACTTTAATCAACAATTGTGTGCATCATTTTATGACTTTAATCAACAATTGGATACGACAAAAGATGCTTCTACAAATAACAAGTTTTTGTTTTAATAAGTGAAAATGATGTGTGAAAATTAGTTATGAAATCAGACCAGATGATTCCTGTATGTAAGGATTTAATCATCATATTATTGTCCGCGAGCTTCTGTAACTATGTTACTACTGAGCTTATGTAACTCTGTTGATAACAAACTACACCAATCTATAATTGTTTTGCTACCGATTAATAACAACTTGCTACTAATATTCAGTCACTATAAAACTCATTATGAATGCTACGGATTAGCGAGACCCTCGCCAAGGATGTTGCCCTAGACCTTGCCTGGGCGATGCCTCCTTGAATCTTTAGTTTCAATGGCCTCATAACTTGGATTATAGTAGGCTTGGATAAGTGATTTCTCATATGGCCACATAGTTTGTATTAATGTATATGTTGGGTTTAATGTGGAGACTTGATTGTTTTGGGTCCGGTTGAAGAGAACTATGGAGCAGGAAATTAGAATATCAAATGGGTTGACCCACATTGTTTTAATTAAGCCCATATTAGTTTTCTTGGTGAACAAGTAGAAAACCCTAATCTTGTATATATATATATATATATATATATATATATATATATATATTTAGCATTGTACTTGTAATTCCTCATCACGAGTGAGGCAGAAAGCAATAACAAAGTATCCAGGTTGCAGCCCTTGGACGTAGGTCAGCCGGCCAAACCACGTAAAATCTTGTGTGTTCATCTTCGTTTATTTTTTTCTCTTCCAAATTATTTGTGTGTGTGTGTGTTGCAATACCCGAATCCCAAACGAGTGGTATCAAAACCGTGGTTACGGTTACACACGGGAGAAACACCATAGCGAGAGGATAGTTTGGGTCAAATTAGGGTTTAGTGTTTTTGCAACCGGCCATCAACTCAGTGTTCGATTATAAGGTTCTGGTCTCATTATGTGAAGAGGTAGGTCCCAGCAGAGCCCAGTTGGACCCGCAAGACTCACCTTGAACAGGGACGTCTGCGCGGTTGGACCCGCAAGACTCACCTTAAACAGAGACGTCTGCGCAGTTGAACTCGCAAGACTCCTGAGGGACGTCTGCGCAAACACCAACCGGATCCGCAGGACCAACCATGCTCAGAGACGCGACGTCCTTACGCGCAGTACGCAAGCTGTTCCCGCAGGAAAAGCCTCCCAATGGTGACGTACTCCACCTGTTCCCGCAGCTACGGATACTAGCCATAAGGGAAGGCTACCCGCACAGCAAGGCTACACGCACAAGGCACTAACTCTCAAATAATTCAGTAGTCACCTGAAGAAGGAATGAGCAAGCCGGGAATACTCCCGCACAAAGCCGGGAATACTCCCGCCCAAATGAGCCAGTCCGTACGCAACTGGAGGATCTTTTGTACTGTACCTGCCAAGGTATGAACAAAAGATCTGACCAAAGCGGCGACAGCTCACTGACAACAGTACGACGAGCAGCACGCTCTAGTACTTAAAGTCACTATCAGCCGCTGCCTACTCACCAACCCTCATCGTGGCACGTGCGTAGCCTGCAGTTGGTGGAAAAGGGAACAGTACACAGCCGGCCATGTCACTATCAGCCGCTGCCTACCCACCAACCACTAGCATGGCACGTGCGTAGCCTACAGTTGGTAGAACAGGAATATTATACAGCCGGCTGTACCTTCTTGGACACCTACCTTCGGCTATAAATACCCCAACACCTTGGAACGGTATTATCATCTTATCATCTTCTCTCTAGCTATTTTTCTTAATATACACTTATATTCAAGAGCAATCTAGTCTGATTCTCACGCCGGAGGGTGGTCACAAGGAGGTAGACGAGCTCACGGTGTCTGTTTTGCAGGTCGTCAGAAGAATAACCATCTTGCCAGACCTAACCCTCGTGGGAAACATCTACTTAACCCCCAGATTATCCGTAATCTGCCCGGGGTCACTTAGTGTTTCTTCATTGGCGCTATCCGTGCATAAAAGCTAGAACTTATTCTTTTTCAGTTTTTTCAAAACTTCTGGAAAGATGGTTAAGGTTACTCCGGTGCCAAGGCCAGCGAGTGACCAAGAAACCCCGGTAACCACAACCCCAGCTACTGGGGGGAACACCGGCGAGTACACAATTTTTACGAACACTACCCCGGTTACCCAAGCCGGGGCAAGTGCAGTAAACAATCTTTCACTGGGATGCACCGATGCCCAGTTGGAGAGACAACAGACGAGGCTCCCCCGCCAAACACTCAATCAAGTTAAAGCGTGGGCCGAAGCACGTCAGAAGGAATTCCAAGCTGAGTTGGATGAACGCTTGCGTTCACTCCAACAGGCTGACGAATTCGGAAGCACTCAACAGCTCAACATAAGCAGTGAGTGGGAGTACTCGGACGATGATCGGGAGGAATCCGACACCGACGCAAACCCTCGCCATAGAGCGAAAGGGAAGCGTAAGGAAACGGACTTCCAACCGAGAAGGAATTTCGGAGAAACCTTCAAACCAAGGAACGCGGGGGGAAACCCACGTGACTTCTCCAAAACCTTTAGACCAACTGCTGCAAATGCGGGAACGTCCAAGTTTGCAAGGGACATTGCGGAAGCAATCGCCCCGAGAAGTGCCAAACAGATGTCCAACATCGGCACTTATGATGGTATATCCGACCCAGACGATCACTTGAACAGATTCATAGCAGGGGCAACCGTCAGCAACTGGACGGAACCCACGTGGTGTTATATGTTCCAGATGACGCTGGTTGGAGCAGCCAGAGCGTGGTTTGACCGTCTACCGGTCCACCACATCTACGATTGGGCGGACTTCCAGCAAAAGTTCAGCCAACACTTCAGTCAACAAAGAAAGTATACCGAAGAGCAATGGACGATCCTCAACTGCATCCGAGAGGAAGATGAGTCTTTACTAGACTTCATCACGCGCTTCAATTCAAAGAAGCTAAGTCTGGGCACTATTAGCGAAGATCTTGTTCGCGCTGCTTTCATCCAGGGCGCGAAGGACCCAGAGCTCATCCGCACCTTAACGGGTAAAGACGGCATGCCATCCACGTGGGATGCCATCATGACAGCAGCTAAACGCTTCGCGGAAACGGAAAAGCAACTGGGTAGAGATCAGAGCACAAACCTCTACACCCAGAAAACAAGAGAAAACAACGTCCTCACCGCCCGACTAAACAAAAAGAGGAAGCTAGGCATTTGGCAGTCAAGGGTAAACTTTGACACCTCATCCAGCTCTCGCCCTCGGTTAGGCGGAAAGGATAACATGCAGTCGTCGAACCGGAACGTCAGATGGATGCCACTCACCAAAAGCGTCACCGAGATATTCGCCACCGAGAGACTCCCATGGCCAGAGGCTCCAATTATCCGACAGCGTCCAAACGCTAATCAAAGCAAATTCTGTGACTTCCACAGGACAAGAGGCCACACCACGGAGGAATGCTTAGACTTGAAGGACATCGTCGAAACATTTTTCAGAGATGGGAAACTCACGCACCTCGTGGCGTAATGAACGCTGAGCAGGCTAATGCGTGTAGAACCCCAGTTGGGGAAAACACGAATGAAACTGCAGCTTCAATGTTTGAGACTACATACTGCGTAAACAACGAGATTCCGAACCAGGTGAATATCGGCTCCAAAGGCTCGTTGACACTCCCATCCCAAGAACAGGGGAGTTCAATTACACAGGTTGCATGTAGATCAATTCAAAACTTGTAAAGAAAAGGCCCAGAGCCACTTCTAATGGAAATGATTCTCCTTATCACATTGACGCTGATGGTCTTACACTGATATGCCGGTATTCACCGCATAAATAAGTGGGGAAGTAAGTCGTTGCGTGTGGACGGCGGCAAAACCCGCATAAGCACAAAAAACGATAAAAAGTTCTAACAGATGAGGACAACCTTCACGCAGGTCAGTTATAGGAGTTCGGTCATCCCACTAAATGAAAGTGCCGGTCCTACCCGCACAATCATGATAGAGGAAACTGAACATTAACCTATTGACAACCGCGCGTCGAAAGGTTTAACTTATTCAAAACACTGATATGCCGGTATTCACCGCATAAATAAGTGGGGAAGTCGTTGCGTGTGGATGGCGGCAAAACCCGCATAAACACAAAAAATGGCAAACCTTCACGCAGGTCAGTTATAGGTGAAGATTGGTCATCCCACTAAATGAAAGTGCCGGTCCTACCCGCACAATCATGATAGAGGAAACTGAACACTAACCTATTGACAACCGCGCGTCGAACGGTTAACTTATTCAAAACACTTGAAAAATTGCTAAGTTAAACTAAAGTATGCACGAGCGAATCATATATTGTTTTTGCGGAAAAACAAGTGCCAAATTAACCTATAATATGCATGAGAAAGTCATATAACGTTTATAAAGCAAGTCATCCAGTGAAAGTGGCGGTCCTACCAGCACAAACATTTATATTTCATAAAAAATTCAAGCATTACAAGAATGGCCGGGTATCTACCCGCCTACAGAAATATAAATCTATCCTAACGGTGGGAAGGGATCTCAAGGTTCAAACTTCAGGACCACTCCCTCCAAACCCACTTGTACCCGCACCATCAGTTGGCTGTGGCGGTTCAAGAAAAGTCTTGAGAATGGTTAGCCCATCATCAGCAGCAGCAATTTCGTTCACCTTCTCCACCACCGGATGCGGGAAGGCAGCATAATGGTTCACTGCTTGGTCATAGGCAGCTTCAGTGTCCATGTCATAAAGAGGGAAGTTGGAAGGCGGGATTCCCTTCTCAACAAACCCCAGACCAAGCAAGAAACCAGCCTTTTCCCCATCCTCATGAGAAGCGTTGAGGGCTGCGCTCATGGCATCGTCATAAGATGTGTTCGTGAAGATCCGATGCACAACCTACAAGAAAAAATATATCAAACCTTTTCCAAGCACAAAGAAAAGCGTAAAGACGTTATGAAGCTAACCAGAGCCTCTTGAAGGGCAGCTTGAGCTTGGTTACGGGCGCGTTCGGCTTCATTTTTGTTAAGGTTGGCAAGCAACACTTCCTTAGCAGCAGCCTCTTCAACGCCCTTCAGCTTACGCTCAGTATGGTCAAGCATACCCCTCTGATCCAAAATCTCTTGGAGCTTCTTGGCGTCTTCCATGGCCAAGGCATCATGAGTCTGCTGGAGCTTCTCTAATTTGGATTTAAGTTCTTCAACTTCAGTGCATAGAGGCTCAGCAACAGCTTCAGCCTTGGTGGCCCTCTCAGTTGCGTTCCGTGCAGTTTCCTTAGCCAACCGAAGCTGTTCGTTAACAGCTTGGGCAGCCTTGGAACGAGCCTCGAGACGGGCCTGAACTTCAGCCTCGAGGGCCTTGAAGGCCTTTTCCTTTTCCGCAGCAATTGCGGAAAGTCTCCTGTTCTCCTCCCGGATAGCCCGCGCCTGAGCCACTTCTTGGATACGCGCAGCCTTTAACTTGTCGTTTTCATGACAAAGCAACTCGACGCGCGGCTGCATCCGGGCAAGGAGAATCCGAAGCTCATTTGTCAGCCTACCCTCCTGCTGCATCCGGGCAAGGAGAATCCGAAGCTCATTGGTCAGAAGAATAACCATCTTGCCAGACCTAACCCTCGTGGGAAACATCTACTTAACCCCCAGATTATCCGTAATCTGCCCGGGGTCACTTAGTGTTTCTTCATTATGCTTACATCCAAACAAAATAAAAGGAAAAATTTGGAGTTTCATTGTTCAGTGCCTTTTTCATTTGTAAGCCACTGCCACCATATAAATTATTGTGTTCTTTTCTTTTTGTCTTTGTGGAAGAAACGCTACTGCCACCATTGTGATTTGTGTGTTGGATCACAATTTTTTTTTGTCTCATACGTAAACGTGAAGTCAACAAATAATACCATGGTGGCAATTCTATTTTCAATGAAGAAGAAATCGATCAGGTGTATTCTTTCTCTGTTCGTCTTTTCAGTTTCTTGATTAAGGTTTGTTAATCGATTTTGCATCAGGTTTTAGTTTTGGTTTAGGCTTCGGGTTTGATTATCGGGTTTTGACGTTTGTCGGGCAGTGTAGCCGGGTGGTTTTGTGGTGATCAGGTGGGGTTATTTTGTTTGTCCGAGATTATTTTTTCTATTTTGTTACCGAGATCAAAATTCGGAAATTCTCAGTTTGAGATACTGGCCGAGAGCGGGAAACTTTAGATTAAGAAGTTTGATGGTAAAGACTTTGGTTGGTGGAAAATGCAAATGAAGGATCTGCTAGTTCAGAAGGATTGGACATGGTATTGGGTGAAAGACCGGAGAAGATAAAATCAGATGAGTGGGAGACTTTGAATAAGAAAGCCAAAGAAGTTGTTAGATTGTCGTTATCGAAGGATGTTGTATTCAACATCTTGAAGGAAACCACAACGCGTGGGATAATGAATTCTTTGTATAATATGTATGAAAAGCCTTCGGCAGCTAATAAGGTATTCATAATCCGTGAACTGGAGAACATGAAGATGAAAGAAGGAAGTTCACTTACAGTACACATCAACAAATTAAACTCGATTTTGTCAAGACTTGGGTCAGTTAGTATCAAATTAGAGGATGAGGTTCAGGCTCTACTACTGTTATCGTCCTTGCCTGATAGTTGGTCAGGGACTGTTACAACGATTACTAGTTCTACTAGTGAATTCACTTTTGATGGGATTCAAGATCTTATTTTGAAGACGCCAGGCGAAGAAATTCCGGTGAATCGTCAAATGAGTTAATGTTTGTTGGCAGAGGAAGGAAAAATAATAGAGGTAGTGGGAGCGGGAACATGAAAAGCAGTCAGTCTAGGACTCGGAAGGATGTGGTATGTTGGAACTACAACGAGGCATGACACTTTAAGATTCAATGTTTGAATGATAAGAATGAAAAGAAAGAAGTCAACACTACAGAAGAATACTTAGAGGATGAGGCTTTAGTTATTAGTGTTGAGGATAATGTTGATTTTTGGGTGATGGATTTTGGTGTTTCATTTCATGCTTGTAACATCCGGCCCCTCGCACCACCAATATTGTCCGCTCTACCCACGAAGAGCTCACGGATTTGTTTTTGGTTGCCCAGATGGAGACTTCCTAGGAGGCCACCCATCCTAGTACTACTTCCACCTAAGCACGCTTAACCGTGGAGTTTTCATGTGCTCCACAGCTAACTAAGCCCAAAACGCGTTGGTGATTTAAGAGGCAGGACATTTACTTATTAACCAAGGATCTCTCTTGTCCACGGCCAATGTGGGATTTTCCTAAGAGTGGGACGATGTTGCGTTTGCCAAGGGTGTTACAAACAACCCCCCTTTGGACTCATCGTCCTTGATGAGGCGTGTCTCATCATCCCGAACGGCACAAGAGTGTCTCTGATACCACCTGTAACATCCGACCCCTCGCACCACCAATATTGTCCGCTCTACCCACGAAGAGCTCACAGATTTGTTTTTGGTTGCCCAGATGGAGACTTTCCAGGAGGTCACCCATCCTAGTACTACTTCTACCTAAGCACGCTTAACCGTGGAGTTTTCATGTGCTCCACAGCCAACTAAGCCCAAAACGTGTTGGTGATTGAAGAGGTAGGACATTTACTTATGAACCAAGGATCTCTCTTATCCACGGCCGATGTGGGATTTTCCTAAGAGTGGGACGATGTTGTGTTTGCCAAGGTTGTTACAAACAACCCCCCCTTTGGACTCATCATCCTCGATGAGGCGTGTCCCATCATCCCGAACGGCACAAGAGTGTCTCTGATACCACCTGTAACATCCGACTCATCGCACCACCAATATTGTCCGATCTACCCACGAAGAGCTCACGGATTTGTTTTTGGTTGCCCAAATGGAGACTTCCCAGGAGATCACCCATCCGAGTACTACTTCCACCTAAGCACGCTTAAACGTGAAGTTTTCATGTGCTCCACAACCAACTAAGCCCAAAACGCGTTGGTGATTGAAGAGGCAGGACATTTACATATGAACCAAGGATCTCTCTTGTCCACGGCCAATGTGAGATTTTCCTAAGAGTGGGACGATGTTGTGTTTGCCAAGGGTGTTACAATGCTACCCACTGCAGTGAAGCATTGTAGAATTTGAAGAAAGGTGATTTTGGTAAGGTTAGACTGGCGAACAATGATGTTCTTGATGTTACGGGCATGAGGGACATGAATTTAGTTACTTCAGCTGGTTCATGGACCTTGAAGGATGTCATAGTGATTCGAAGCTTAAAGAAAAAGTTCATATCTGTCGGGCAGTTGGATGAACAGGGACATGAGGTTAAATTTGGGACGGGCAGTGGAAAGTTGTGAAGGGAAATCTTGTTATCGCTCGATGAAGAAAGGGGGGTTCGCTGTATACGGTCAGTTTATCATCTGAGTCTAGTGGGTAGAAGAAGATTTGTTTTGCAGGAAATAAATCCAGAGCCACATGTCAGATTCAGGTTGAACATGCTAGAAGAGGTTCAGAAAAAACAGTCAGGGGTTTTCGTGGTAGTGGGAACATTGGCAGCCAGTTAGTCAAAGCTTTAGCAAGAGTTACCAGACAGTGGGTTAAGAAAATCAGCATTTCAGCGGTTAATATCTCTCTAGAAGATTACTTGCTTAATATGAAAAGTGTTGTTTGTTCTCAAGGTATTCCGGGATTCGGCAGTTCGTGTAAGTGGGAGCCGGTAGAGACAGAGAACGAGTTGGTGGCAGTTGTAGCCATGACTGATGTGTTGAAACTCGGGGGAGCTTCAACGGGTGTTCAGGTTAACGGATGAGAAGGCTGATGCAACCTAGGAAGACGAGAAAGATTACAAGAGGTACAAGCGAACATCGATAGACAGTTTGAAGATTATCAAGCCTCCAAGTGGGAGATTGTTGGGTTTAATGTGGAGGCTCGATTGTTTTGGGTCCGGTTCAAGAGAACTATAGAGCATGAAATTAGAAGATCAAATGGGTTGGCCCACTTTGTTTTAATTAAAGCACATATTAGTATTCTTGGTGAAAAAGTAGAAAACCCTAATCTTGTATCTATGTGTATTTAGCCTTGTACTTGTAATTCATCATCACGAGTGAGTCAGAAAACAATAAAGTATCCTGGTTGCAGCCCGTGGACGTAGGTCAGCCGATTAAACCACATAAAATCTTGTGTGTTCATCTTCGTTTATTTTTTCTCTTGCGATTATTTGTGTTTGTGTGTGTTGCAATACCCGAATCTCTAACAATATATTTTGATTTCGTATATGGTCTTCAAGTAAATCCCGATACCAAAATAGTTTGATGGCATTAAAATAACCGATAGTAATTGGAGATTGACTGGGAAAGTTTGGATGAAGATTATAAAAATTATATCTAACATTTTAATATTGTTTTTCTCACTCAGCTTTTATAGATTTATATTGTGTGTTTTTCAGAGTTTTGTAATAACGCAACATGAGATGAAAAGTATGATAAACATAATTAAAAATTATAAAAATGTATAAATAAGCTTAAAGTTGCATATTTAAATAGTCCTTTTGATGTAAAAATACCAAATTGTATTTGACTGAACTGAAAAAGTTAACTTGAGTTGGCTTAAAGGAACTAATATGTAACAAAACACTTATTGATTTAATACATATACTATTAAAACAACATATTCTAGCTCTTTTCTATTGGTTGATTTTATTACTTTCCAAAAATAACGAACATTTTTAAAATTATAAGTTTATTATGGTATTGGTTTCAATGTTAATCGATTAGGGTACTTGGAGACTTGCAGCTGATTAAATATCACTAGCCCTTATCTAATCAACTTTTATTTTAATTTTTATTTTATTTTATGTGCCAAGTTCTAATTGTATATATTTTATGCTCAAATAAAGTTTTAGCATATATTACCCATTATGAATTTTTCATATAATCTTGAACAAATACTTTTATGGTTCTAGGTATATCACAAGATTAAATTTTGATGTTCATTCATATATTCGTATATGAAACGTCACATGATATATTAGGGCATAGTTGTTTTCCCTACGTTTAATTGTTAAATGGTCCTATATGTTTATTTACTTTTCTGATGGTCAAACATTAAGTCTACGCAAGTTTCTCTCTCTCTCTTTTTTGGTGGACTTGGTTATAAACATAAGTTACGACAGTTTCAGATAAATTAGGGCAATGGACGGAAGGACAGGAGCATATTAATATGTAACTCTTTCTATATCTTATGTATTTGGTCATTCTAATTCAGTTGTCGAGATATGTGGTTTTTTTACTGATTTTCTGTTCGTATATATATTGAAGAGGGAACAGTGATTAGCAACTATGGGCATATCTTTAGTCTCATAACACATCTACAAAAGTTGCTCTTGTATTAATCTAAATGGAAATGATACCAACCTTCTTATGAAGTTTATACATCGACGCTTGTTATGGAGATCACAAGTTCTTTTATTTATTCGATTGTAGTTACAAATTCTTCATGTCGACTGTCGAGGCGCGTATTATGGAGATCACAAGTTCTTTTATTTATTCGATTGTAGTTACAAATTCTTCATGTCGACTGTCGAGGTTGCCCTCAGGCCAACAAAGTAAGTTATACTTTGCATGCTCTTGTGTTTTTTGTATCTCATTGTTTGGGGTTTAATGATTTTTAATTAGTGTTATATTATTTTGATTTAAGGTCTTGAAACCGCAGGTTAAATTCATTGGTAAAAAAATATTTGGCAACTTACAATAGTCAGTAAACAAGCAGACCCTCACATGAGAACGTCAATATTTATCCAAGTTATAATGATTGTTACTGGTTACAACTTACAATATTTATTTGTTATCAACTGTATGATTTGCTCATGATCATAGGGTGGTGTTTAACATATTTGATGTGAGAATTTGAAATGTTATGAAAGATTTCAAGGGAAGCGCAAATGAATTTGCATTTGGAGGACATGGCGGTTTTGCTTGGGGGTGGGGGGGGGGGGGGTATATTCAGGTAATAAATTTGTGAGGTTCATTTAACTCTCATGTGCTTCTTTCATTTGTAATTAAGTGAGGATGAGGGTCACAGTTAACATCACACAGAAGATTTGAAAGGCCATTTGTACGTCACAAGTTGCCAAATTGTAGTCGGGGAAAGTCTATATCTCACCATTTATCTAGATGGACCACCAAAGGTATATCTAACTTAATGCACTATTGTTTATTAATTTACTTCTTAATAAGTATCTTGAAAATAATAACTATATGTTTCAAAACCTATTTAATTTCTGAATGTTGATTGAAGATGAAACAGAGACATATGTGTGAATTAAATGATCAGTGAATGGTTATTTACATGGTGAACTTTACTCTATTAGATTGTAAACAAGTTGCTCAATCAAATGTTTCAAAATTCAATTGGTTGTAAATTTGATTATAAAATAGTCAAAAATGCAGTGTTTTAATAGTTGTAAACGAGTCAGCTTTTAATTTTGTTTTTAGTTTATGCAGATTATAAGTTCAAGATTTGAAGATGCATTACTGGTTCGATGTTAACTTTGCTGCTGAATTTCGCTTCGAGTATCTATTTCGAACACTCATTTCTGGTTGAGTATTGAAATTCAAAGACGCATTCGATTGGTTCTAATTTTGAATACTAATTGTCAAAAATGCTAATTGCTGTTTGAAATCATGTGTTTATTGGATGATTTATATTTTTCCACACATGACGTCGATCTACGGGTCAATAACCTATTATTAAAGATAAAGAAAGAAACACGCTATTATGCATAAAGATTAATGACGTTTATCCACACACCTATCTAGTACTGTCCATCACATGATGCCATGCGTGATGGGTATTTTTTTTGTCTTGACAAACATAAATTTTAGTCTGCATCATTCATTTAATCTTTGATGGATATATACAGGGACATAATGTTGTAGATAAATTAAGAAGTTAAATTGTCTGGAGGGAAAAGAACAAATTAGAGTTGGGCTATGATGATAACGTTGC
This sequence comes from Bidens hawaiensis, assembly GCF_021521415.1. Lineage (NCBI taxonomy): Eukaryota > Viridiplantae > Streptophyta > Magnoliopsida > Asterales > Asteraceae > Bidens > Bidens hawaiensis. Next base: position 140,832 of record NW_027491613.1, on the reverse strand, counting down.
CTTAATTAAAGAAAAGAAATCATTTATAAAAAAATAAATAAATAAAAGAAAACAAAACAAAAGAAGAGTCAAGTTGCAAAGATTTTTGGTGTACAAAGTATATTCTTTCTTTTGGTTGCTTTTGATGGGGTAAGTCATAAGTGTCATCCGAACCAATATTGGTTCGGAAGATAAAAAAGTAAAGCCAAAGAAATGACTGACAAATACATCACATAGGATGGAAGAATAGCCATCCGAATTAAAGATGGTGGTCGGGACTTATGAGGAATTGATCATGCATATAAGAACATTTACAATCATAGCGAGTGAGATACGTACTATAGTGTGTACCATTCATGACATAGTACTAATACATTGGTGCATTACTAGAAGGACCATAGTTTAACCATATAACTACGATAATCACATTAAATGGCATTTTGGAGCAATGACCATATATGTTGCCAACAAAGTTAGCATTGAGTTCTAATATCACATCAAAGGTTGATAAATGTAAAATGAGACAAAAAGTTTGGGGGAAATTTATGATTTGATTTCGTCAACTTGAAATAGACTTACAAAGCTGTTTATATATAAAGATTAATGATGTGGCTTGAAAAATTATGAATAACAACGCACTCTTCTTAATTAAGTAAACATACTATCTTACTAATCTATTAAATTAATACAATTTTGCCACATGTCTTTCTACTAGGGTGTCCACCTAGGCCTTCATGTCATCTCATTTCCATTCTAAGACTCTCTAATATGATGCCATGTGACATCTCACATACTATTTAAACCTTATAATTTTCCATCATCATTTTAATCATTTTAATCTCTCTCTCTCTCTCTCTCTCTCTCTCTCTCTCTCTCTCTCTCCGGTAATTTCCACCATCGAGATTAATCGTTTTCCGGTAATGGCCAACAATGTTATTTGATTTTCCGGCAAGGTAATATCTTTTCCGGTAAGGTTTTCCGATATGGTTTTATATTTATTTTAATTGTTATATGATTTTGTAATAATCTCTTTAGGTTGTATATCAAAATCTAAGATTGAATTGATATTTTGAAGTTATTACGGTTTTCCGGTAAGATTTTTGTTTTCCGTTTTTGTTTGTATTTAATCTCTCTCTCTAACTCCACCATCCACCATCTTCTATATTCCGGTAATGTAGATCGAGATTAATCGTTTTTCGGTAAGGTTATATATTATACTTTAATGCCCAACAATGTTATATGATTTTCCGGCTAGGTTATATCTTTTTCCGGCAACATCATATTTAATTGCTAGAATCTGAATAACATACACATATGTAAGAATATTTTACATATATATGTAAGTTTAAATTTTACACAAGGAATTGAATAAGATTTTGTCTTTCTAAAAGATGAAGTTCAAGTCGATGGTCATAAAAAAATATATAATTTAAAAGTAGAGCAGAGTACGTATTAGTAGATTTTACTTAACTATCGATATATTTGATAGCATCCGATTCATCAAAGCATAAATATATTAGAGAGAATGAGTAAATCTTTGGGATTGTATTTTCAAATAGCAAAGGTTTGAAAATGTGTACTTTGTGTATTATGCTCTTCACACTCTAATTATAAATCAAATTCCGTTAATATATTTACAATATTATCAATGAGTAATTTAAACCACCCATTAATTATAATCATTGGCTTGGTTCAATAGATTAAAAAAAATCATTTACTTGGATAGATTAACGTTAGTTTTTCATGGTGTAATTATGCTGCCATATTTAAGTTAAATTTGAAATTTGTAAATGGTAAGTCAATATTCTAAAACGTCTAAACTTATCATCATTACAATTTATTATTTTCTAAAACGATTTGATTTAAAAAGTTTGAATTTCCAGATTTAAATTAAAGTTGATTTTTTAATTTAATTGCTGGTCAAACGTTTAAGTTGGTAAGTTAAACGATTTGATTTAAAAATTTTAAATTTTCAAACGATTTGATTTAAAAAATTTAAATTTCCAAATTTAAATTAAAGTTGATTTTTTTATTTAATTGTTGGTCAAACGTTTAAGTTGGTAAGTTAAACGATTTGCTTTAAAAAGTTTAAATTTCCAAACGATTTGATTTAAAAAGTTTAAATTTCTAAATTTAAATTAAAGTTGATTTTTTTATTTAATTGCTGGTCAAACGTTTAAGATGGTAAGTTAAACGATTTGATTAAAAAGTTTAAATTTCCAAATTTAATTTAAAGTTGATTTTTTTATTTAATTGTTGGTCAAACGATTAAGTTGGTAAGTTAAACGATTTGATTTAAAAATTTTAAATTTCCAAACGATTTGATTAAAAAGTTTATATTTCCAAATTTAAATTAAAGTTGATTTTTTTTATTTAATTGCTGGTCAAACGTTTAAGTTGGTAAGTTAAACGATTTGCTTTAAAAAGTTTAAATTCTAAACGATTTGATTTAAAAAGTTTAAATTTCCAAATTTAAATTAAAGTTGATTTTTTTATTTAATTGCTGGTCAAACGTTTAAGTTGGTAAGTTAAACGATTTGATTAAAAAGTTTAAATTTCCAAACTTAAAATAAAGTTGATTTTTTTATTTAAATGCTGGTCAAACATTAAAGTTCAATTTAACTTTAAGTTGAACTTTTTAAATAGCTGATTAAACACACATTCATAATGTCTAAAATTACCATAACTAAAATTTATTATTTCTAAAACGATGTAATTTAAAATTTATAAATTTCCAAATTTAAATTAAAGTTGAATTTTATGAATTACTGGGTAAATATTTCATAACATGTAACATTATCACAATTAAAATTTATTATTTGTAAAACGAATATTAATATTTAATTTTCTCATTTCAGGTTATGTTCCCAACTTGATATAGCTAATTTCATGGGTTGAAGATTTGTTGATAAGATATCTTATTTTTTGTTTAATATTGATGTATATTTTTGTTATTATTCATGTATTTATGTATTTTTTCACAATTAATGTAATTTATTTGATTTTTATATAATAATCATATATAGTTGTTGGTTTTGTCCATTTAATATATTTTAATAACAATCGATGTATTAAATAAAATATATATTTTTGTATCTTATATTTATCTATTTATTAATGATAATCTTTATAATTTATAATAATTATTATAATTTTAGTAATTTTGTTATTATAAATTTATTACCTTTTCTAATTAGTTGTTACATCTTATTTTGACATAAATAATTACATTTACTCCTTACCATTTTTATATTTTAATATATTTGACTTAAAACATTATTATTTTATTATATTGTAAGATACATTATATTTTCCAAAATTTACACATTTCCATCTTTTTTGTTTGACCAATGTATATGAGGCATAAATGTCACAATTAATGCTAATGGGTGTCATCATTTGGTTATAGAAACTGTAACAATTAATGCACTATAAAAATTCGAAATATTATTTGAATTTGAATTCTAAAAAAAATATATTACAGTTGGTTATGGAAAATTTTTGTTTTCATTGTCAATATTTATTGTTTATTAGTTTCCAATCTCCACAATTTTCCTATCTTATATGTTTGATCAATTTATAATTAGACATAAATATCACAATTAATGATAATGGGTTTTTAACAAAATTGAATGCATATTTCTTTGACTGTAATAAAATAATATTAATTGTGGATCGACTAAAAAAGTAATAATTTCAAGATTACATTATGCCATGATTTTTGTAACATTTTTTGTATTTAGGATCTTTGACTATAACAAATTTCATTTAACAATTTTGGTAAACTGATTTATAACTTAAATAACAATTTATTATATTCTAATTTAATCAAATCATATGATAAAGTTTAAAGTCATTATTTATAATTATTACTTTTTATGCCATGATTTAGGATTATTTAAAGTCATTATTTAGGATTATGCCATGATTTTTGTAATATTTTTTGTATTTAGGATCTTTGACTATAACAAATTTCATATAACAATTTTGGTAAACAGATTTATAACTTAAATTACAATTTATTATATTCTAATTTAATTAAATCATATAATAAAGTTTAAAGTCATTATTTATAATTATTACTTTTTATGTGTATTCAAATTGATAATTCGAATTTCAAATAAATAAGTTGAGTATAATTTATTTATTTATTTTTGGAATTGACTATAATGTGGGTCGGTGTTTTCTAAAATTTTTAAAGTTAATAACTTTCTTTAATATTGTTGACCGACCATTTAATATATTCTAATTTAATTCATTTTCCTAATATATACTCAACATAAAATGTCAATATCTTAAATACGTGTTTATTACATTTTCTGTTGTACGGGATATTCATATACGTTCGTTAGTAATGTCTTTAATAATATTCTCATTTAAATATAACAATTAATTTCCACGTTTTTAATATATTTTTTTTATTAAAATACATGTATATATGGTATATATATTTTTGTATCATATTTTTTCACTATGTTATTTTGTTTTAATAAAAACAACTTTATTAATGTTCAAATGTTACTCATTATTAAATATATTTAATATTGATGCTAATGTTTTATTATATTTTCAAGTGGTGAAGCAAAATGAGTTTGTTTTGGTAGAATGTTTAAAGAAGTTGATGATGGTTTAATATGAAAGTACATGTTTATGTCTTTTGTTGATGTTTTTTGGTTGTTCGATGTACATTAACTTATTGTAACTTTTAACTTTTAAGATCTAGACAATGTAAATGGTTAACGTTTTGGTCCGAAAGTTTGAAGAAGTATTATGTTGCTTGAATTTATTATGTTTGTTATGTTTAAATTAACTTCCTGTAATTTGAAAGTTTTAATATTAAGACAATGTAAATCTATTACTTTTTGGTTGGTATGGTGATTTGTTTAGTGACAATGTAAATCTATTAAGTTTTAATAGTTTAATAAACATTATGTTTGTTTAAATTGATGTTTAAGTTGATTATATTTAGTGACAACTTATTCCACCTGCGTATCACGTAGGCATATCCCCTAGTTTAATGACTATATCCTTAGTAACTTAAAAATGATTAATACCAATTGATTTGTTTTCCACTAAAATGTTAATCATAAATTACAAAAATTTGAATTAAAAAGTCAACTGAAATATTAAAATTTAACTAAATTCCTAAAATTGAGACAATATAAAATTAAACAATAACCATTAAATTTTGACATGATATATCAATTAAAGGGATTTCAAGCATTTGTTATACCGAATATTTTTATTGAAACTAACCTTTCACATTAATCTTTTAATATTTACTATATTTACTTTTTTATTATTCTCCTCATAAATATTATTTTCCATTCATGACTACTAATTATTATTTTCTTTAATTTTTGTTAAAATTACTTTTACATCATTTCTAATTTTCCACAATTTTTCTGTTCATCTATACGTAAAGATAATTAAGTTATTTTCCGTTTAAGAGAACCATTAGTGAAGCAACTCCCGATTAAATAACCTGGGAGATGTAGAGTGGGTTAGGAATATCCACTTGAACCCAACGTAAAGTAGATTTGCCATCTTTTTTAACACCCACGTGAACACTTTGTAAATCGGTTTTGTTACCTTAATCCCTTAAACTCTTTGTTTACTGCATGCTTAACTTCTTGTGTTCTTAAGAGTTTACCAACAAATTTCATATTCTCACAAAAAAATATTCAAGTTTCATACTGATTTTGCATGATCAAATATATCTATTTTCCCAAATCTTTGATTAGTAACTTTATTTTCTCTCGTTTATTAATAATTAATCTCTCTTTGAATTTGAAAGAAAACTAATTCTAAACTGAATCCTATTGGCTCATGCGTCATTATTGATATTTACTCGCTGGCAAATGAAAAGACCTGATCTTGCTCATGATTTAAACCATACCCGTTGACATTTTCATTAAGAGAGAATTAGAAAAATTTTAATTAGCAGTCATGAAGGAATGAATGAAGAGATGATTTAAGAAAACTATAATATATGATAAATATTTATAAAAGTTTAATTTAATTAATATGAAATGGTAGTTTCAATAATAATATTTGAAATATTAAATACATGTACCAAGAGGGCATATATTAGAAAATCCTAATTATAAATAATAAGTGCATATGAGCTACGAAATTTTCTTATAAAAGTTTAAACCATGTTGCAAATTCTTTTCTATACGTACAATACTAACTATTTCATGCAATCACGACATAAGAACATAACTTAAAAGATATTGGGGGGATGTTACCTATCATGCTACCACAAAAGAACAAAGCTTGAACCAGCCCAACCTTGTATTTTTGTCCACACACTAGGCCCCACTCAGCCACTGTTGACCACCCTTCGCTACCGTCCCATCGCCATGAACCTGGCTCAAGCTCACAAACGCTCTTGACCGAATCCCATACACATCCAGAATTAGGTTCGCAAGCCCAACTGGGTTCACGGTCAGCAAAAATCATAACCATTGTGTGTAAGGCATCAAGTGCCCATGCCATACACGTGAGAATGAAATGCCTAAATTGCCAAAACCCAAACTCACCGCAATATTTGGTTAGCATCTGGTCAACAGAGAGTGTCTCGAGTGGTGGTTGCCCATGAATCGTAGTGGTGTGTGTTCCCACGAGAGGGAGGAGAGGTGACCGGAGATCATCCAACTCCTTTTTATGGGATGACATTAAGGTGTCAAAGTGGTACAAAATACTAAATGTTATTCTAGTTATAAAGGAGAAAGGATACGCAAGTGGACTATTTATAAAACAAAAAATATCGAAAATAAGCTTAAGATTAAGGATTGTAAATGTCTATTCACAATAATTATAATGGATAAAATACTAATTCAAATTGAATTGGAATACAAATGATGTTACTACACGAATATGATTATATAATTTTAGCACTTTCATTTAGTAAATAAGAGAAAAGATGGAATACGCAAATGCTTAATTATCGTACAAAATTGTACGCGACATCTGGGAGCATCGATCTACACCTTCGATTCAGTTGCAAGCGGTTGAGAAGATCCCATTTATTTTAAGCGAGAGGGGTACGATTGTCTTTTTGATTTGTAATCTAATTTTGGTATTTTGCGTATAAACGGTTACGATCCAGATTTTCGCTTAATCAAAATCAATTTCTTATTTACAAAACAATTTTTCTACCGAAAACTATCAATTGAGCTCTCTTGAGTACACGAACCAGTTGTTCAATTGATTTTCTGATTTAGGGTTTTGAAATCGAAGACGATCGTGAATGTAAGTTTTTGCTCTGTTTGAACTAATCAACAGTAGATGTATACTATGCTTATAATCGTGGCAGTAACCTGTATGTTAGTTTCTATGAGAATCATATGATAATTGATTAGTTTAGTTTGCGAGCGTGTTACGAGCGTGTTCATATTAGGAGTGTTTTAACATGGTTGATTTTGGGTGTTTATACTACGAGTGTATCATGAGCGTGTTAATATGACTGATTATAATGTTATAGAATATGAGCGTGTTATGAGTGTGTTAATATTAGGATTGTTAAAATGGTTGATTTTATAATATGAGCGTGCTTTGAGCGTGTAGTTTATGTATTTTTATAATATGAGCATGTTTGGATTACTTTTTGAGTTTTTTTTGGTGTTAACACGTTTGATTTGATGTTTGTGTAGATGATTCAAGTGTTTTGGTTGAAGGTCAAGGGGTTGATATCATTCCTGAAGTTTCTTTTTTTTAAAAACCTGTTAAAGGAATGATGTTTTCGTCAATTGATCAAGCATTTGATTTTTATAGTGAATATGCTAAAAAAAAGCTGGATTTGGGGTTCGCAAAGGTGGATCTTACCTGCATGATGGTGTACTAAAGACCAAGTAATTTACATGTTGTAAAGAAGGTCTATCAAAAATCATCCTCTAATGGAAGTCCATTATTATACAAGTATCTCTCCATCTTTGCTAGAGTTGTTGTTAGGTAGTTGACTGCAGGTGTTGTGACCGGAGCCCCAAATGGACCATATCTCTTCTGGTACTCATGTGTGTAAAGCATGACCAGAAAGGTGATTGGACCGTTGTATTGCTGATTGACATCATTCCATTCTTCCTTTTGTCAACTTCAGGTTTTCAATTACATAGCTGCACCAGTCCATATTTGGAATATCCGAGAGTTTATCGATTGCGGTGATGAATCGTTGGTTGATTGTTGATTTTGTTATGAAACCTATACATGTGTTGAACAACACTAGGAAATTAATCTTAAACAACTCACCAACTCCTTGATCTTCCGACAATTTCTCTCTCACATGCTTTATACTTATTCTTGTAGTCGAGAATTAATTCTTGAACAAATATTTAGTTTCATCGTCCTCCAATCTTGGTCTACTCCTGTCTAAAACTGGAATTTTACCCATTGGTATCCCCAACACTTCATGAACTTTGGCTGTGGTTATCTTAATAGCACGGCTGCCGATGTTCAATTCATTAAACTGGTGATCATAGTTCATCAACAACCAATGCCCTAACATTGATGGAGTTTGGTTTACTTGTAATCTTAATATTGACCCAAATCCCATTTTTTCCAAACAAACCTTTTGGTCAGAGTTCATAGCACTAATTGCATCCATAATGTTAAATAGTGCGCATCTGACTCGTAACTTTCTGTCTATAAATGCAACAAATTCCTTTGTATCCTTTCAGCTGGCTTCTTTTCTTTAACGACCTTCTTCCTTGGTTTTTGAAAGTCCGAGTCAGAACTACTTTCTTCTATCTCTTTCCTCTTCTTTGATAAAAACTTGTTAATTGGAACTTCAAAGTCCGAAATAGAGTTTGCTTCAACTTGTTTTGTTTTAACCTTTCGCTTAACTGAATCACGCATAAAACTTAGATTAATTGCATAGTTTCATATGTTAATAGGACAGAACCAGTTGTTCAATCATCACAAACACGCTTATCAAACACACAAGAGTAGATTCAGGTCAATTGGACAGATTCATATGTTGCAATCATCACTAAACCCTAAACGCTTATAAAACGCACAATACTAGATTCAGATCAATTGGAATGATTCATATGTTGCAATCATCCCTAAACCCTAAACGCATGTCAAACGCACAAGACTAGATTCAGGTCAATTGGACAGATTCATATGTTGCAATCATCACTAAACCCTAAACGCATGTCAAACCCTTATCAAATGCTTATCTAACGCACAAGACTAGGTTCAGGACATTTGGACAGATTCATATGTTGCAATCATTCAAAAGCTTATCAAACACTTCAAATCACAGATTAATTAACAACGTAATAACCAATAATCACAAACAAATCATCCCAAAACACTTATTAAACACCAAATCATACTAACAAGTAAAACCTAAAATGATTACGGTTACACATTTTTGTCAAACGCTCACGAAAACAACGGTTAAAATCTCTCTAAAACCTAAAACGATTACAACAATAATAAACAAACACCTGATTTATTAGTAATATGAGGTTTATCTTGTTTTTGCTTTGTTCTTCGTTCCTTCCTCGAAGCAGATGAGTTAGGGTTCTTCTTTTTATCCATCTTCGTTATGATTGAATGTAGTATAGTTCTGTTGATTTACAGTAGTTTTACGCTTGATTATTGCGAGTGATTTTAGGGAGAGTAGTTTTCTGCGTACGCTTCGTCGCCGGGATCAGTTGATTAGAGGTTGATTATTGCGAGTGATTTTAGGGAGAGTAATGGAGATTGAAGAATAGAGGAGCGTAGTTTTAATTTTTTATCGGACGTTTGACGTTGTCGCGTACAGTTTGTACGATAAGAGATTAATGTACAGTAACCGCCCTCTAGTAAATAATATTTAAGTATTTGAAAATTGTGTTTTAATATTCACGTTGTAAATAGTTAATTACCAAGATCATATTATGGGTTATAAAATAACAAAATAAACCAAACTTATAAATTGAAAAGATTTGGGTTATTAAATAGGAAAATAAACCGAAATTATAAATTTAAAAGCCTATTTCTAAAAGCCTCAACGATTTCCTAACTAGATATGGGTCCTTTTTATTATTTATTTTATCACATTCGGTTATTTTTTATTGAATGGGCCTGAGAACAATTGGATGACAAAAATATTTGTTAAAGACTAGGATTCCTTATTTCAATTCTACTAGGTATGTATGAGAAGTTCCTTGATTTGGATTATTAAAGGATCCTTGAAAGTTGAATCATTACCTTGGAATATGGATAAATGGAAGTAAACGGATTGACAATAGCATGATCTAACCCATTCTCAGAAATTAATCCTAAACCAACGCATTGTTGGTTTTCACTAGTATAATAACTAATACGTCATTTATATGAAAATCTCTAATCAAACCTTTTCTCCTTATTTCAACAAAGAAAGCATAGGTCTTTCAGAGGTATGTGTCATGTGAGGTATTTATTTCAATCGTGTTGATATTGACGTATTGAAGAGGTAGGTCCCAGCAGAGCCCAGTTGGACCCGCAAGACTCACCTTGAAGAGAGACGTCTGCGCAGAAACCAACTGGATCCGCAGGACCCACCATGCTCAGAGACGTGACGTCCTTACGCGCAGTACGCAAGCTGTTCCCGCAGGAAATGCCTCCCAATGGTGAAGTACTCTGCCTGTTCCCGCAGCTGCGGATACAAGCCATCAGGGAAGGCCACCCGCGCAGCAAGGCTACACGCACAAGGCACTTAGCTCTCAATAACTCAGCAGTCACCTGAGGGGATGAGCAAAGCCGGGAACAATCCCGCACAAAGGCGGGAGGGGGAATACTCCCGCCCAAATAAGCCAGTCCGTACGATACGGGAAGATCTTCTGTACTGTACCTGACGAGGTATGGGCAAAAGATCTGACCAAAGATACGACAGCTCATTGACAACAGTATGGCGAGCAGCATGCTCTTGTACTGTATGTCACTATTAGCCGCTGCCTGCTCACCAACTCCTGTCATACCACATGCATAGCCGGCAGTTGGTGGAAAAGGAATAGTACACAGCAGGCCTGCTCACTGTCAGCCGCTGCCTACCCACCAACTACCAGCATGGCACGTGCGTAGGCCACAGTTGGTAGAACAGGAATACTATTCAGCCGGCAATACCTTCTTGGAAACCTACCTTCGGCTATAAATACCCCAAATGGTATGATCATCTCATCTTATCATATCTTATCATCTTATCATATACTATCTCGTATTACATATTATACCTGATATCTGCTCTAGCAATCTCTTAATATACATTTATATTCAAGAGCAATCTAGTCTGATTCTCACGCCGGAGGGTGGTCACAAGGAGGAACCCCCCCCCCCTTCTCAGTGACGAGCTCACGGTGTCTGTTTTGCAGGTTATCAGAAGAACCATCTTTGCCGGGTCTAACCCCTCGTGGGAAACATCTATTTAACCCCCAGGTTACCCGTAATCTGCCCGGGGTTCATTAGTGTTTCTTCATTGGCGCCATCCGTGCATAAAAGCTAGAACTTCATTTCTTTTCAGTTTTTTCAAACTTCTGGAAAGATGGTTAAAGAAACTCCGGTAACCACAACCCCACCTACTGGAGGAATACCGGCGACTACACAGTTTTTACGAACACTACCCCGGTTACCCAAGCCGGGGCAAGTGCAGTAAATTTTACGAACACTACCCCAGTTACCCAAGCTGGGGCAAGTGCAGTAAACAACCATCCCCTGGGATTCAATAATACCCAGGCGGAAAGACAACAGACGAGACTCCCCCGCCAAACATTTGAACAAGTTAAAGCGTGGGCGGAGGCACGTCAGAAGGAATTCCAAGCTGAGTTGGACGAACGCTTGCGTTCCGTCCAACAGGCTGACGAATTTGGATAGTACTGGGACAATGATTCGGAGGAATCCGATAGTGACGCAAACCCTCGTCAAAGGGCGAAAGGGAAGCGTAAGGAAACGGATTCCCAACCGAGAAGGCATTTTGAAGAAACCTTCAAACCAAAAAACATAGGTGGAAATCCACGTGACTTCTCGAAAACATTTACACCAACTGCCACAAAGGCGGGAAGGTCCAAATTTGCAAGGGGCATTGCGGAAGCAATCGTCCCGAAAAGTGCCAAACAGATGTCCAACATCGGCGCTTACGATGGTATATCTGATCCAGACGATCATTTGAACAGGTTCATAGCGGGGGCAACCGTCAGTAGTTGGACGGAACCTACGTGGTGTTACATGTTCCAAATGACGCTTGTTGGGGCAGCTAGAGCGTGGTTCGATCGTCTACCGGTCAACCACATCTACGACTGGGCAGACTTCCAACAGAAGTTTAGCCAACACTTCAGCCAACAAAGAAAGTATACCGAAGAGCAATGGACAATCCTCAAATGCATTCGAGAGGAAGATGAATCTTTGCTAGACTTCATCACTCGCTTCACTCAAAGAAGCTAAGTCTGGGTAATATCAGCGAAGATCTTGTTCGCGCTGCTTTCATCCAGGGCGCAAACGACCCAGAGCTCATCCGCACCTTAACGGGTAAAGATGGCATGCCATCCACATGGGATGCCATCATGACAGCAGCAAAACGCTTTGCGGAAACGGAGAAGCAACTGGGTAGAGATCTCCCCCAGAGCACAAACCTCTACACCCAGAAAACAAGGGAAAACAACGTCCTTACCGCCCGACTAAACAAAAAGCGGAAGCTAGGCATTTGGCAGTCAAGGGTAAACTTTGACACCTCATCCGGCTTGCAACATCGGTTAGGCGGAAGGGATAACGTACAGTCAAACCAGAACTCCAGATGGACGCCACTCACAAAAAGCGTCACCGAGATATTCGCCACTGAGGAGCTCCCATGGCCAAAGCCTCCAATAATCCGACATCGTCACAATGCTGATCGGAGCAAATACTGTGACTTTCACAGGACAAAAGGCCACAACACTGAAGAATGCATAGACGTAAAGGACATGGTCGAAGCATTTGTCAGAGATGGGACGCTCGCGCACCTCGTGGCGCAATGAACGCTGAGCAGGCTGATGCGTGTAGAACCCTAGCTGGGAAAAACACGAATAAAATTGCAGCTTCAATGTGGAGACTACATGCTGCGTAAAGAACGAGATCCCGAACCAGGTGCATATCAGCTCGATGGCACTCCCATCCCAACAACATGGAAGAGAGCTCAATTACACAGTTTGCATGTAGATCAATTCCAAATTTGTAAAGAAAAGGCCCAGAGCCACTTCTAATGGAAATGATTCTCCTTAGAACATCGACGCTGATGACTTTACATCTATACTTTTATGAACTTTCAACACTGATGCCGGTTTTCACCGCATATGTGTGAAAGTCGTTGCGTGGGGAAGGCGGCAAAACCCGCATAAACCCAAAAAACAGCAAACCTTCACGCAGGTCAGTTAAAGGTAAAGTTCAGTCATCCCACTAAATGAAAGTGCCGGTTTATCCGCATGAATCATGATAGAGGAAACTGAAACTAACTTATTAACAACCGCGCGTCGAACGGTTAATATATTCAACACGGATATGACGGTTTTCACCGCATAATTACGTGGAAGGTCATTGCGTGGGGAAGGCGGCAAAACCCGCATAAACCCAAAAAACGGCAAACCTTCACGCAGGTCAGTTAAAGGTAAAGTTCAGTCATCCCACTAAATGAAAGTGCCGGTCTATCCGCATGAATCATGATAGAGGAAACTGAACACTAACCTATTAACAACCGCGCGTCGAACGGTTAATTTATTCAACACTGATGCCGGTTTTCACCGCATAATTACGTGGAAAGTCGTTGCGTGGGGAAGGCGGCAAAACCCGCATAAACCCAAAAAACGGCAAACCTTCACGCAGGTCAGTCATAGGTAAACTTTGGTCAACTAAATGAAAGTGCCGGTCCTAACCGCACAAATCATGAGAGGAAACCGAACCTATTGACAACCGCGCGTCGAACGGATAACTTATTCAAAACAGAATATCTAACAAAAGGATGAGGAAAACCTACACGCAGGTTAGATGTAGGTAAAGTTTAGCCATCCTACTAAGTGCAAGTGACGGTCCTACCCGCACAATCACGAAAGAGGAAGCAAAACTTCAACCTATTATCTACCACGTTCAAAGGTTAACTTATTCTAAACACTTAGAAAATTTCTAAAAAGATGAGGAAAACCTCTACGCAGGTCAGATATAGGTAAAGTTTAGCCATCCTACTAAGTGCAAGTGACGGTCCTACCCGCACAATCACGAAAGAGGAAGCAAAACTTCAACCTATTATCTACCACGTTCAAAGGTTAACTTATTCTAAACACTTGGAAAATTGCTAATTTAAACTAAAGTATGCAAGTCATATAACGTTTATAAAGCAAGGAATCCAGTGAAAATAGCGGTCTTACCCGCACAAAGATTTATATTTCATAATATTCGTTACAAGAATGGCCGGGTAACTACCCGCCTACAAGAATATAAATCTATACAAGCTAAACCTATCCTAACAGTGGGAAGGGATCTTCAGGATCAAGCTTCAGGGCCACTTCCACTTGGACCAGCACCATCAGTAGAGCGTGGCGGTTCAAGGAAAGCTTTAAGGATAGCTAGCCCATCATCAGCAGCAGCAGCTTCGTTCACCTTCTCCACCACCGGATGCGGGAAGGCGGCATACTGATTCACTGCTTGGTCGTATACAGCTTCAGTATCCACATCAAATAAAGGGAAGTTGGAAGGCGGGATGCCTTTCTCAACGAACCCTAGACCAAGCAGGAAGCCGGCCTTTTCCCTATACCTTGGCGCACCGCCGTTCGCGAGTTAAACATCGCCATGAAGTCCATTTTCCCCCTTTTTGAGGGCAAAACAGGGGACTTCAAAGCAACCTTCGGCGCAGCCTCGGTACCTTGTTGCGCCTGAGGTTGATCCACCAAGGTCGCCGGCTCTACAAACATTTGAGTGAGCAAAGATTCATTAATAATTCTATCGGAATCACGCTCATAAAACCATAAAGTATAAACAAAGTATACCTGTTGAAGAGGAAACAGCAGGCGCAGCGCCGCTTCCCTTTTCCGCCGCGCGAAGAGAGGAGGTGGTGGCACCATACCTCGTGTGGACAGGAGGACTGCCCACACCTTGAGGCAAAGAAGACAAGGAAACCTTGGAGGTAAACCCCTTGGTTTTCTTAAGTCCCTTCGCCTGAGTAGGAGGATCCTGAGCAACAGGGGCATCATTTTTCTTCTGTTTTTTACTGGCCCCTGCGCCAGTTTTCCCTTTAGCTTTACGCTTGAGTTGTGGCACCTCAGCTTCCTCCTCCACCTCTTCTTCCGCGAGCTCCAGCTCATAGTTCTCGAGCGCATCTACAATACGTGCAACAGAAATGTTAACCAAATTTGGTATTCTAAAGGCATAAGCATAAGTACAAAGGCCTACCAGGCGCATCGCTGTCAAAGCAAAATCCCAAATCAACAGGGATGAACATGTCATCGAAGCAATCGGGGAAGCCAACTTCCCCAGCGCCCAGCGCGACAGAGCCACCCTCCATATGCTCATCATAGGCGGCGTGAACGTACTCCTTGCTTACTGCATAAAACAAGACAAAAGGATATCAGCAAAACGAATTATATTCGCGCAGAAATAATGCAATGAGCTAATAACTCACATAAGCCGTCAACTTGGATAACAGGCTCAGTCGCGCTGTCGGCCCACCTCCTGCTCATGCCAACCCCCACCAGCGCCTCCTCGCAAATATTCTTGGCGGGGGATGGTTCAGCAGTCAACTTATTAACCCATGCGCCAGTTGGGTTCTTAAGAACGTTCACATCCGCGGGCGCAGAAGTGATCGCGCGCATGGTCATGCGGATGGGAATCACACCAGCCTTAATATAAAAAAATTTCTCAGACCAGTCATGAAGGCTCTTGAAGGAAACAGTGCAGCACTTGACCTTCTGACTGCGAGGAACGAATGAGAACCAAGAATCTTGGATTTTTGGTTTATAAAAATATTGAAAGCGCCGAGGGGTGGGCTCCTCGCGCTGAGATTTGCACATGAACTCAAAATGAGTCATGCGCACAAGTCCAAAGGGATGGACTTGGGATATGTGAATCCCATGAAATTGAAGCAGCGCACCCACAAACCTTGTCATCGGAAGACGAAGGTTGCAGTGAGTGAAAAAACGGCAATATAAGGAGATATAGCCAGTGGGCGGATCCGCCGCCGTTTGCCCGGCCGCCGGGAGCATACAGCCGTACTCAGGGAGAAAACCCTGAGAGGCGATGAGACTGTCAAAATCAGACTGTCTCAATTTACAGGGAATCTCATCCCACCTCTTCACTGTCTTGACCTTCCCCACCTCCTCCGACGAGGCCTCGGCAGCCCGTTTCCCCTTGCCGGTCTTGTTCAAAGTAGACATGACTAATGACTTTACACGGCGTTTGCTGGGGGAGATTGTGGTGTCTGGGTTATCAGACATACAACTATAAATCAAACAGAGGTTACTTCAAGAACGGAAGTCTGGAAGCAAAAGACAGGCACTTAATCGGAATAAAAATGGAAGGAAGGAAAAAGCTCTGAAATAACAAGGAAGATGAAGAATAATAACTCAAAAGGCTTGCTTTTATAGGCCCAGGAGAGAGAGAAACAGGTACTGATCAGAGTTCACGCGCCCCCACTCGCAGGTGCAGGCCAACGCGAGCGCGACACGTGTCCCTGACACTGTGTGAGGGGACATGAAAGGGAACGAAACAGGTACTGATCAGAGTTCACGCGCCCCCACTCGCAGGTGCAGTCCGACACGAGCGCGACACGTGTTCCTGACACTGTGTGAGGGGACATGAAAGGCAACTGTAGCACCTCGAGCACACGAAAAGTCTGACACGTCTCCATCTCTGACGCATGTCAGTACCAACCAACCACATACATGGACGATTCATTTCAACCACAAGGATAGAATTTCGAGCAACGATGAGAAATAAAAAAGGAAAAGACAAAACCTATTAAAAGAGAAAACTATTAAGTCTAATATCTATCTTACCTCGCTCGCGCGAGACAAGACACACATTAGACTGGGGGGCTTGAAGAGGTATGTACCCGCCTTAACATCGAGCGGGGCGGGTCAACCCACAAGATACAGAAGAGGCTTGAAATCAAGATATCATGAAGGCACAAAGCCAAAACCTATGCGCATGGCGCATATCACATATGCTCACGCATATCACATATGCTCACGCATCACATATGCTCACGCGTATCACATGCTCACGCAATATATATGCTCACGCATATCACATCTGCGCGTGGCGCATATCACATGCTCACGCATATCACATCTGCGCGTGGCGCATCGGCGCGTGGCGCATATTACATATGCTGGCGCATATCACATCTGCGCATGAAACATCTGCGCGTGAGAATAAAGAGAAGACCTCGCGCATCCTCAGGATAGGCGCATATCACACGTGCACATAATCAACCTCGTCCTTATCCAAATCAGGATAAGGACAACCTTGATTGTGCTCGTCAGACAACCTTCCAGAAGGTATCCTTTAAGGAATAAGAATATGCTGATGTTGACAGCTGCCAATGAAAGGTGGACAACTCAGTAAAACCCATGTGCTACCACGTGATTGCACATGGGTCAGGTGAAATACCTGGGTCAGAGAATAATCAATGAAAAAGCACCAGGTGTCCTAAGGACACGTGGCGCAAAGCAGCAGGAGGAGGCCAAAAAGGCCCTAATGGGATTTGAGCCCAATCATTGGAAACCCTAACACTATAAATACCACACCACCTCCACAAGGGGAGGTAAGCAAGAAAATACATTCCAATTCCTTACTCACTCTCAGATTATTATTATCTTCTCCTACAATCTCTTATTCTCACACCGGAGGGTTACCCCAAAGAGGACCCCTCTGTCCCTTTCTGAGGGGTAAGTTTACGGTGCTACTCGTTTTGTAGGTGGAAGAACTCATACTCCGGAGAACCATCGGTGAAATAGCATACTCATACCCGAGGAAAGTTGATCGTCTACTAGTGAGCCGATCCACGTTTCTTCAATACCAAAGTTATATTAAATATAATAACAATAATAATAAAAAATAATATTAGCTCGATAAAAGCGATGGGTTGTTGATTAACATTTATCTGAAAAACGAAAACGGGTTGGGCGATATGTAAATGAAAAACCAGAGTTGTTACATGGCTATTGTCAAACTTTTCGTCACACATAGTGAGGTACTGTGTGGCTAATCATATCTTATAGACACTGGAGGTTATTGTCAATGTGGCTAAAAATATGAACTTGCTAGTAAAAAATTCTTTTGTAGTTTGTGGTGTGGCCATTGTCTTACCGTTTGTCACACATAATGCTTTTCCTAATTTAAAGTGTGGCTATTGTCAAACTTTTCGTCACACATAGTGATGTATTGTGTGGCCAAACATATCATATAGACACTGGAGGTTATTGTCAATGTGGCTAAAAATGTAACTAAACACATTAGCATAAATTCAAAACATGTTTTTTCATAAGTTTAACGAACCCAACAACATAAATTCAAAACATGTTTACATTACCAAACTTTCACTAATAATTTATAATTCAAAATATTTGAAACTACTACTAATTACTATCGACCTCAAACTTTCTCAAAAGCTCATCTGATTGTTTTTGCATCCTTTCTTTATTTTCCTTACATTCTTTTTCCATTTGTTCCATTCGTTGCTCGTTATTCCAACTCGTTTCTTGACTTCCTTTCATTTTCTAGTTCTTTTCCCATTTCGACTCTAACTTTTTGAACCTAAAATTGTTAAAAATATTAGCATCATAACTAATAAAGGGTTAATGTAAGGCGAAACCTCAAAGCCAAGTAGGGGTGTTCACGGTCCGGTTTTCGCGGTTTTTTGTCAAACTATAAACCAAACCGTTGGTAACGGTTTTTAATTTATGTAAACCAAAACCAAACCGTATAACTTTTAAACCGAACCATACCAAACCTTTACTAACGGTTTGGTTCCGGTTTGGTTTCATGGACCTGAACCCGAACCAACCCGTTTATATATTACACCCACAAAATCAGTATGTAATTTTCATTTAAATTTTTAGTTATAAACCGAACCAACCCGTTTATGAGTATACCACATGTATATTAAATTATAGTGTTAGCAGTTTTTATGTTACCACATGTATATGAAATATGAAACGGTCTATTTCATTTGCTCGCCCCTGGTTGATATGTTATACCTAATTATATAACAAAACGAAAAATGATAAAGATAACTTACAAATGCGTATTCTGACTTTTCCGTACAAAAATAAAATTCAACAAGGCTATTAATGTTGCGCTCGCCCACCCAATACTTTTTCTTGTTTTCTTTGCTAAGGTGAGTATCTAAGAATACTTCAATCCACTTAACTTTTCGACCATGTTCTTTTTCCTAATAAGAAATAATGTAATAAACGTTAAAGCACAAACAATTATAATTTTTGACCTAATTTTTTAAGATTGAATTTACAAATAAAACTAGCTTACCAAGCGGATACGATGCTCATCAAACCCTATTGAACCGCCCATATGCTGAGATATACTGCCATCATTACCCTCTTTCGTGCGGTTATCTCTCCCGCTCGCGGACTTCTTTAGCCATTTTTATGTGTTCCAACCCTATAAAGAGAGAAAAACTATATGATACATATATAGGGTAAAAAATATAAAAATAAAAACTTGAATCGACGCATAGCACAACAACCTTCACGCACAATCACATTAGACATAATGTATACACAAACACAAACTTGAATCGACGACTCGCTAGTGATAATAATCAATGTCAACTGTACTAAAAAGTCCTAACATGTATTCACACACCGTATCACGGCAAATCAACCAAACATTCATCATACAACTTAACTTATGATCACTTAGTTCATGAGACAGATTATAACATGTACAAACTGATTTTATTCACTATGAAATGATGAAGTATAAATTCTACAAAAATTTACCACAGTAGAATAATTCAAGCATTAAAGATATGTACCAACAATTCAGCAGATTGCACAACAAACACTTGTTTAATGGTTCTATCAACTCATTAATCCAAATGGTGCAAGACCAATTGGGTTGTCTTCAAAGCTCATAATACTAATTTTCAGAACTGGAACCAACCCGTTTGGTTTTGTCATTAGGGAGTTATGGTGTCGGAAAGACAGACCAGAATATAACTCCCCAAATCAGCTTTGACCAGTGTTTTTGTAAAATTATAAAAACTATTCAAAACTCGTCCAAAAATTACAAACTTTACCTTTCTGGAAACTAGATTCATAGTACTATATCCTAGAATCAACAATCGTTCAATAATCATCGTTTAACACCAAGTTACATACCAATAAATAAACAAAAAACGAATCTGTCAGCAATAAAAGAAGATGTACTAAGCTTCAATTACAAGTGAAATACATACCTTTTTAGCGATGAAAGAAGATGTACTAAGCTTCAATTACAAGAAATAACATTTAAATTGAAAATCCCCAAACTTGGTTCTTAGGGTTCTTCACACTCAACACGAATCCGGAAAAAATCGAGATAGAATTGATGGAAACCGACACCATACGCGAGTTCCTCTCGCAAAAATAATAAGATTAGAGCCCAGAATCAAAGGATTTGGTTAAAAATTGAGTGGGTTAGAGAATTAAAGATGAAAGATGGTGGGTGTAGAGAGATGAAGAAGAGGAAGAATAAGAAGTAATGAAGAGAAAGAAAAAAAGGTAGGTTAATTTGAAATTAGATTTAAGAATGAGAGGGTAATTCAAAATTTTTTGAAGAAAATAATAGGTGAATTTAATTTGAAATTTTGAGAGAAGTAAATTAATAGGAAATAAATAGAATTAAATATTTTATTTTTAATTAAAATAAAGAGTTGTTAGTGTGTGTGTGTGTGTGTGTGTATAACAACTAATTAAACCATAAATAATATAACAAAACTAATTAAACCATAAATAATATAACAAATTGTATTTTAAATATCAAAACATATAAAATAAATACAAGTGATATTTATAATTGCTTTAAAAGAGTTGTATAAGAGTGTAGTAATCAGTGTTAATGCCCAATAATAAACCATACGCTTATTAGTGGGTCATACTAGTTCTTGATCGGTGTTAGCATCTCATTATAGCATCTATCATGTCACAGTTGCTCTAAAAGAGTTGTATTGGAGTGTCATTAGTCATGGTTAAGTATTAACGCCCGAAACACACCATACTTTCGTCAATAGGCCTTATTTGGCTATCATTAGTCATAGACTCATAGTTAGATGTTAGTGTCCCTTGGTTACGTCATAGTTGCTTTAAGAAGTTTGTATATGACTATCATTAGTCATACTTAGATGTTAACAACCAAAACACGTCAGACATTCATCAATGGGCCTTGAATGATACTGGTCGCCATTATAGTATCTATCATGTCCCCGTTGCTACAAGAGGGTTGTATATGAGTGTAGTGAGCCATAGGCATAGTTGGTCGTCATACTTTGCATTAATGGGCTGTCTTGGGCCTTGATTGTTGTTAGTGACCCATTGTAGTCTCTATCATATCATAGTTGCTCTAAAAGGGTTGAATATGAGTTTAGTGAGTCATAGTTTGGTTAAAGCCTAACAAAATGTCTTACTTTCATCAATGGGCCTTATTGGACCTTAACTGGTGTTTGTGGCCCATTATAGCCTTTATCACATCATAGTTGCTCTAAGAAGGTTGTATAGGAATTTCATTAGTCATAGTTAGATGTTAATGGCCGATAACATGTGATACTTTCATCATAGGTCTTATTGGGCCTTGTTGGTGTTAGTGGCCCATTATAGCCTTTTTCATGTCATAGTCGCTCTAACGGGTCATATTTGGGCTTGAAATCTCTTAGTGGTCTATTATGGCATGTGATATGTAACATTATATATTTAAGGGTTATATCGTGTTATAGGGAGTCATATTAGACCATAATAGACAAAAACAACTCATACATGTCCTAATGGATCATATTGGGCCTTAAAATCTCTAATGGCCCATTATGCATATAATTTTAAATTGTGTCTTCAGAGGTACAACTCGCATAACCCGTCAATATACATTAAACATAGGGTTGGCAAATGGGTTGGGTTGGGTCGAAACGGGTTATGGGTCGAAACGGGTCAATTAAAAAAGGGCTTGGTTATGGTTCGCGTCGGAATGGGTCAGGGTCAAAGGTTCGGGTCATAACGGGCCCGGGTCAAAAAGGGTCAAGGTCGGAACGGGTCAAAACGGGTTTCGGGTCGATTTTTTTTAACAAGGACAACAGAGGAAATGTTTTAGTTTTTTTTTCTTTTTCCGTTTTTTATTTATAATTTCACTTATGATTTTTTTATTATTATTTTTGAACATTTTATTAATTTGTGTCTTAAGGGGTACAACTCGCCTAACCCGTCAATATACATTAAACATAGGGGTGGCAAATGGGTTGGGTTGGGTCGAAATGGGTTGGGTTAGGTCGAAATGGGTTATGGGTCGGAACGGGTCAGGGTCGGAACGACTCAATTAAAAAAAATTGTTGGCGATAATAAGTAATGTCAATAGTACCAAAAGTCCTAACATGTATCAACACATCACGTATAATATCCGAACATCACGTATAATATCCGTAGGAACTTGTCTTTTAATCAAAGATAGTACATATTTTAAAACTTATTCATAATTCATTATCAATATTAGAAACTTGCACTTTGATGTGTACTAGTGTCCAAATCCGAGCACTTGATCTTCGGCTTTTCGCTTCCATTTGTGGGCTTCGCCTAAAGCAATCCAATACCAAATATTAGTTATTGCCAATATTTAAATATTATATATAAATAAAATATTAAACCCGGAGTAACATTAGTCAAAATATTAAGCCAAACCAGGTCCAGCGTAGTCTATGCCGGCTACCGTTATGCAACTCCAAAGATTCAATTTATTATGTATCTTAACTCGCCCGATTGATCATAAGCTTCGCATACCTGTTTCTAATCAGCATGATTATAACCCATCAACATAACTACTACCCATTTAAATTAATCTTAATGTTATTTCACGTCTCAACTAAAATTCAACTTTAGAAACGGTTACAAGTTTTCAACATATTATTTACAACCCGTCTAAACAACTTAACGAATCATTTCTCTAATTAAATCATGCTACTAATTTAATATTCACCAAAGAGTCAAATCTTCATCTAGTTACTATATTATTATTATAATCGACAAGCTGGTCCGAAATCCAAATCAAACCGTACTACACAATGCTAGTACTATTTATATTCTAGACACGAGTAATTCCCACTTAGACATTTGGTAGGGTAAACTTCAAATTGTAACGAGTTAAAACACGTACTAGATCATCATGCATGAAGTGTAGATAACAAAGCCCCAACTTTAGGGTTAGAAAAACTTACCCAATAATCGATCTACTAGACGATGATTACGTATTTTCTAATGCTCGATTTGATAATCAATTTGAGAAGTGAAATCATCTGTTCTCTTTCTTGCCCGTTCTCTTCTTCTTGCTCGTTTTCTTCTTCTGTCCACACACACATCCAGAACATCCAAAAATATACATCACCCACCCTTTTGTTTTATTTCCTCTCTTTGACCCCTCTTTGGTTTAATTTCAAGTTTAACCATATTTATAAAAATCTTGAAATTTGGGATGTTACATAATCGTTGTTTAACATCGACTTACAGATCAATCAATAAACGAGAACGAATCTGTCAACCAACTGATCTCAACAAAACTCAAACCCTAACATTTTTTGACATCTCTAGGGTTCTAATTAATCATGTTGAAAACCCCCGTTAGATTTGATCGCAGGTTGGTTGATGAAGTTTGGAGCAAGAATCAAAGTGATGAAGAAGAATAATGAGCTTAAATCGATGTTTATGGATTAGGTTTGTAATTTGGAGGAGGTGAAGCTGATGGTCACATGAAGCATAAAGTATGGTCATTAACTAATAATAGTCACATTTGTTATTTTGTTGTCACTATTAGTTAGGAAAAATAACTTAGGAAAAATAAAGTGTTTTAGCCATATAAAACTAAACTACTCTTTAGTCACACAACCTTTTAAGCGTTTTAGCCACATTACTAATACATACAATGGTTGTTCGTCATATTTCGCCACATTATTAAAAATATGGCTAACAAATGTGACATTAGGTCACACAACGTAATATAAGTGGCTATATCTTTTACCTTTTAGACACATCTCTTATCAATACAGTAGCCATTCGTCACATTTGGCCACACTATTAAAACATGTGGCTAGTTAAATGTCACAGTTTGTGGCTAATGCATGTGTTTTTGGTCACATGTATCAAAGATCAAACAAACTATGACTGTAGGTCATATTTCGCCACACATTTTTATAATGTGGCTAGCTTTTGTCACACTTTTTTTCAAAGTGTGGCGAAAAGTCCTGAGTAGGTATAGAATGGTCACATGAAGAATAACATGTGTGGCCAAAACATTCTGGAAGGTTTTCAAACATGGTCAAAGACCTTTTAGCCACATATTTAAGCCGAAGTGTGGCAAATCG
Organism: Bidens hawaiensis; assembly: GCF_021521415.1. Taxonomy (NCBI): domain Eukaryota; kingdom Viridiplantae; phylum Streptophyta; class Magnoliopsida; order Asterales; family Asteraceae; genus Bidens; species Bidens hawaiensis. The sequence goes on along the minus strand of NW_027491613.1, from coordinate 116,315 downwards.
CCCAGACCACATGTGTGGCTAAAAGGCGATATTCACGTAGTGGGCCTACCTAGCAACAAACACGGTGTCCCTAAGTGTCACACCCCGACCAAAGGCGGCGGAACATGCCGGGGTGCAACCGATTGCCCAAATACACAAGACACTATTTAAAGTGACAATATTTATTCAACTCATTTTATTTCAACAATTCAATAAACAACACATCCCGTTCACACAAACAAACTGAATACAAGTAGCAATTATACTGTTCGTTTTACTAATAACCTAATAGTCTTGGTAACGTTTTCGTCAAGTCCTCGAGTCAACAAAAGTCAAACCTGTAACATTTCATAAAATAAAGTTTGTCAACACAAAGGTTGGTGAGCAATTCATAAGTTTGAGCATATAAATATATAGTAATAAAAAGCCACAAAACTTGTATACAAAACAATAAATAAAAGCTATAAACTTGGATAAAATAGTTATCGCTAAACAAGTTAGCGACACCCAACTATAAGGGGATGCCAAATAGTTTAGGATTTTATAGTTATCGTTAATTGCATTACGTTAACGACACCTTGCCATGAGGGGTTGCCAAATGGTATAGGATTTATAGTTCCACCATCCAAAAGCTGTAAACATAGTTATCGCTAAACAAGTTAGCGACACCCAACTATAAGGGGATGCCAAATAGTTTAGGATTTAATAGTTATCGTTAATTGCATTACGTTAACGACACCTTGCCAAGAGGGGTTGCCAAATGGTCTAGGATTTATAGTTCCACCATCCAAAAGCGATAAACACATAAGCACATAATCATGTAAGCATAGAACACCAAATCAAACATTTATTCAAGTAAAGTATACAATCATGTTTGTGGGTTTAAGGTTCAAGTAATAAAGCATTTATTTTGATAAGTATGAAATGTCACCCCAAAACGGAAGATGGAAAAAGGGGTATGAAAGTACTCACCTTGAAATTATAAAGTTAACGAGAAATTTAAGGATGTGGTTAAGCGAGCTGACTGGTCAGAAAGAAAATAAACCTGAAACTTTTAGGGAATAATATACAATTAAAAACGAGAACGTAGCCGCTGGAAACAGGTCTAACGGATGTCTAGAACTTGAGTTATGAAATAAACAATATTTAAGCGAGCTGGTACTGTTCAGAATCCGAACTGCGAGTCTAGAGTCGGGTTCTGACCGCTACACTCAAGATATTATGACGAACATAAAAGTCTTCTGGTCCGAAAGCTAGTTCTAACCAGAAGATAGAGTATTCGAATTATTCCAAAATTGACTAAAATGCCCCTTAACGGGCCGGGATCGATTTGACCACCGAAAGCTCCAAATTAACAGATTTTGATTTAAGGCTTACGTTTATCATGTGAAAAACGTACATCTTTTAAGTAAACAACTTTACACAAAAGATGGTGTCGGGTGTTTAAATAAGTTATGTTTGTTATTTATATATTTACGATATATACATACATACATATATATATATAGATTAAATTAGTTTAATGAGTCGAGCCGAGAAAACAGGCTATAACGGTGTTCGGTTTTAATACGAAAAAGTTTATTTATATTTAATATTAATTTTTATAAGTTTTATAACCTTTAAAATACTTACAAAAAGAAATAGTCGAATAGCTCGAAACCATAACAAACGAACTCTGATTTAGGCAAATAAGATATCCACGCGACCGTCTCATTGAACTCCACTCTCTGTACCTGTTTTCGTCATTGGAAAACACCTTCACCGTCGCCGGAAAACCAAACAGTCAGCAGGAAAACTGACCCGACAGCCGGAATACGAACCCTTTCTTGTTTTGCTCATAACTCGGTCATACGAACTCGAAATCAAGCAAATAATATATCCACGCGACCGCGTCGCTGAGAGTTACCGCCCTGAACCAACGCTGTAGCCTGCAGCCACCGAAACAGTTGCCGGAAAACGAGGGAAAGGGAATGAGAGGGTGCCGGAGGTGACGGGGTTACCGGAGAAGGAGAGGAGGAGGTTTGCGGGCTGCCGGAAAGGCCAAGAGACGAGAGATGGGAGAGTGTTGGTGGTGCGGCTGGAGGTGGTGGGTGGTCTTGCCGGAAAACGGGCCGGAGATGGCGTCGGGAGCCCGCCGGAAATCCGGGCTCGCCGGAAAATGGCAGGGGGTGGGTGGTGACGGTTGTGTTGTTGTGTGAGTGTGTGTTGAAGGTGGTGGCCGGAATGGTGGTGCTCGCCGGAGGCGGCGGCGGCGGCCGGAGTAAAGAGAAAGAGATGGGGGTTTATGTTTAGGGTTAGAGTTTATTCTATTTATATGGATGGTGTATAAAAGTTACATTTTGGCCCCTCAAGTTCTAATAATGGTTTAATACAAGTTTAAAGGTTTCCAAAGCTTGTAACGAGTTTACGAAAATCATTTTAAACCCCTTATGTTTTTCTTAACGATTCTATAATGTGACAAACATCGATTTATTTATGATCGAGGTATATGATAATTAAATAAGGTTCTAAAAATGTTGGATCGGTTTTATAAAATAAAATTTACAAAACGAATATATACTCGAGACTCAAATTTGACGAATGTCACAGTATCCCAAACTTTTTGGAAATTTCGTCTCGAAATGAAAATAAACTTAAGGAAAAGTAATTATTAACAAATGTTGTCTTTAGTAAGATAATTGAATGAACAAACTTTAAGCAAACGAATAACGTCAAATCCTTGCATGATTTGAAAAAACGCTACAAATGAGAAACATAATAAAGACACTTATATATAGGATGTACCAGCGGCGTATCCACCATGCCCTTATCATGATTTCGCATTTTTATCGTTTTTCTGCTATCATCCTCGGGTCTGAGTTATCGCACACAAGTCTACTTACTATGGCTTCCATACGGGGATTTCGATAATTAAGTGTGCACCCATAATTATTTAGATCGTCGTATGGTCCACATGGATCGTTCCATTGTGTGGTTTAAGAGGCATATTTATATGAAATATTTAAAATGGATATGTAAATAAATTTGTTGAATTTTACCAATATTGACAAAACAGTATTAACGGTTGAAAATTTCGGGATTGACTTTTTAATAAGTAGGAAAAAGGGAATACTTAAATGAAACATTTAAAATCTTAAAGTATAACCAAGGTGAAAATAACTATTTTGGTTTAAATAAGTGAAGATGTTCGCATATATAAAAAATTCCGGGTAGACAATTACGAGACGAGAATTGAAGTCAGATGTCCTCAGTGTGAAGGAATAAGTGAATCATTAAAATCCATGGTTTAAAGTCGGGCCACTAAATTAGTATAAGATCTGATGAGTGAAATTTTACTAATAAGAACTCTGATAGATGTAAGTGTGAAATCCAATAAGTGAAATAAGGATCCCAAGAGTGAAAAACGAGAAGACTGAAAGGTGAGTACATGAGGTCGAGGGAAACAATGTTACAATTAGTAATAGCGTACAATTAGTTTCATATGTGGGGAAACTTGAGGTTATAAGTATTTAGGATAGGATTACTTGAAATGTAACAATATGAGAAATGAGGTGAGTTTCTTTGGGGTGACGCATACGTGTAACCATATAAATAAAATAGTATTCAGTTAACAACCAAAACAATCGATGAAATGTGATAAAACGTGAATACGACCACTATTGTGAAACCATTTATATAATCGTCATTATAATATCGGTTTCTAATAGCGCCAAAACTTGTAGACATCCACACATAGGCTGTTAATAGATTAGATGAAATGTTATAGATTAGTGTATAGAATCATGTTTACATAAATGCTCAAACATGAACAAGATAGTTATGAAAGTATCATTCAAAAGATAAACGGAAGTATCACACAAATGGGTATTGAATAGTTGAATTTGGTCATGAATAATCAAGACACAAAAATGAAATCTCATGTGCATAATATTGTCATCGAAACATCTCATCAAATGAAAGTAAAATCGCAAAAATTATGAAACTCGAATTTAATGTCGAAATATGTAAATCGCGTAGAGTATAATAGACTAAAATTGAAAACGAGGTCTTAAGTAAGGCCGTTTTATTGTTTCTAAGAAATGTACAAATAACAAGGCATCGCAGTAGCGCGTAGCTAGAGAAACATTTAAATCATTACCAAATATGAATCTTGTAAGCCAATTTGTTAAGGGAATGTGCATACATAAAGCGGTTGTAATGAAAAGTATTTATAAAATAATGCTTGCGATAATAAGATGTAATAGTTTGTGTAAATCGTTATTGAACAAAAACTTGCGTAACAATATAAAATATTTATAAGCGCGTCCCAAAAGATTTGCAAAGTCATGGTCATTGAGTTTATGCAAGATGGTGAAAAGTTGTAATTTACTATTGAATAAATCCCGAATTCGACATTCAAAATGAAACCTCATATTTATAAAGTTATTAAGAGATTTATCACTTTAGGTGACAATATTTAAAACCTTGAAAACACGCAATTAGCCGTTTAATATTTTATTTGAAGACAATTCCTCATAATAGAATTTTTGTTGCCATGACAATCTTAGATTTTTGGAAAGATGTTTTATAAGCTTTGGAAAATTTGTAAAATCGTTAGTCTTGAAAGAGCTTATAATCTATATGTGATTATTTGAACACATGAGGTTGTTATAAATACACTAGTTGTTTATACATACATAATTTTTTTTTTTGGAAAATGAAACCTGCGTGTGTATGGAGAGGTTTCAGGCTTCGAATGATGAATGGTTTGGAAATTTGGTGTAGAGTGAATGTGTTTTCGGTTGGCTGCAAAGTATTTGGATAGTGAATGAGATAGGTTCTTATGGCGAAAGAGTGTCGGTATTTAGGGCTTGTTATTGGGTTGATTTTGTACATCTTGGATTTACATGGGGTTTGGGTAGGCGAGGATATAACGTCGAGGTGTTAGGTTTCATTCATATTGAGGAAAGATTTGAGTGCTCGGGAAACTTTGAAGTGGAAGGATAGTTTGATTGAATGCAGTAGTTTGGGGTGGAATACGGGTGTTTGGGAACTTGTGGTTGTGTTTAGGGAGTTTTGACAAATAATAGGTATTAAATTGGAAATATCATAATCTATAACTAAGGTTTAAATATCCATGAAAATTATGTTAATTAAGATTACAAGTTATTATGTATAAGATATAATATTGAGATTTAAACTCGTGAAACACAAGTTTTATTGCTAAAAGTTTTCCACCAAAATGAGGGTTGTTACAATACTTCGGGTCGGCTTAAGTTGTAAAGTAATTTATGAGAAATTTGGAAGTAAACCAACCGTGTAACGTAAGTCGTTTTTGAAATGCTTAAAATTTAAGTAGTGGGAGATATCATGGAAAAACTAAGGTGATATGATTTGCATTTTAAGGTTTATTGTAAAAATAAAACCGATTGTCATGGGGAGTAAAAATTTTTATAACGATTAAAATACAACCTTTTTTTTTTGCTTATGAGGAAATTAAAATAGGTAGATTAAATGTCATAATTGACTAGGAGGTACCCGTATGAATGATGAATGGAAATTTTCTTGCTAAGTTCGTTATCAAATACCGTGTAATGAAAATATAATGGTAAGTTAAAATAACCATCGTTGTAACTCGAGAAAATCCCAAGTAAACGATTTGTAAACTTGAATAACAATTTATTTCAGAAGGTAAAGTTATCAGACACTTATTTTGAAAATGTTTTCATGGCTGTAACCACTTATGCACCCGAACTCGTTTAAAAGATTACTAAAATGCCCCTAAGTGAAAGCCCGTACTTTCAGCCAATTTGCAGCAGCCATAAAATTTTTATAAAAGATCCAAATAATTTAAACCTTAAGTCCATGACGAAGGTTGTCGAAAGACGAATTCGTTGATATATAGAACGTCGAAAAACTCATTCGTTTGGACCTCCAAACAGCCATTTTCGTAACAGTGCGCAGACCTGCGCAGCTGTAAATATTTACGTTTTTCTCATATTTCGGAGGTCCAAATCAAAAACTTTTCTACACGAAAGTTGATCACAACACACTAATTTAATAAACTGGAGATTTTCGGAATTTTTCAGCAACAAATGATATTTTTAACGATCGCGAACTTATTGGGGCAGAATTGAAAGTTTAACCAAATCGAGCCTCAAAGTTTATACAATAGGGGATTTACTTGAAAATTTGAGGTAAAATTTATCGTAAGACCTTTTAATATGAAATAAGAATTTAGTTTATAAATAATCTAAATAAGATAGATGGCATATTAAAAATCATTATGAGTAGAGCAAACCATATATATACATGTATTTTTTAACTTATATCGAAGAGATCATAATGAACGAAATTTGTAATAAAAATCATTGTGAAATCAAAATGAGAAAATTGGTGTAAAACTTTACCATACAAAATCAAGATATAAAAGAATTGTTCACGGTAAAAATAACATATATAAATGAGGTCTTATGATAAGAACTTATAACAAAATACGGAAAATAGTTTAAATTCTTAAAATGTAATAATAACGTTTTAAGATTTAAAGGCGGAAAAATCATGCATGAACCACCATGACTTGATATTCCGACACAAAAAAAACCCTTTTTCAAAAAAAAAATACTATGTTGGAGTCTAAACATGTGTCCGAATCACCGTGACTTTTGCATGTTTTCGACTCAAATAACAATGATAACACAATAAATCGAGATACAACGTCATGTCAAAACGCTAGAACACGAAATCACCGTAATTCTATTGTCTTGACACCGAAAAATTTGGATGGCGACCGGAACGCTCACATTCGACAACTTAAAGTGGTCATCTCATATGAGACAATCTTTAAGGAGATTTGAAACAACGGGATCCAAGTTAAGCTCGTGATCCATAAAACACAATAAAAGCTAATGTTTTCGCGGTAAGATAATGATATCTTACGTTGTTATGAAAATGCATGTATGTGTAAATGTAAAATCTAAACAAAAACAAGGTAAGGATACCTTAGATTATTAATAAAATACAAGTATATATATATATATATATATATATATATAAAAATTTTATCAAAGGTAAGGATACCTTAGTATGTTTCAAGTATTTGTGTATATATACAATTTGATGAAATAAATAAGTATATAAATAAACAAGTGCATTGAACAATTAAGTAGGGTAAACATGTATAGGCAAACACGTATAAGCACCCTAAAGTAAAGACTATACTAGGTCGTTACGTCTAACCACCTATCTTATAGTCTTTTGGCTCTGATACCAATCTGTCACACCCCGACCAAAGGCGGCGGAACATGCCGGGGTGCAACCGATTGCCCAAATACACAAGACACTATTTAAAGTGACAATATTTATTCAACTCATTTTATTTCAACAATTCAATAAACAACACATCCCGTTCACACAAACAAACTGAATACAAGTAGCAATTATACTGTTCGTTTTACTAATAACCTAATAGTCTTGGTAACGTTTTCGTCAAGTCCTCGAGTCAACAAAAGTCAAACCTGTAACATTTCATAAAATAAAGTTTGTCAACACAAAGGTTGGTGAGCAATTCATAAGTTTGAGCATATAAATATATAGTAATAAAAAGCCACAAAACTTGTATACAAAACAATAAATAAAAGCTATAAACTTGGATAAAATAGTTATCGCTAAACAAGTTAGCGACACCCAACTATAAGGGGATGCCAAATAGTTTAGGATTTTATAGTTATCGTTAATTGCATTACGTTAACGACACCTTGCCATGAGGGGTTGCCAAATGGTATAGGATTTATAGTTCCACCATCCAAAATCTGTAAACATAGTTATCGCTAAACAAGTTAGCGACACCCAACTATAAGGGGATGCCAAATAGTTTAGGATTTAATAGTTATCGTTAATTGAATTACGTTAACGACACCTTGCCAAGAGGGGTTGCCAAATGGTCTAGGATTTATAGTTCCACCATCCAAAAGCGATAAACACATAAGCACATAATCATGTAAGCATAGAACACCAAATCAAACATTTATTCAAGTAAAGTATACAATCATGTTTGTGGGTTTAAGGTTCAAGTAATAAAGCATGTAGTTTGATAAGTATGAAATGTCACCCCAAAACGGAAGATGGAAAAAGGGGTATGAAAGTACTCACCTTGAAATTATAAAATTTAACGAGAAATTTAAGGATGTGGTTAAGCGAGCTGACTGGTCAGAAAATAAATAAACCTGAAACTTTTAGGGAATAATATACAATTAAAAACGAGAATGCAGCCGCTGCAAACAGGTCTAACGGATGTCTAGAACTTGAGTTATGAAATAAACAATATTTAAGCGAGCTAGTACTGTTCAGAATCCGAACTGCGAGTCTGGAGTCGGGTTCTGATCACTACACTCAAGATATTATGACGAACATAAAAGTCTTCTTGTCCGAAAGCTAGTTCTAACCAGAAGATAGAGTATTCGAATTATTCCAAAATTGACTAAAATGCCCCTTAACGGGCCGGGATCGATTTGACCACCGAAAGCTCCAAATTAACAGATTTTGATTTAAGGCTTACGTTTATCATGTGAAAAATGTACATCTTTTATGTAAACAACTTTACCCAAAAGATGGTGTCGGGTGTTTAAATAAGTTATGTTCGTTATTTATATATTTACGATATATACATACATACATATATATATATAGATTAAATTAGTTTAACGAGTCGAGCCGAGAAAACAGGTTATAACGGTGTTCGGTTTTAATACGAAAAAGTTTATTTATATTTAAAATTAATTTTTATAAGTTTTATAACCTTTAAAATACTTACAAAAAGAAATAGTCGAATAGCTCGAAACCATAACAAACGAACTCTGATTTAAGCAAATAAGATATCCACGCGACCGTCTCATTGAACTCCACTATCTGTACCTGTTTCGTCACTGGAAAACACCTTCACCGTCGCCGGAAAACCAAACAGTCAGCAGGAAAACTGACCCGACAGCCGGAATACGAACCCTTTCTTGTTTTGCTCATAACTCGGTCATACGAACTCGAAATCAAGCAAATAATATATCCACGCGACCGCGTCGCTGAGAGTTACCGCCTCGAACCAACGCTGTAGCCTGCAGCCACCGAAACAGTTGCCGGAAAACGAGGGAAAGGGAATGAGAGGGTGCCGGAGGTGACGGGGTTACCGGAGAAGGAGAGGAGGAGGTTTGCGGGCTGCCGGAAAAGCCAAGAGACGAGAGATGGGAGAGTGTTGGTGGTGCGGCTGGAGGTGGTGGGTGGTCTTGCAGGAAAACGGGCCGGAGATGGCGTCGGGAGCCCGCCGGAAATCCGGGCTCACCGGAAAACGGCAGGGGGTGGGTGGTGACGGCTGTGTTGTTGTGTGAGTGTGTGTTGGAGGTGGTGGCCGGAATGGTGGTGCTCGCCGGAGGCGGCGGCGGCGACCAGAGTAAAGAGAAAGAGATGGGGGTTTATGTTTAGGGTTAGGGTTTATTCTATTTATATGGATGGTGTATAAAAGTTACATTTTGGCCCCTCAAGTTCTAATAATTGTTTAATACAAGTTTAAAGGTTTCCAAAGCTTGTAACGAGTTTACGAAAATCATTTTAAACCCCTTATGTTTTTCTTATCGATTCTATAGTGTGACAAACATCGATTTATTTATGATCGAGGTATATGATAATTAAATAAGGTTCTAAAAATGTTGGATCGGTTTTATAAAATAAAATTTACAAAACGAATATATACTCGAGACTCAAATTTGACGAATGTCACACTAAGCCCGACAAGAGGGGACACCCCTGGTCCACACAAGCGCCCCGACCCCAATTCAAACACAAGAATGTCCGATGGTCGGAGAGTAGACCTTCTTTCGCGCGGATACGACAAGAAATTCACAGGAGCCTCTTCTATTTTGCTGAGATTCCCGTCCGTTTTAACACATCACAAAGAACATCTCTGACCAACTCATGTATATATTTAAACATTGGGAGCTCTTTGCAATGAACCGCATGTTCACCAAAATTATCTAAACAAACTATATGGCAAACCGGACAGGACTCATCAACTGGGAACATGAGATCATTAAACAATATTTAAGAATAACCCGGTACTCCACTGCTGACAAGTGCTAGCCTAGCCCTTCAATGGAGTTAAAAGTCTTGAGCGTGAGGAGCCTGAAAACATTCTAATACAAAACTTTTCTCCTAAACTTTGGACGGTTTTGCTAAAGCGTACTCGCCAAAGCATTTTAGGCTATAGGGGTGGTGTCTTTCTTAACGAACCCGCCAAAATCAAGATTTGAAATAGAGTTGTGCAAACAAAATGAATATGTTATCAAAAGGTCAAAAGGTAGAGCGCAAGGATTTCAATTGTAAACGCATTGAATTTTAAATGTAATATATATAATTTGTGGTTATGGAAGATAAGTTTATAGTTATGGCCGTTAAATTTGACGGTTGACAGATATAACTCTTCACATTGGTGGTTATTAAAAATCAATTGTTTTATGAGAAGTGTGAGAAGACTTTAAAATAAAGTCATAATCTAAATATGACACTATAACATACAAATAGGAAACTATACAATTTTTAGAAACTATCAATCTCAAGCACTAGATCCTAAATCCAAGGGTCTACGTACATTTATTCTTATGCTTCTCACAAAACTATTGTTTTTACGTTAACTCTACCCTATAAATATAATAATTTTGAGTGAAGAAATATGTTATCAAATAGTCGAAAAGAAAGGTGTGATACTTCAATTGTAAAGGCAATGAATTCTGAATGAGTATAGATAACTAGTTATAATGAATAATAATATTTTAAGAGCATTCTCATTCCATTCTCTAAATAATGTGAGGGGAGTCTTCATTTTTTAGATATGGTTAAAAGTTGTTGTGAGATGAGAAGAGAGAAAATGTTACTGTTCATGGTTAAATTTGAAGAAACACACTGTTCACCTCTATAATTTTTTAATATATTTGAAAGTGGTTGTGAGTGAAGGGGAGATAAAATGTAATGATAAAAGTATAAAAAAGTATTATTTAATTGAATATGGAAGAGAAAAGATGATATTTTTGATGTAATTATAGAGATAGAAATGGAGAATGGAATGAAAATACTCTAAATAATATTATATAATTTTAGTAGTTTCATTTAGTAAATAATATTTAAGTATTTGAAAATTCTGTTTTAAATCGTCAAGATGTAAATAGTTATCAAGATGAGATTATGGGTTAAAAAAACGTGTAGTGGATCGACTCATTAAATTTCCATTAATAAACCGAAAATATAAATCGGAAAGAAATCAAGAATACTCCAAAGGGCCCCAACGACTTCCTAACTACATAGAGGGGTCCATTTTATTATTGATTCTATCATATTGGGTGATTTTACATTGAATGAGCATGGCGTATCTTACTATTTGAGATCAACCGGATTAGACGTGTATAAACCGGGTATTTTTTAGGAACCAGGTATTTTTGACCGGATAGATACTGGAACCGACCCAACAGACAGATATGGATACCTGACATAACCAGATAGGGTATGGCTGTACGGTTCCTACCCAAAAACAAGATACAACTGTAACAACCGTCAAATTTTCATGCCACAATGCCAACATTTTAAAAGTTAAAATGCCAAAAGGTAATAACCGGCATAATAGGGTGCACAAAAAACCCGAACCTGGAACCATACTCGAAAAAAAACTCGAAACCGGGTTTTGTTATACCCGGGATTTTAAAATACCCGATTATAACTGAACCATGTTCCATACCTAAACCGGGTATTTAAAAAACCCGATTTGTACACCTCTACGGCATAAGAAGTGAGTATAAATATATGTCATGGTCGATTTTAGGATATAAAAAAGTATTATAGTTTATATTTAGATTATTACTAGCATTGTTACCCGTACATTGCGTCGGTGTATTTTGTTTTCGTTTTCAAATACATATGCATATATTTTGTTCTGTTTATTTGCTTTACAATCATTACAATAGTTTCCAATAATATTTATTGCATTCAAAAAGTCAAACCGAACTCGCCCCCCTTTACAACATTGTTTGTATTTGGGTCGATGCAAAGTCGAAGATGACATAAGCATAAAACAATTTGATACTAGCTCCTTCCATTAGAGAATACATTCTAACATATAATGTTTAGTAAAGTTTGTTTACATTAAAATCTTTAATAAAGTTAGATTAATATTGCATCCATTTGTATTAAAAGTCGGCACAACAAATTCATTTAATGCAAGTCGTGATAAGATGAACATTACTTATTTAGTGAAACCATACACAAAACCGGAATTAAAGAACTTATCTCAAAATCCAAAACCATGAATGAATTTTCCTCAACAGAATTACAAATTTTGAATCCTCATCGGCATATTAAAGATTCACATGGAATACAAAATCTAAACCCTAACCTAGTCATGTCAATATAGTTGCTTCTTCAATGGAATTGAAAAAAAAAAAAAAAAAAAATCAAATACACATACTCTTAAAAGAGACTGTATTACTGTAATAAAAACAGTGTAATAAAATCGTAAAGTATGTACTCTTCGTAAGGCCAGAAATTTGGGCAACGAAATTGTAACTCTTAATTTTTTCAAGACATCTGAATCACAATTTTGTACAACACATGTACGCTACCACAATTTTGCCGATATTCTATACCATTTTAGTCATGTTATAAATAAATATATATATACAATGTAACATCCTACTTTTGATAATAATGAATAAAATAAATATCGTTTACTTAAGGGTGTGTTATTATTTAGTTAAGTTAAATAAAATATAGAGTGTGAGCTTGGATAATAAAAGATGGAATAAAGAATGGTGATAGGTCTTAGGTCCATAGGCTTAAGGGGTATATAACACCCTTAAACCTCCTAAAACCATAAAACCCTCATTTCCACCAACCTTGCCTCCCTACACACTCAAAAACACACAAAAAGTACTCTCCCATTACGGATCATATTTGAATCCAAACCAAGAAGGGTTTGTGTTAGATCTTCGTCATACAAGAAAGAAACATGTCAATAATCATGTGTTGAATCAGACAATAGCTAGAAGTGAACCAAAAATATACGTTGTAGAGTAAAGGTTAAGTTTGTAAGGTCGTTTGCCCTAAGATTTGATACTAAGGTAAATCGGGCCTTATTATGTAAGAAAAATGGCAACTTAAACCTTAAACGAGATGTTCGGATTGAAACGGAACAAACGAGTAATGTTTAGACCATGTTAGAATGAGAAAAACAGATTTTTTATGCCCAGAACTCGATTCATCGGCGAAACTGGCATAACAGGACGTAAGAAACTGATCTAGTATGGAAAGGCATTAAACGGATCGAATTGAACCAAACGAATAGAATAGAATGGCAAACGACTCGAATCGAATTGAGACTCGATTAGATTAGAATTGTAATTTGATTAGAATTATGATTCGATTAGAATTGTGATTCGATTAAAATTGTAATTTGATTAGAATTATGATTTGATTAGAATTATGATTCGATTAGAATTCTGTTTCGATTAGATTGGTTCACACTTTAGTTTTCTAATGGACTTTTGGTAAAGACCTATTAATGAAAATAAAATTTTTCTAATCCCAGCTTTATCCCATCCAGGGGCTCTGCCCATTGAACCCCGCTAGGAGCTGCCACCCATATAACCATGCTGCTAGGGGTGTTGCCCCCGGACCCTCATTCGTTGAGGGTTTTATTAACCACAACATTGCAGCCACGAACGAGACAGTATCAACGATATTGACAGTAAATCGTAAAAATATGTGTTAAATAAAAAAATGTTTAGAAAAACAAAATAAAACTGTTGATGTGACCTAACCATGTCCAGCCATGTGGACCAACAACGTGCTTACAATTCCAAACCAGTTTACTCATGTTTATCAATTTTTTTTCACATACTAACTTATTCGATTTTCTCTTACATAAATTAGGAATTTGTTATGGATGAAACAAAAAATGAATGGCAAGATGGTTCAGGTATCCATAATAAATATATAACATTATTGGTTTGATAAAACAAATATAATAAATGTATTATTTTTCAGTGTCCAAACATGGCCCAGAAGATATATCTATGAAAGAGAATAATAAAAACTCATCCTCTAGCAAATGTAACAACGAAAGCATAAAACTTAAGGTAACTATTTTTATAATAGTCTCAATGATAAGGTAGGGTGATCGAATAATGTAAATGACCTAATTGAGGTGTGTAACGTCTATGATTAAAATTGATCTCATCACGATGCAATTGGTTAACACCCAAACTTTTAATGTTTAATTATTATGTATTTATGTTTGTAACTTATATCTTATTATTCATGTTTTAGTTTATTGCACTGAAATAATTGTTTTTGGAAGTAGACGATAATTTTAATGTTAAAATATCACTTATTTAACATATGTAGGACTTATGACATAGATAGATCATATTGATGCTGCTTTTTTTAATGACTTAACTTTGCACACAACAATGTTTTAACCCATGACCTCCTATTTCACACCTTAATTACCTTACAATCCCACCAAAGTGGTAATGGCACGTTGATGGTACTAACTAAAATTTTTTAATAACAATGAAAACAATTAATGTAATAAACTTTTGTAAAATATTACACGAATAAGAAAACTAGCATAAGTATTATACACTATATCACGAGAGGATTGATAAACAAACATAAACAAATATCATGTCGCAAACAGTCGTTGCCGTAGAATCGCGTGGGTTTCATTTTCATATTAGTAAATATAATAACTTTGAGTGAAAAAATATGTTTATCAAATGGTCGAAAAGAAAGGTGCGAGTAATTCAATTGTAAATGCATTAAATTTTTAATGAAGTATAGATAACGTATTATAACGAATAATAATATTTTTATTCAAATTGAAATACTTCATATGCATTCCAATTCAATTTCCAAGATGTAAATAATATTATATAATTTTAGCAGTTTCATTTAGTAAATAATATTTAGGTATTTGAAAATTCTACTTTTGTCAAGATGTAAATAGTTAATTACCAAGATGAGATTATGGGTTAAAAAAGCGTGTAGGTGGATGGACTCATCAAATTTCCATTGATGAACCGAAATCAAAAATCAGAAAGAATACTCCAAAGGGCCCCAACGACTTCCTATCTACATATATGGGTCCTTTTTATTAATTATTATGTCATATTGGGTGATTTTACATTAAATGGGCATGGCATATCTCATTGAGATCAATTGGATTAGACGTGTGTAAACCGGGTATTTTCTTAGGAACCAGATATTTTTTTGACTAAATAAGAACTGGAACCGACCCAACAGACATATATGGATACCTGACAAAACCGGATAAGGTATGACTGGGTATGGTTCCTACCCGAATACATGGTACAATTATAACAACCGTCACATTTTAGAGGGATAATATTCTATATTATTGTTAGGATTGTGTATATCTTTAGTTTGCTTATAGTCTGTTAATTATGTACGGTAAATGCCCACTTGGGCACATGAAATGAAAAACTTGGAGAAATGATGATCCTATAAAAGGGTCACTTTCACCCATTTCTCCAAATATAACTTCCTACAAAACTTCAACTAAATCTCTCTTCTGTGTTTGCAAAATTAAGATCCGAGTGTTGTTAGTGATTCCCGCTAACTAACAACACGAATTGATCCGAGTAAAATTGTGAGATCCATTATATAGGACCTACATTAAGTAATTATGCATCTCTTATACGTCATGGGTTTTGTTGAAATATATATGATTTCAGTTAACAGAAAACTAATATTAAAGAGTTTTCTATTTCTTGTTGCTGGTATATCAAAAATGACAGTTGAGATGTTGCCAGCTTATTGAGCAAGTGAAGTGGAGAAGGCGTCATGTAGCAGCAGTTGGGTCTCGTGTGTTTAAGCCACACCTAATTGCTTGTGTTTTAAATCTAAATAGACGAAGACGCGTTTAACTAACACCCAAATATATATGTTTTTCTAATCTTATATGTTAAAAACTTCATCTGAGCCGTCATCTTTATTTATTTGGCTGAGAGTTTCAAATACGAAATTATTTATGCATGTAATAGATTGAAAGGCTAAAGTTGATACATGCATCTTGATCTCAAATCTACTAGCGATTCATTTCGTGATAATGAGTTGACGAAACGTAAAAAATCAACAAGTTACAATACATAATTTATGCATGAGAACTCAACGAATCCAGTAACCCACTAGTTATTTAGTCTAGTGCAATATAAGATAAAGCATCTAAGAATCAAAACTAGAATATAACATATTAACATTTGAAACGCATTAATTCTTTAATCAACCATAAACATAGTATAGAATACTCAATTTTCATTCTACAACTTTCCATATACCGATAATTTGGAGTTTTCTTTCTACAACTTTCGATATACTAATAATCAGCAGTTTTACTTCATTCCAACACATTTATGCAAGCATCGGCAACTTGTTTGTTTCATCCTCCATTCCATTCAAGGTGTCATATAATGGTGTGTTTAATGTTTCTGGCAAGAAGAGTGTAAGAATACCGCCCACAATTCCACATGCCCCAAACACCATAAACGAAAGACTAGCATCCATTACTACCACGAAAGGTACTAGCATGGCTCCTATTTGTCCCACTTGCCTTGCAGATCCAAGCGCCGCATTTCTGACTACAGTTGGAAATAACTCCATTGCGTATACGTACAACAAATTATAAGTTCCGGCCATTCCAAATATTCCCAAAACTCCGCACATTGTTCTCAATACCTTCCAATTCCCTTGGCTTCCCATCAAGCTGCCTATAAGACAAAAGATCCCACTAAACCACTGTGTTCCAACTCCTAATGGCTTCCTTCCAAACCTATCTATTAATATTGCAGTCAAAAGATATGCTGGCATCTCTGCAGCGGAATTGAGTAGCACACTAAGGTAGATATTGGTTTCAAGGTTTGTGGCATTTAAGTTTAGTCCAAAGTACACACACGCACTAGTAAAGTTGATTACCATAAGAAGAATCAAACGTTTTCTTGTTAATGGTGACTTGATCACGTCTAATACTGACCCCGTGATAACTTCATCCATACCAATTTCTACAGTACTCCTTTGATAACAACTCCTGGCTTCCTTTTCAAGGACAAGGTACACATTTTCAGGGAGGTTTTTTCCATTTGATTTAGCAATCTTGTGCATGATTTTCATAGCTTCATCAGTTTTACCATGAACAAGGTACCAACGAGGGGATTCAGAGATGAAAGGGAGCATGAAAACAAGAAAGATAATGGAGGGTATCGAAGAAGCAATGTAAAGAAAACGCCATGATTGAAATATGTATGCAATTCCTGAGAGAAGAGCTATCCCGGTTGAGTAAAAGTAGAAGGTGGACATGCCGGCAATACCTCGCATGCTAGGTCCTATGGGTTCAATGGCGAGGACGAAGGCACATACACCAACCCCACCGCTGCTGAAGCCAGTGAATAAACGGAGGACGACGTAGATCCAATAGCTAGGGGAAATGGATGTTAACAGGCCAAAAATGATGTTCATAAGGCATACAATCATGAGTGATCCTTTTCGTCCCAATCTGGTATCAGATAGGTGACCAAATACTCCACCAGCTACATAATAAAACGAACCATTTAATCTGTAGTCATTTAATAACTTTATTTTTCTGAACTAGATATGAGATATATATTGTTTCAAATAATAAAAACTTACCCCGACGTACAATGCATTCACTATTGTTTACTACTTTAACACATATATATTTCAAGTTAATTTAAATTAATAGGTTGACACTTATAAAAGAAGTAGTTGCTTGGAACAATTGTTGTAGGTTTAAGGCGTGTGCATCATTTTATGACTTTAATCAACAATTGTGTGCATCATTTTATGACTTTAATCAACAATTGGATACGACAAAAGATGCTTCTACAAATAACAAGTTTTTGTTTTAATAAGTGAAAATGATGTGTGAAAATTAGTTCAACTGGATTGGAAATCATGTGTGAAAATGATTATGAAATCAGACCAGATGATTCCTGTATGTAAGGATTTAATCATCATATTATTGTCCGCGAGCTTCTGTAACTATGTTACTACTGAGCTTATGTAACTCTGTTGATAACAAACTACACCAATCTATAATTGTTTTGCTACCGATTAATAACAACTTGCTACTAATATTCAGTCACTATAAAACTCATTATGAATGCTACGGATTAGCGAGACCCTCGCCAAGGATGTTGCCCTAGACCTTGCTTGGGCGATGCCCCCTTGAATCTTTAGTTTCAATGGCCTCATAACTTGGATTATAGTAGGCTTGGATAAGTGATTTCTCATATGGCCACATAGTTTGTATTAATGTATATGTTGGGTTTAATGTGGAGACTTGATTGTTTTGGGTCCGGTTAAAGAGAACTATGGAGCAGGAAATTAGAATATCAAATGGGTTGACCCACATTGTTTTAATTAAGCCCATATTAGTTTTCTTGGTGAACAAGTAGAAAACCCTAATCTTGTATATATATATATATATATATTTAGCATTGTACTTGTAATTCCTCATCACGAGTGAGGCAGAAAGCAATAACAAAGTATCCAGGTTGCAGCCCTTGGACGTAGGTCAGCCGGCCAAACCACGTAAAATTTTGTGTGTTCATCTTCGTTTATTTTTTTCTCTTCCAAATTATTTGTGTTTGTGTGTGTTGCAATACCCGAATCCCAAACGAGTGGTATCAAAACCGTGGTTACGGTTACACACGGGAGAAACACCATAGCGAGAGGATAGTTTGGGTCAAATTAGGGTTTAGTGTTTTTGCAACCGGCCATCAACTCAGTGTTCGATTATAAGGTTCTGGTCTCATTATGTGAAGAGGTAGGTCCCAGCAGAGCCCAGTTGGACCCGCAAGACTCACCTTGAACAGGGACGTCTGCGCGGTTGGACCCGCAAGACTCACCTTAAACAGAGACGTCTGCGCAATTGAACTCGCAAGACTCCTGAGGGACGTCTGCGCAAACACCAACCGGATCCGCAGGACCAACCATGCTCAGAGACGCGACGTCCTTAGGCGCAGTACGCAAGCTGTTCCCGCAGGAAAAGCCTCCCAATGGTGACGTACTCCGCCTGTTCCCGCAGCTACGGATACTAGCCATCAGGGAAGGCTACCCGCACAGCAAGGCTACACGCACAAGGCACTAACTCTCAAATAATTCAGTAGTCACCTGAAGAAGGAATGAGCAAGCCGGGAATACTCCCGCACAAAGCCGGGAATACTCCCGCCCAAATGAGCCAGTCCGTACGCAACTGGAGGATCTTTTGTACTGTACCTGCCAAGGTATGAACAAAAGATCTGACCAAAGCGGCGACAGCTCACTGACAACAGTACGACGAGCAGCACGCTCTAGTACTTAAAGTCACTATCAGCCGCTGCCTACTCACCAACCCTCATCGTGGCACGTGCGTAGCCTGCAGTTGGTGGAAAAGGGAACAGTAAACAGCCGGCCATGTCACTATCAGCCGCTGCCTACCCACCAACCACTAGCATGGCACGTGCGTAGCCCACAGTTGGTAGAACAAGAATATTATACAGCCGGCTGTACCTTCTTGGACACCTACCTTCGGCTATAAATACCCTAACACATTGGAACGGTATTATCATCTTATCATCTTCTCTCTAGCTATTTTTCTTAATATACACTTATATTCAAGAGCAATCTAGTCTGATTCTCACGCCGGAGGGTGGTCACAAGGAGGTACCCCCCTTCTCAGTGACGAGCTCACGGTGTCTGTTTTGCAGGTTGTCAGAAGAATAACCATCTTGCCAGACCTAACCCTCGTGGGAAACATCTACTTAACCCCCAGATTATCCGTAATCTGCCCGGGGTCACTTAGTGTTTCTTCATTGGCGCCATCCGTGCATAAAAGCTAGAACTTATTCTTTTTCAGTTTTTTCAAAACTTCTGGAAAGATGGTTAAGGTTACTCCGGTGCCAAGGCCAGCGAGTGACCAAGAAACCCCGGTAACCACAACCCCAGCTAATGGGGGGAACACCGGCGAGTACACAATTTTTACGAACACTACCCCGGTTACCCAAGCCGGGGCAAGTGCAGTAAACAATCTGGGACAAGCCGGTTACACAAATTTTACGAACACTACCCCGGTTACCCAAGCCGGGGCAAGTGCAGTAAACAATCTTTCACTGGGATGCACCGATGCCCAGTTGGAGAGACAACAGACGAGGCTCCCCCGCCAAACACTCAATCAAGTTAAAGCGTGGGCCGAAGCACGTCAGAAGGAATTCCAAGCTGAGTTGGATGAACGCTTGCGTTCACTCCAACAGGCTGACGAATTCGGAAGCACTCAACAGATCAACATAAGCAGTGAGTGGGAGTACTCGGACGATGATCGGGAGGAATCCGACACCGACGCAAACCCTCGCCATAGAGCGAAAGGGAAGCATAAGGAAACGGACTTCCAACAGAGAAGGAATTTCGGAGAACCTTCAAACCAAGGAACGCGGGGGGAAACCCACGTGACTTCTCCAAAACCTTTAGACCAACTGCTGCAAATGCGGGAACGTCCAAGTTTGCAAGGGACATTGCGGAAGCAATCGCCCCGAGAAGTGACAAACAGATGTCCAACATCGGCACTTATGATGGTATATCCGACCCAGACGATCACTTGAACAGATTCATAGCAGGGGCAACCGTCAGCAACTGGACGGAACCCACGTGGTGTTATATGTTCCAGATGACGCTGGTTGGAGCAGCCAGAGCGTGGTTTGACCGTCTACCGGTCCACCACATCTACGATTGGGCGGACTTCCAGCAAAAGTTCAGCCAACACTTCAGTCAACAAAGAAAGTATACCGAAGAGCAATGGACGATCCTCAACTGCATCCGAGAGGAAGATGAGTCTCTACTAGACTTCATCACGCGCTTCAATTCAAAGAAGCTAAGTCTGGGCATTATTAGCGAAGATCTTGTTCGCGCTGCTTTCATCCAGGGCGCGAAGGACCCAGAGCTCATCCGCACCTTAACGGGTAAAGACGGCATGCCATCCACATGGGATGCCATCATGACAGCAGCTAAACGCTTCGCGGAAACGGAAAAGCAACTGGGTAGAGATCTTCCCCAGAGCACAAACCTCTACACCCAGAAAACAAGAGAAAACAACGTCCTCACCGCCCGACTAAACAAAAAGAGGAAGCTAGGCATTTGGCAGTCAAGGGTAAACTTTGACACCTCATCTAGCTCTCGCCCTCGGTTAGGCGGAAAGGATAACATGCAGTCGTCGAACCGGAACGTCAGATGGACGCCACTCACCAAAAGCGTCACCGAGATATTCGCCACCGAGAGACTCCCATGGCCAGAGGCTCCAATTATCCGACAGCGTCCAAACGCTGATCAAAGCAAATTCTGTGACTTCCACAGGACAAGAGGCCACACCACCGAGGAATTCTTAGACTTGAAGGACATCGTCGAAACATTTTTCAGAGATGGGAAACTCACGCACCTCGTGGCGTAATGAACGCTGAGCAGGCTAATGCGTGTAGAACCCCAGTTGGGGAAAACACGAATGAAACTGCAGCTTTAATGTTTGAGACTACATACTGCGTAAACAACGAGATTCCGAACCAGGTGAATATCGGCTCGAAAGGCTCGTTGACACTCCCATCCCAAGAACAGGGGAGTTCAATTACACAGGTTGCATGTAGATCAATTCAAAACTTGTAAAGAAAAGGCCTAGAGCCACTTCTAATGGAAATGATTCTCCTTATCACATTGACGCTGATGGTCTTACACTGATATGCCGGTATTCACCGCATAAATAAGTGGGGAAGTAAGTCGTTGCGTGTGGACGGCGGCAAAACCCGCATAAGCACAAAAAACGATAAAATTTTCTAACAGATGAGGACAACCTTCACGCAGGTCAGTTATAGGAGTTCGGTCATCCCACTAAATGAAAGTGCCGGTCCTACCCGCACAATCATGATAGAGGAAACTGAACATTAACCTATTGACAACCGCGCGTCGAAAGGTTTAACTTATTCAAAACACTGATATGCCGGTATTCACCGCATAAATAAGTGGGGAAGTCGTTGCGTGTGGACGGCGGCAAAACCCGCATAAACACAAAAAATGGCAAACCTTAACGCATGTCAGTTATAGGTGAAGATTGGTCATCCCATAAATGAAAGTGCCGGTCCTACCCGCACAATCATGATAGAGGAAACTGAACACTAACCTATTGACAACCGCGCGTCGAACGGTTAACTTATTCAAAACACTTGAAAAATTGCTAAGTTAAACTAAAGTATGCACGAGCGAATCATATATTGTTTATGCGGCAAAACAAGTGCCAAATTAACCTATAATATGCATGAGCAAGTCATATAACGTTTATAAAGCAAGTCATCCAGTGAAAGTGGCGGTCCTACCCGCACAAACATTTATATTTCATAAAAAATTCAAGCATTACAAGAATGGCCGGGTATCTACCCGCCTACAGAAATATAAATCTATCCTAACGGTGGGAAGGGATCTCAAGGTTCAAACTTCAGGACCACTCCCTCCAAACCCACTTGTACCCGCACCATCAGTTGGCTGTGGCGGTTCAAGAAAAGTCTTGAGAATGGTTAGCCCATCATCAGCAGCAGCAATTTCGTTCACCTTCTCCACCACCAGATGCGGGAAGGCAGCATAATGGTTCACTGCTTGGTCATAGGCAGCTTCAGTGTCCATGTCATAAAGAGGGAAGTTGGAAGGCGGGAATCCCTTCTCAACAAACCCCAGACCAAGCAAGAAACCAGCCTTTTCCCCATCCTCATGAGAAGCGTTAAGGGCTGCGCTCATGGCATCGTCATAAGATGTGTTCGTGAAGATCCGATGCACAACCTACAAGAAAAAATATATCAAACCTTTTCCAAGTACAAAGAAAAGCGTAAAGATGTTATGAAGCTAACCAGAGCCTCTTGAAGGGCAGCTTGAGCTTGGTTACGGGCGCGTTCGGCTTCATTTTTGTTAAGGTTGGCAAGCAACACTTCCTTAGCAGCAGCCTCTTCAACGCCCTTCAGCTTACGCTCAGTATGGTCAAGCATACCCCTCTGATCCAAAATCTCTTGGAGCTTCTTGGCGTCTTCCATGGCCAAGGCATCATGAGTCTGCTGGAGCTTCTCTAATTTGGATTTAAGTTCTTCAACTTCAGTGCATAGAGGCTCAGCAACAGCTTCAGCCTTGGTGGCCCTCTCAGTTGCGTTCCGTGCAGTTTCCTTAGCCAACCGAAGCTGTTCGTTAACAGCTTGGGCAGCCTTGGAACGAGCCTCGAGACGGGCCTGAACTTCAGCCTCGAGGGCCTTGAAGGCCTTTTCCTTTTCCGCAGCAATTGCGGAAAGTCTCCTGTTCTCCTCCCGGATAGCCCGCGCCTGAGCCACTTCTTGGATACGCGCAGCCTTTAACTTGTCGTTTTCATGACAAAGCAACTCGACGCGCGGCTGCATCCGGGCAAGGAGAATCCGAAGCTCATTTGTCAGCCTACCCTCCTGCTGCATCCGGGCAAGGAGAATCCGAAGCTCATTGGTCAGAAGAATAACCATCTTGCTAGACCTAACCCTCGTGGGAAACATCTACTTAACCCCCAGATTATCCGTAATCTGCCCGGGGTCACTTAGTGTTTCTTCATTATGCTTACATCCAAACAAAATAAAAGGAAAAATTTGGAGTTTCATTGTTCAGTGCCTTTTTCATTTGTAAGCCACTGCCACCATATAAATTATTGTGTTCTTTTCTTTTTGTATTTGTGGAAGAAACGCTACTGCCACCATTGTGATTTGTGTGTTGGATCACAATTTTTTTTTGTCTCATACGTAAACGTGAAGTCAACAAATAATACCATGGTGGCAATTCTATTTTCAATGAAGAAGAAATCGATCAGGTGTATTCTTTCTCTGTTCGTCTTTTCAGTTTCTTGATTAAGGTTTGTTAATCGATTTTGCATCGGGTTTTAGTTTTGGTTTAGGCTTCGGGTTTGATTATCGGGTTTTGACGTTTGTCGGGCAGTGTAGCCGGGTGGTTTTGTGGTGATCAGGTGGGGTTATTTTGTTTGTCCGAGATTATTTTTTCTATTTTGTTACCGAGATCAAAATTCGGAAATTCTCAGTTTGAGATACTGGCCGAGAGCGGGAAACTTTAGATTAAGAAGTTTGATGGTAAAGACTTTGGTTGGTGGAAAATGCAAATGAAGGATCTGCTAGTTCAGAAGGATTGGACATGGTATTGGGTGAAAGACCGGAGAAGATAAAATCAGATGAGTGGGAGACTTTGAATAAGAAAGCCAAAGAAGTTGTTAGATTGTCGTTATCGAAGGATGTTGTATTCAACATCTTGAAGGAAACCACAACGCGTGGGATAATGAATTCTTTGTATAATATGTATGAAAAGCCTTCGGCAGCTAATAAGGTATTCATAATCCGTGAACTGGAGAACATGAAGATGAAAGAAGGAAGTTCACTTACAGTACACATCAACAAATTAAACTTGATTTTGTCAAGACTTGGGTCAGTTAGTATCAAATTAGAGGATGAGGTTCAGGCTCTACTACTGTTATCGTCCTTGCCTGATAGTTGGTCAGGGACTGTTACAACGATTACTAGTTCTACTAGTGAATTCACTTTTGATGGGATTCAAGATCTTATTTTGAAGACGCCAGGCGAAGAAATTCCGGTGAATCGTCAAATGAGTTAATGTTTGTTGGCAGAGGAAGGAAAAATAATAGAGGTAGTGGGAGCGGGAACATGAAAAGCAGTCAGTCTAGGACTCGGAAGGATGTGGTATGTTGGAACTACAACGAGGCATGACACTTTAAGATTCAATGTTTGAATGATAAGAATGAAAAGAAAGAAGTCAACACTACAGAAGAATACTTAGAGGATGAGGCTTTAGTTATTAGTGTTGAGGATAATGTTGATTTTTGGGTGATGGATTTTGGTGTTTCATTTCATGCTTGTAACATCCGGCCCCTCGCACCACCAATATTGTCCGCTCTACCCACGAATAGCTCACGGATTTGTTTTTGGTTGCCCAGATGGAGACTTCCCAGGAGGCCACCCATCCTAGTACTACTTCCACCTAAGCACGCTTAACCGTGGAGTTTTCATGTGCTCCACAGCTAACTAAGCCCAAAACGCGTTGGTGATTTAAGAGGCAGGACATTTACTTATTAACCAAGGATCTCTCTTGTCCACGGCCAATGTGGGATTTTCCTAAGAGTGGGACGATGTTGCGTTTGCCAAGGGTGTTACAAACAACCCCCCTTTGGACTCATCGTCCTCGATGAGGCGTGTCTCATCATCCCGAACGGCACAAGAGTGTCTCTGATACCACCTGTAACATCCGACCCCTCGCACCACCAATATTGTCCGCTCTACCCACGAAGAGCTCACAGATTTGTTTTTGGTTGCCCAGATGGAGACTTTCCAGGAGGTCACCCATCCTAGTACTACTTCTACCTAAGCACGCTTAACCGTGGAGTTTTCATGTGCTCCACAGCCAACTAAGCCCAAAACGTGTTGGTGATTGAAGATGTAGGACATTTACTTATGAACCAAGGATCTCTCTTGTCCACGGCCGATGTGGGATTTTCCTAAGAGTGGGAAGATGTTGTGTTTGCCAAGGTTGTTACAAACAACCCCCCCTTTGGACTCATCATCCTCGATGAGGCGTGTCCCATCATCCCGAACGGCACAAGAGTGTCTCTGATACCACCTGTAACATCCGACTCATCGCACCACCAATATTGTCCGATCTACCCACGAAGAGCTCACGGATTTGTTTTTGGTTGCCCAAATGGAGACTTCCCAGGAGATCACCCATCCGAGTACTACTTCCACCTAAGCACGCTTAAACGTGAAGTTTTCATGTGCTCCACAACCAACTAAGCCCAAAACGCGTTGGTGATTGAAGAGGCAGGACATTTACATATGAACCAAGGATCTCTCTTGTCCACGGCCGATGTGAGATTTTCCTAAGAGTGGGACGATGTTGTGTTTGCCAAGGGTGTTACAATGCTACCCACTGCAGTGAAGCATTGTAGAATTTGAAGAAAGGTGATTTTGGTAAGGTTAGACTGGCGAACAATGATGTTCTTGATGTTACGGTCATGAGGGACATGAATTTAGTTACTTCAGCTGGTTCATGGACCTTGAAGGATGTCATAGTTATTCGAAGCTTAAAGAAAAAGTTCATATCTGTCGGGCAGTTGGATGAACAGGGACATGAGGTTAAATTTGGGACGGGCAGTGGAAAGTTGTGAAGGGAAATCTTGTTATCGCTCGATGAAGAAAGGGGGGTTCGCTGTATACGGTCAGTTTATCGTCTGAGTCTAGTGGGTAGAAGAAGATTTGTTTTGCAGGAAATAAATCCAGAGCCACATGTCAGATTCAGGTTGAACATGCTAGAAGAGGTTCAGAAAAAACAGTCAGGGGTTTTCGTGGTAGTGGGAACATTGGCAGCCAGTTAGTCAAAGCTTTAGCAAGAGTTACCAGACAGTGGGTTAAGAAAATCAGCATTTCAGCGGTTAATATCTCTCTAGAAGATTACTTGCTTAATATGAAAAGTGTTGTTTGTTCTCAAGGTATTCCGGGATTCGGCAGTTCGTGTAAGTGGGAGCCGGTAGAGACAGAGAACGAGTCGGTGGCAGTTGTAGCCATGACTGATGTGTTGAAACTCGGGGGAGCTTCAACGGGCGTTCAGGTTAACGGATGAGAAGGCTGATGCAACCCAGGAAGACGAGAAAGATTACAAGAGGTACAAGCGAACATCGATAGACAGTTTGAAGATTATCAAGCCTCCAAGTGGGAGATTGTTGGGTTTAATGTGGAGGCTCGATTGTTTTGGGTCCGGTTCAAGAGAACTATAGAGCATGAAATTAGAAGATCAAATGGGTTGGCCCACTTTGTTTTAATTAAAGCACATATTAGTATTCTTGGTGAAAAAGTAGAAAACCCTAATCTTGTATCTATGTGTATTTAGCCTTGTACTTGTAATTCATCATCACGAGTGAGTCAGAAAACAATAAAGTATCCTGGTTGCAGCCCGTGGACGTAGGTCAGCCGATTAAACCACATAAAATCTTGTGTGTTCATCTTCGTTTATTTTTTCTCTTGCGATTATTTGTGTTTGTGTGTGTTGCAATACCCGAATCTCTAACAATATATTTTGATTTCGTATATGGTCTTCAAGTAAATCCCGATACCAAAATAGTTTGATGGCATTAAAATCACCGATAGTAATTGGAGATTGACTGGGAAAGTTTGGATGAAGATTATAAAAATTATATCTAACATTTTAATATTGTTTTTCTCACTCAGCTTTTATAGATTTATATTGTGTGTTTTTCAGAGTTTTGTAATAACGCAACATGAGATGAAAAGTATGATAAACATAATTAAAAATTATAAAAATGTATAAATAAGCTTAAAGTTGCATATTTAAATAGTCCTTTTGATGTAAAAATACCAAATTGTATTTGACTGAACTGAAAAAGTTAACTTGAGTTGGCTTAAAGGAACTAATATGTAACAAAACACTTATTGATATAATACATATACTATTAAAACAACATATTCTAGCTCTTTTCTATTGGTTGATTTTATTACTTTCCAAAAATAACGAACATTTTTAAAATTGTAAGTTTATTATGGTATTGGTTTCAATGTTAATCGATTAGGGTACTTGGAGACTTGCAGCTGATTAAATATCACTAGCCCTTATCTAATCAACTTTTATTTTAATTTTTATTTTATTTTATGTGCCAAGTTCTAATTGTATATATTTTATGCTCAAATAAAGTTTTAGCATATATTACCCATTATGAATTTTTCATATAATCTTGAACAAATACTTTTATGGTTCTAGGTATATCACAAGATTAAATTTTGATGTTCATTCATATATTCGTATATGAAACGTCACATGATATATTAGGGCATAGTTGTTTTCCCTACGTTTAATTGTTAAATGGTCCTATATGTTTATTTACTTTTCTGATGGTCAAACATTAAGTCTACGCAAGTTTCTCTCTCTCTCTTTTTTGGTGGACTTGGTTATAAACATAAGTTACGACAGTTTCAGATAAATTAGGGCAATGGACGGAAGGACAGGAGCATATTAATATGTAACTCTTTCTATATCTTATGTATTTGGTCATTCTAATTCAGTTGTCGAGATATGTGGTTTTTTTACTGATTTTCTGTTCGTATATATATTGAAGAGGGAACAGTGATTAGCAACTATGGGCATATCTTTAGTCTCATAACACATCTACAAAAGTTGCTCTTGTATTAATCTAAATGGAAATGATACCAACCTTCTTATGAAGTTTATACATCGACGCTTGTTATGGAGATCACAAGTTCTTTTATTTATTCGATTGTAGTTACAAATTCTTCATGTCGACTGTCGAGGCGCGTATTATGGAGATCACAAGTTCTTTTATTTATTCGATTGTAGTTACAAATTCTTCATGTCGACTGTCGAGGTTGCCCTCAGGCCAACAAAGTAAGTTATACTTTGCATGCTCTTGTGTTTTTTGTATCTCATTGTTTGGGGTTTAATGATTTTTAATTAGTGTTATATTATTTTGATTTAAGGTCTTGAAACCGCAGGTTAAATTCATTGGTAAAAAAATATTTGGCAACTTACAATAGTCAGTAAACAAGCAGACCCTCACATGAGAACGTCAATATTTATCCAAGTTATAATGATTGTTACTGGTTACAACTTACAATATTTATTTGTTATCAACTGTATGATTTGCTCATGATCATAGGGTGGTGTTTAACATATTTGATGTGAGAATTTGAAATGTTATGAAAGATTTCAAGGGAAGCGCAAATGAATTTGCATTTGGAGGACATGGCGGTTTTGCTTGGGGGTGGGGGGGGGGGGTATATTCAGGTAATAAATTTGTGAGGTTCATTTAACTCTCACGTGCTTCTTTCATTTGTAATTAAGTGAGGATGAGGGTCACAGTTAACATCACACAGAAGATTTGAAAGGCCATTTGTACGTCACAAGTTGCCAAATTGTAGTCGGGGAAAGTCTATATCTCACCATTTATCTAGATGGACCACCAAAGGTATATCTAACTTAATGCACTATTGTTTATTAATTTACTTCTTAATAAGTATCTTGAAAATAATAACTATATGTTTCAAAACCTATTTAATTTCTGAATGTTGATTGAAGATGAAACAGAGACATATGTGTGAATTAAATGATCAGTGAATGGTTATTTACATGGTGAACTTTACTCTATTAGATTGTAAACAAGTTGCTCAATCAAATGTTTCAAAATTCAATTGGTTGTAAATTTGATTATAAAATAGTCAAAAATGCAGTGTTTTAATAGTTGTAAACGAGTCAGCTTTTAATTTTGTTTTTAGTTTATGCAGATTATAAGTTCAAGATTTGAAGATGCATTACTGGTTCGATGTTAACTTTGCTGCTGAATTTCGCTTCGAGTATCTATTTCGAACACTCATTTCTGGTTGAGTATTGAAATTCAAAGACGCATTCGATTGGTTCTAATTTTGAATACTAATTGTCAAAAATGCTAATTGCTGTTTGAAATCATGTGTTTATTGGATGATTTATATTTTTCCACACATGACGTCGATCTACGGGTCAATAACCTATTATTAAAGATAAAGAAAGAAACACGCTATTATGCATAAAGATTAATGACGTTTATCCACACACCTATCTAGTACTGTCCATCACATGATGCCATGCGTGATGGGTATTTTTTTTGTCTTGACAAACATAAATTTTAGTCTGCATCATTCATTTAATCTTTGATGGATATATACAGGGACATAATGTTGTAGATAAATTAAGAAGTTAAATTGTCTGGAGGGAAAAGAACAAATTAGAGTTGGGCTATGATGATAACGTTGCCTTAATTAAAGAAAAGAAATCATTTATAAAAAAATAAATAAATAAAAGAAAACAAAACAAAAGAAGAGTCAAGTTGCAAAGATTTTTGGTGTACAAAGTATATTCTTTCTTTTGGTTGCTTTTGATGGGGTAAGTCATAAGTGTCATCCGAACCAATATTGGTTCGGAAGATAAAAAAGTAAAGCCAAAGAAATGACTGACAAATACATCACATAGGATGGAAGAATAGCCATCCGAATTAAAGATGGTGGTCGGGACTTATGAGGAATTGATCATGCATATAAGAACATTTACAATCATAGCGAGTGAGATACGTACTATAGTGTGTACCATTCATGACATAGTACTAATACATTGGTGCATTACTAGAAGGACCATAGTTTAACCATATAACTACGATAATCACATTAAATGGCATTTTGGAGCAATGACCATATATGTTGCCAACAAAGTTAGCATTGAGTTCTAATATCACATCAAAGGTTGATAAATGTAAAATGAGACAAAAAGTTTGGGGGAAATTTATGATTTGATTTCGTCAACTTGAAATAGACTTACAAAGCTGTTTATATATAAAGATTAATGATGTGGCTTGAAAAATTATGAATAACAACGCACTCTTCTTAATTAAGTAAACATACTATCTTACTAATCTATTAAATTAATACAATTTTGCTACATGTCTTTCTACTAGGGTGTCCACCTAGGCCTTCATGTCATCTCATTTCCATTCTAAGACTCTCTAATATGATGTCATGTGACATCTCACATACTATTTAAACCTTATAATTTTCCATCATCATTTTAATCATTTTAATTTCTCTCTCTCTCTCTCTCTCTCTCTCTCTCTCTCTCTCTCTCCCGCCCTCTCTCTCTCTCTCCGGTAATTTCCACCATCGAGATTAATCGTTTTCCGGTAATGGCCAACAATGTTATTTGATTTTCCGGCAAGGTAATATCTTTTCCGGTAAGGTTTTCCGATATGGTTTTATATTTATTTTAATTGTTATATGATTTTGTAATAATCTCTTTAGGTTGTATATCAAAATCTAAAATTGAATTGATATTTTGAAGTTATTACGGTTTTCCGGTAAGATTTTTGTTTTCCGTTTTTGTTTGTATTTAATCTCTCTCTCTATCTCTCTTTCTCTCTCTCTAACTCCACCATCCACCATCTTCTATATTCCGGTAATGTAGATCGAGATTAATCGTTTTTCGGTAAGGTTATATATTATACTTTAATGCCCAACAATGTTATATGATTTTCCGGCTATGTTATATCTTTTTCCGGCAACATCATATTTAATTGCTAGAATCTGAATAACATACACATATGTAAGAATATTTTCCATATATATGTAAGTTTAAATTTTACACAAGGAATTGAATAAGATTTTGTCTTTCTAAAAGACGAAGTTCAAGTCGATGGTCATAATAAAATATATAATTTAAAAGTAGAGCAGAGTACGTATTAGTAGATTTTACTTAACTATCGATATATTTGATAGCATCCGATTCATCAAAGCATAAATATATTAGAGAGAATGAGTAAATCTTTGGGATTGTATTTTCAAATAGCAAAGGTTTGAAAAGGTGTACTTTGTGTATTATGCTCTTCACACTCTAATTATAAATCAAATTCCTTTAATATATTTACAATATTATCAATGAGTAATTTAAACCACCCATTAATTATAATCATTGGCTTGGTTCAATAGATTAAAAAAATCATTTACTTGGATAGATTAACGTTAGTTTTTCATGGTGTAATTATGCTGCCATATTTAAGTTAAATTTGAAATTTGTAAATGGTAAGTCAATATTCTAAAACGTCTAAACTTATCATCATTACAATTTATTATTTTCTAAAACGATTTGATTTAAAAAGTTTGAATTTCCAGATTTAAATTAAAGTTGATTTTTTAATTTAATTGCTGGTCAAACGTTTAAGTTGGTAAGTTAAACGATTTGATTTACAAATTTTAAATTTTCAAACGATTTGATTTAAAAAATTTAAATTTCCAAATTTAAATTAAAGTTGATTTTTTTATTTAATTGTTGGTCAAACGTTTAAGTTGGTAAGTTAAACGATTTGCTTTAAAAAGTTTAAATTTCCAAACGATTTGATTTAAAAAGTTTAAATTTCTAAATTTAAATTAAAGTTGATTTTTTTATTTAATTGCTGGTCAAACGTTTAAGATGGTAAGTTAAACGATTTGATTAAAAAGTTTAAATTTCCAAATTTAATTTAAAGTTGATTTTTTTATTTAATTGTTGGTCAAACGATTAAGTTGGTAAGTTAAACGATTTGATTTAAAAATTTTAAATTTCCAAACGATTTGATTAAAAAGTTTACATTTCCAAATTTAAATTAAAGTTGATTTTTTTTATTTAATTGCTGGTCAAACGTTTAAGTTGGTAAGTTAAACGATTTGCTTTAAAAAGTTTAAATTCTAAACGATTTGATTTAAAAAGTTTAAATTTCCAAATTTAAATTAAAGTTGATTTTTTTATTTAATTGCTGGTCAAACGTTTAAGTTGGTAAGTTAAACGATTTGATTAAAAAGTTTAAATTTCCAAACTTAAAATAAAGTTGATTTTTTTATTTAAATGCTGGTCAAACATTAAAGTTCAATTTAACTTTAAGTTGAACTTTTTAAATAGCTGATTAAACACACATTCATAATGTCTAAAATTACCATAACTAAAATTTATTATTTTTAAAACGATGTAATTTAAAATTTATAAATTTCCAAATTTAAATTAAAGTTGAATTTTATGAATTACTGGGTAAATATTTCATAACATGTAACATTATCACAATTAAAATTTATTATTTGTAAAACGAATATTAATATTTAATTTTCTCATTTCAGGTTATGTTCCCAACTTGATATAGCTAATTTCATGGGTTGAAGATTTGTTGATAAGATATCTTATTTTTTGTTTAATATTGATGTATATTTTTGTTATTATTCATGTATTTATGTATTTTTTCACAATTAATGTAATTTATTTGATTTTTATATAATAATCATATATAGTTGTTGGTTTTGTCCATTTAATATATTTTAATAACAACCGATGTATTAAATAAAATATATATTTTTGTATCTTATATTTATCTATTTATTAATGATAATCTTTATAATTTATAATAATTATTATAATTTTAGTAATTTTGTTATTATAAATTTATTACCTTTTCTAATTAGTTGTTACATCTTATTTTGACATAAATAATTACATTTACTCCTTACCATTTTTATATTTTAATATATTTGACTTAAAACATTATTATTTTATTATATTGTAAGATACATTATATTTTCCAAAATTTACACATTTCCATCTTTTTTGTTTGACCAATGTATATGAGGCATAAATGTCACAATTAATGCTAATGGGTGTCATCATTTGGTTATAGAAACTGTAACAATTAATGCACTATAAAAATTCGAAATATTATTTGAATTTGAATTCTAAAAAAAATATATTACAGTTGGTTATGGAAAATTTTTGTTTTCATTGTCAATATTTATTGTTTATTAGTTTCCAATCTCCACAATTTTCCTATCTTATATGTTTGATCAATTTATAATTAGACATAAATATCACAATTAATGATAATGGGTTTTTAACAAAATTGAATGCATATTTCTTTGACTGTAATAAAATAATATTAATTGTGGATCTACTAAAAAAGTAATAATTTCAAGATTACATTATGCCATGATTTTTGTAACATTTTTTGTATTTAGGATCTTTGACTATAACAAATTTCATTTAACAATTTTGGTAAACTGATTTATAACTTAAATAACAATTTATTATATTCTAATTTAATCAAATCATATAATAAAGTTTAAAGTCATTATTTATAATTATTACTTTTTATGCCATGATTTAGGATTATTTAAAGTCATTATTTATAATAATTTAAAGTCATTATTTAGGATTATGCCATGATTTTTGTAATATTTTTTGTATTTAGGATCTTTGACTATAACAAATTTCATATAACAATTTTGGTAAACAGATTTATAACTTAAATTACAATTTATTATATTCTAATTTAATTAAATCATATAATAAAGTTTAAAGTCATTATTTATAATTATTACTTTTTATGTGTATTCAAATTGATAATTCGAATTTCAAATAAATAAGTTGAGTATAATTTATTTATTTATTTTTGGAATTGACTATAATGTGGGTCGGTGTTTTCTAAAATTTTTAAAGTTAATAACTTTCTTTAATATTGTTGACCGACCATTTAATATATTCTAATTTAATTCATTTTCCTAATATATACTCAACATAAAATGTCAATATCTTAAATACGTGTTTATTACATTTTCTGTTGTACGGGATATTCATATACGTTCGTTAGTAATGTCTTTAATAATATTCTCATTTAAATATAACAATTAATTTCCACGTTTTTAATATATTTTTTTTATTAAAATACATGTATATATGGTATATATATTTTTGTATCATATTTTTTCACTATGTTATTTTGTTTTAATAAAAACAACTTTATTAATGTTCAAATGTTACTCATTATTAAATATATTTAATATTGATGCTAATGTTTTATTATATTTTCAAGTGGTGAAGCAAAATGAGTTTGTTTTGGTAGAATGTTTAAAGAAGTTGATGATGGTTTAATATGAAAGTACATGTTTATGTCTTTTGTTGATGTTTTTTGGTTGTTCGATGTACATTAACTTATTGTAACTTTTAACTTTTAAGATCTAGACAATGTAAATGGTTAACGTTTTGGTCCGAAAGTTTGAAGAAGTATTATGTTGCTTGAATTTATTATGTTTGTTATGTTTAAATTAACTTCCTGTAATTTGAAAGTTTTAATATTAAGACAATGTAAATCTATTACTTTTTGGTTGGTATGGTGATTTGTTTAGTGACAATGTAAATCTATTAAGTTTTAATAGTTTAATAAACATTATGTTTGTTTAAATTGATGTTTAAGTTGATTATATTTAGTGACAACTTATTCCACCTGCGTATCACGTAGGCATATACCCTAGTTTAATGACTATATCCTTAGTAACTTAAAAATGATTAATACCAATTGATTTGTTTTCCACTAAAATGTTAATCATAAATTACAAAAATTTGAATTAAAAAGTCAACTGAAATATTAAAATTTAACTAAATTCCTAAAATTGAGACAATATAAAATTAAACAATAACCATTAAATTTTGACATGATATATCAATTAAAGGGATTTCAAGCATTTGTTATACCGAATATTTTTATTGAAACTAACCTTTCACATTAATCTTTTAATATTTACTATATTTACTTTTTTATTATTCTCCTCATAAATATTATTTTCCATTCATGACTACTGATTATTTTTTTCTTTAATTTTTGTTAAAATTACTTTTACATCATTTCTAATTTTCCACAATTTTTCTGTTCATCTATACGTAAAGATAATTAAGTTATTTTCCGTTTAAGAGAACCATTAGTGAAGCAACTCCCGATTAAATAACCTGGGAGATGTAGAGTGGGTTA
The DNA here is from genome assembly GCF_021521415.1 of Bidens hawaiensis. NCBI lineage: Eukaryota > Viridiplantae > Streptophyta > Magnoliopsida > Asterales > Asteraceae > Bidens > Bidens hawaiensis. The sequence goes on along the minus strand of NW_027491613.1, from coordinate 80,836 downwards.
GGAATATCCACTTGAACCCAACGTAAAGTAGATTTGCCATCTTTTTTAACACCCACGTGAACACTTTGTAAATCGGTTTTGTTACCTTAATCCCTTAAACTCTTTGTTTACTGCATGCTTAACTTCTTGTGTTCTTAAGAGTTTACCAACAAATTTCATATTCTCACAAAAAATTATTCAAGTTTCATACTGATTTTGCATGATCAAATATATCTATTTTCCCAAATCTTTGATTAGTAACTTTATTTTCTCCCGTTTATTAATAATTAATCTCTGTTTGAATTTGAAAGAAAACTAATTCTAAACTGAATCCTATTGGCTCATGCGTCATTATTGATATTTACTCGCTGGCAAATGAAAAGACCTGATCCTGCTCATGATTTAAACCATACCCGTTGACATTTTCATTAAGAGAGAATTAGAAAAATTTTAATTAGCAGTCATGAAGGAATGAATGAAGAGATGATTTAAGAAAACTATAATATATGATAAATATTTATAAAAGTTTAATTTAATTAATATGAAATGGTAGTTTCAATAATAATATTTGAAATATTAAATACATGTACCAAGAGGGCATATATTAGAAAATCCTAATTATAAATAATAAGTGCATATGAGCTACGAAATTTTCTTATAAAAGTTTAAACCATGTTGCAAATTCTTTTCTATACGTACAATACTAACTATTTCATGCAATCACGACATAAGAACATAACTTAAAAGATATTGGGGGGATGTTACCTATCATGCTACCACAAAAGAACAAAGCTTGAACCAGCCCAACCTTGTATTTTTGTCCACACACTAGGCCCCACTCAGCCACTGTTGACCACCCTTCGCTACCGTCCCATCGCCATGAACCTGGCTCAAGCTCACAAACGCTCTTGACCGAATCCCATACACATCCAGAATTAGGTTCGCAAGCCCAACTGGGTTCACGGTCAGCAAAAATCATAACCATTGTGTGTAAGGCATCAAGTGCCCATGCCATACACGTGAGAACGAAATGCCTAAATTGCCAAAACCCAAACTCACCGCAATATTTGGTTAGCATCTGGTCAACAGAGAGTGTCTCGAGTGGTGGTTGCCCATGAATCGTAGTGGTGTGTGTTCCCACGAGAGGGAGGAGAGGTGACCGGAGATCATCCAACTCCTTTTTATGGGATGACATTAAGGTGTCAAAGTGGTACAAAATACTAAATGTTATTCTAGTTATAAAGGAGAAAGGATACGCAAGTGGACTATTTATAAAACAAAAAATATCGAAAATAAGCTTAAGATTAAGGATTGTAAATGTCTATTCACAATAATTATAATGGATAAAATACTAATTCAAATTGAATTGGAATACAAATGATGTTACTACACGAATATGATTATATAATTTTAGCACTTTCATTTAGTAAATAAGAGAAAAGATGGAATACGCAAATGCTTAATTATCGTACAAAATTGTACGCGACATCTGGGAGCATCGATCTACACCTTCGATTCAGTTGCAAGCGGTTGAGAAGATCCCATTTATTTTAAGCGAGAGGGGTACGATTGTCTTTTTGATTTGTAATCTAATTTTGGTATTTTGCGTATAAACGGTTACGATCCAGATTTTCGCTTAATCAAAATCAATTTCTTATTTACAAAACAATTTTTCTACCGAAAACTATCAATTGAGCTCTCTTGAGTACACGAACCAGTTGTTCAATTGATTTTCTGATTTAGGGTTTTGAAATCGAAGACGATCGTGAATGTAAGTTTTTGCTCTGTTTGAACTAATCAACAGTAGATGTATACTATGCTTATAATCGTGGCAGTAACCTGTATGTTAGTTTCTATGAGAATCATATGATAATTGATTAGTTTAGTTTGCGAGCGTGTTACGAGCGTGTTCATATTAGGAGTGTTTTAACATGGTTGATTTTGGGTGTTTATACTACGAGTGTATTATGAGCGTGTTAATATGACTGATTATAATGTTATAGAATATGAGCGTGTTATGAGTGTGTTAATATTAGGATTGTTAAAATGGTTGATTTTATAATATGAGCGTGCTTTGAGCGTGTAGTTTATGTATTTTTATAATATGAGCATGTTTGGATTACTTTTTGAGTTTTTTTTGGTGTTAACACGTTTGATTTGATGTTTGTGTAGATGATTCAAGTGTTTTGGTTGAAGGTCAAGGGGTTGATATCATTCCTGAAGTTTCTTTTTCTTAAAAACCTGTTAAAGGAATGATGTTTTCGTCAATTGATCAAGCATTTGATTTTTATAGTGAATATGCTAAAAAAAAGCTGGATTTGGGGTTCGCAAAGGTGGATCTTACCTGCATGATGGTGTACTAAAGACCAAGTAATTTACATGTTGTAAAGAAGGTCTATCAAAAATCATCCTCTAATGGAAGTCCATTATTATACAAGTATCTCTCCATCTTTGCTAGAGTTGTTGTTAGGTAGTTGACTGCAGGTGTTGTGACCGGAGCCCCAAATGGACCATATCTCTTCTGGTACTCATGTGTGTTAAGCATGACCAGAAAGGTGATTGGACCGTTGTATTGCTGATTGACATCATTCCATTCTTCCTTTTGTCATCTTCAGGTTTTCAATTACATAGCTGCACCAGTCCATATTTGGAATATCCGAGAGTTTATCGATTGCGGTGATGAATCGTTGGTTGATTGTTGATTTTGTTATGAAACCTATACATGTGTTGAACAACACTAGGAAATTAATCTTAAACAACTCACCAACTCCTTGATCTTCCGACAATTTCTCTCTCACATGCTTTATACTTATTCTTGTAGTCGAGAATTAATTCTTGAACAAATATGTAGTTTCATCGTCCTCCAATCTTGGTCTACTCCTGTCTAAAACTGGAATTTTACCTATTGGTATCCCCAACACTTCATGAACTTTGGCTGTGGTTATCTTAATAGCACGGCTGCCGATGTTCAATTCATTAAACTGGTGATCATAGTTCATCAACAACCAATGCCCTAACATTGATGGAGTTTGGTTTACTTGTAATCTTAATATTGACCCAAATCCCATTTTTTCCAAACAAACCTTTTGGTCAGAGTTCATAGCACTAATTGCATCCATAATGTTAAATAGTGCACATCTGACTCGTAACTTTCTGTCTATAAATGCAACAAATTCCTTTGTATCCTTTCAGCTGGCTTCTTTTCTTTAACGACCTTCTTCCTTGGTTTTTGAAAGTCCGAGTCAGAACTACTTTCTTCTATCTCTTTCCTATTCTTTGATAAAAACTTGTTAATTGGAACTTCAAAGTCCGAAATAGAGTTTGCTTCAACTTGTTTTGTTTTAACCTTTCGCTTAACTGAATCACACATAAAACTCAGATTAATTGCATAGTTTCATATGTTAATTGGACAGAACCAGTTATTCAATCATCACAAACACGCTTATCAAACACACAAGAGTAGATTCAGGTCAATTGGACAGATTCATATGTTGCAATCATCACTAAACCCTAAACGCTTATAAAACGCACAATACTAGATTCAGATCAATTGGAATGATTCATATGTTGCAATCATCCCTAAACCCTAAACGCATGTCAAACGCACAAGACTAGATTCAGGTCAATTGGACAGATTCATATGTTGCAATCATCACTAAACCCTAAACGCATGTCAAACCCTTATCAAATGCTTATCTAACGCACAAGACTAGGTTCAGGACATTTGGACAGATTCATATGTTGCAATCATTCAAAAGCTTATCAAACACTTCAAATCACAGATTAATTAACAACGTAATAACCAATAATCACAAACAAATCATCCCAAAACACTTATTAAACACCAAATCATACTAACAAGTAAAACCTAAAATGATTACGGTTACACATTTTTGTCAAACGCTAACGAAAACAACGGTTAAAATCTCTCTAAAACCTAAAACGATTACAACAATAATAAACAAACACCTGATTTATTAGTAATATGAGGTTTATCTTGTTTTTGCTTTGTTCTTCGTTCCTTCCTCGAAGCAGATGAGTTAGGGTTCTTCTTTTTATCCATCTTCGTTATGATTGAATGTAGTATAGTTCTGTTGATTTACAGTAGTTTTACGCTTGATTATTGCGAGTGATTTTAGGGAGAGTAGTTTTCTGCGTACGCTTCGTCGCCGGGATCAGTTGATTAGAGGTTGATTATTGCGAGTGATTTTAGGGAGAGTAATGGAGATTGAAGAATAGAGGCGCGTAGTTTTAATTTTTTATCGGACGTTTGACGTTGTCGCGTACTGTTTGTACGATAAGAGATTAATGTACAGTAACCGCCCTCTAGTAAATAATATTTAAGTATTTGAAAATTGTGTTTTAATATTCACGTTGTAAATAGTTAATTACCAAGATCATATTATGGGTTATAAAATAACAAAATAAACCAAACTTATAAATTGAAAAGATTTGGGTTATTAAATAGGAAAATAAACCGAAATTATAAATTTAAAAGCCTATTTCTAAAAGCCTCAACGATTTCCTAACTAGATATGGGTCCTTTTTATTATTTATTTTATCACATTCGGTTATTTTTTATTGAATGGGCCTGAGAACAATTGGATGACAAAAATATTTGTTAAAGACTAGGATTCCTTATTTCAATTCTACTAGGTATGTATGAGAAGTTCCTTGATTTGGATTATTAAGGGATCCTTGAAAGTTGAATCATTACCTTGGAATATGGATAAATGGAAGTAAACGGATTGACATTAGGATGATCTAACCCATTCTCAGAAATTAATCCTAAACCAACGCATTGTTGGTTTTCACTAGTATAATAACTAATACGTCATTTCTTTGAAAATCTCTAATCAAACCTTTTCTCCTTATTTCAACAAAGAAAGCATAGGTCTTTCAGAGGTATGTGTCATGTGAGGTATTTATTTCAATCGTGTTGATATTGACGTATTGAAGAGGTAGGTCCCAGCAGAGCCCAGTTGGACCCGCAAGACTCACCTTGAAGAGAGACGTCTGCGCAGAAACCAACTGGATCCGCAGGACCCACCATGCTCAGAGACGTGACGTCCTTACGCGCAGTACGCAAGCTGTTCCCGCAGGAAATGCCTCACAATGGTGAAGTACTCTGCCTGTTCCCGCAGCTGCGGATACAAGCCATCAGGGAAGGCCACCCGCGCAGCAAGGCTACACGCACAAGGCACTTAGCTCTCAATAACTCAGCAGTCACCTGAGGGGATGAGCAAAGCCGGGAACAATCCCGCACAAAGGCGGGAGGGGGAATACTCCCGCCCAAATAAGCCAGTCCGTACGATACGGGAAGATCTTCTGTACTGTACCTGACGAGGTATGGGCAAAAGATCTGACCAAAGATACGACAGCTCATTAACAACAGTATGGCGAGCAGCATGCTCTTGTACTGTATGTCACTATTAGCCGCTGCCTGCTCACCAACTCCTGTCATACCACGTGCATAGCCGGCAGTTGGTGGAAAAGGAATAGTACACAGCAGGCCTGCTCACTGTCAGCCGCTGCCTACCCACCAACTACCAGCATGGCACGTGCGTAGGCCACAGTTGGTAGAACAGGAATACTATTCAGCCGGCAATACCTTCTTGGAAACCTACCTTCGGCTATAAATACCCCAAATTGTATGATCATCTCATCTTATCATATCTTATCATCTTATCATATACTATCTCGTATTACATATTATACCTGATATCTGCTCTAGCAATCTCTTAATATACATTTATATTCAAGAGCAATCTAGTCTGATTCTCACGCCGGAGGGTGGTCACAAGGAGGAACCCCCCCCCCCTTCTCAGTGACGAGCTCACGGTGTCTGTTTTGCAGGTTATCAGAAGAACCATCTTTGCCGGGTCTAACCCCTCGTGGGAAACATCTATTTAACCCCCAGGTTACCCGTAATCTGCCCGGGGTCCATTAGTGTTTCTTCATTGGCGTCATCCATGCATAAAAGCTAGAACTTTATTTCTTTTCAGTTTTTTCAAACTTCTGGAAAGATGGTTAAAGAAACTCCGGTAACCACAACCCCACCTACTGGGAGGAATACCGGCGACTACACAGTTTTTACGAACACTACCCCGGTTACCCAAGCCGGGGCAAGTGCAGTAAATTTTACGAACACTACCCCAGTTACCCAAGCTGGGGCAAGTGCAGTAAACAACCATCCCCTGGGATTCAATAATACCCAGGCGGAAAGACAACAGACGAGACTCCCCCGCCAAACACTTGAACAAGTTAAAGCGTGGGCGGAGGCACGTCAGAAGGAATTCCAAGCTGAGTTGGACGAACGCTTGCGTTCCGTCCAACAGGCTGACGAATTTGGAGAGTACTGGGACAATGATTCGGAGGAATCCGATAGTGACGCAAACCCTCGTCATAGGGCGAAAGGGAAGCGTAAGGAAACGGATTCCCAACCGAGAAGGCATTTTGAAGAAACCTTCAAACCAAAAAACATAGGTGGAAATCCACGTGACTTCTCGAAAACATTTACACCAACTGCCACAAAGGCGGGAAGGTCCAAATTTGCAAGGGACCTTGCGGAAGCAATCGTCCCGAAAAGTGCCAAACAGATGTCCAACATCGGCACTTACGATGGTATATCTGATCCAGACGATCATTTGAACAGGTTCATAGCGGGGCCAACCGTCAGTAGTTGGACGGAACCTACGTGGTGTTACATGTTCCAAATGACGCTTGTTGGGGCAGCTAGAGCGTGGTTCGATCGTCTACCGGTCAACCACATCTACGACTGGGCAGACTTCCAACAGAAGTTTAGCCAACACTTCAGCCAACAAAGAAAGTATACCGAAGAGCAATGGACAATCCTCAAATGCATTCGAGAGGAAGATGAATCTTTGCTAGACTTCATCACTCGCTTCAACTCAAAGAAGCTAAGTCTGGGTAATATCAGCGAAGATCTTGTTCGCGCTGCTTTCATCCAGGGCGCAAACGACCCAGAGCACATCCGCACCTTAACGGGTAAATATGGCATGCCATCCACATGGGATGCCATCATGACAGCAGCAAAACGCTTTGCGGAAACGGAGAAGCAACTGGGTAGAGATCTCCCCCAGAGCACAAACCTCTACACCCAGAAAACAAGGGAAAACAACGTCCTTACCGCCCGACTAAACAAAAAGCGGAAGCTAGGCATTTGGCAGTCAAGGGTAAACTTTGACACCTCATCCGGCTTGCAACATCGGTTAGGCGGAAGGGATAACGTACAGTCAAACCAGAACTCCAGATGGACGCCACTCACCAAAAGCGTCACCGAGATATTCGCCACTGAGGAGCTCCCATGGCCAAAGCCTCCAATAATCCGACATCGTCACAATGCTGATCGGAGCAAATACTGTGACTTTCACAGGACAAAAGGCCACAACACTGAAGAATGCATAGACGTAAAGGACATGGTCGAAGCATTTGTCAGAGATGGGACGCTCGCGCACCTCGTGGCGCAATGAACGCTGAGCAGGCTGATGCGTGTAGAACCCTAGCTGGGAAAAACACGAATAAAATTGCAGCTTCAATGTGGAGACTACATGCTGCGTAAAGAACGAGATCCCGAACCAGGTGCATATCGGCTCGATGGCACTCCCATCCCAACAACATGGAAGGGAGCTCAATTACACAGTTTGCATGTAGATCAACTCCAAATTTGTAAAGAAAAGGCCCAGAGCCACTTCTAATGGAAATGATTCTCCTTAGAACATCGACGCTGATGACTTTACATCTATACTTTTATGAACTTTCAACACTGATGCCGGTTTTCACCGCATATGTGGGAAAGTCGTTGCGTGGGGAAGGCGGCAAAACCCGCATAAACCCAAAAAACAGCAAACCTTCACGCAGGTCAGTTAAAGGTAAAGTTCAGTCATCCCACTAAATGAAAGTGCCGGTCTATCCGCATGAATCATGATAGAGGAAACTGAACACTAACCTATTAACAACCGCGCGTCGAACGGTTAATATATTCAACACGGATATGACGGTTTTCGCCGCATAATTACGTGGAAGGTCGTTGCGTGGGGAAGGCGGCAAAACCCGCATAAACCCAAAAAACGGCAAACCTTCACGCAGGTCAGTTAAAGGTAAAGTTCAGTCATCCCACTAAATGAAAGTGCTGGTCTATCGGCATGAATCATGATAGAGGAAACTGAACACTAACCTATTAACAACCGCGCGTCGAACGGTTAATTTATTCAACACTGATGCCGGTTTTCACCGCATAATTACGTGGAAAGTCGTTGCGTGGGGAAGGCGGCAAAACCCGCATAAGCCCAAAAAACGGCAAACCTTCACGCAGGTCAGTCATAGGTAAACTTTGGTCAACTAAATGAAAGTGCCGGTCCGAACCGCACAAATCATGAGAGGAAACCGAACCTATTGACAACCGCGCGTCGAACGAATAACTTATTCAAAACAGAATATCTAACAAAAGGATGAGGAAAACCTACACGCAGGTTAGATGTAGGTAAAGTTTAGCCATCCTACTAAGTGCAAGTGACGGTCCTACCCGCACAATCACGAAAGAGGAAGCAAAACTTCAACCTATTATCTACCACGTTCAAAGGTTAACTTATTCTAAACACTTAGAAAATTTCTAAAAAGATGAGGAAAACCTCTACGCAGGTCATATATAGGTAAAGTTTAGCCATCCTACTAAGTGCAAGTGACGGTCCTACCCGCACAATCACGAAAGAGGAAGCAAAACTTCAACCTATTATCTACCACGTTCAAAGGTTAACTTATTCTAAACACTTGGAAAATTGCTAATTTAAACTAAAGTATGCAAGTCATATAACGTTTATAAAGCAAGGAATCCAGTGAAAATAGCGGTCTTACCCGCACAAAGATTTATATTTCATAATATTCGTTACAAGAATGGCCGGGTAACTACCCGCCTACAAGAATATAAATCTATACAAGCTAAACCTATCCTAACAGTGGGAAGGGATCTTCAGGATCAAGCTTCAGGGCCACTTCCACTTGGACCAGCACCATCAGTAGAGCGTGGCGGTTCAAGGAAAGCTTTAAGGATAGCTAGCCCATCATCAGCAGCAGCAGCTTCGTTCACCTTCTCCACCACCGGATGCGGGAAGGCGGCATACTGATTCACTGCTTGGTCGTATACAGCTTCAGTATCCACATCAAATAAAGGGAAGTTGGAAGGCGGGATGCCTTTCTCAACGAACCCTAGACCAAGCAGGAAGCCGGCCTTTTCCCTATACCTTGGCGCACCGCCGTTCGCGAGTTAAACATCGCAATGAAGTCCATTTTCCCCCTTTTTGAGGGCAAAACAGGGGACTTCAAAGCAACCTTCGGCGCAGCCTCGGTACCTTGTTGCGCCTGAGGTTGATCCACCAAGGTCGCCGGCTCTACAAACATTTGAGTGAGCAAAGATTCATTAATAATTCTATCGGAATCACGCTCATAAAACCATAAAGTATAAACAAAGTATACATGTTGAAGAGGAAACAGCAGGCGCAGCGCCGCTTCCCTTTTCCGCCGTGCGAAGAGAGGAGGTGGCGGCACCATACCTCGTGTGGACAGGAGGACTGCCCACACCTTGAGGCAAAGAAGACAAGGAAACCTTGGAGGTAAACCCCTTGGTTTTCTTAAGTCCCTTCGCCTGAGTAGGAGGATCCTGAGCAACAGGGGCATCATTTTTCTTCTGTTTTTTACTGGCCCCTGCGCCAGTTTTCCCTTTAGCTTTACGCTTGAGTTGTGGCACCTCAGCTTCCTCCTCCACCTCTTCTTCCGCGAGCTCCAGCTCATAGTTCTCGAGCACATCTACAATACGTGCAACAGAAATGTTAACCAAATTTGGTATTCTAAAAGCATAAGCATAAGTACAAAGGCCTACCAGGCGCATCGCTGTCAAAGCAAAATCCCAAATCAACAGGGATGAACATGTCATCGAAGCGATCGGGGAAGCCAACTTCCCCAGCGCCCAGCGCGACAGAGCCACCCTCCATATGCTCATCATAGGCGGCGTGAACGTACTCCTTGCTTACTGCATAAAACAAGACAAAAGGATATCAGCAAAACGAATTATATTCGCGCAGAAATAATGCAATGAGCTAATAACTCACATAAGCCGTCAACTTGGATAACAGGCTCAGTCGCGCTGTCGGCCCACCTCCTGCTCATGCCAACCCCCACCAGCGCCTCCTCGTAAATATTCTTGGCGGGGGATGGTTCAGCAGTCAACTTATTAACCCATGCGCCAGTTGGGTTCTTAAGAACGTTCACATCCGCGGGCGCAGAAGTGATCGCGCGCATGGTCATGCGGATGGGAATCACACCAGCCTTAATATAAAAAAATTTCTCAGACCAGTCATGAAGGCTCTTGAAGGAAACAGTGCAGCACTTGACCTTCTGACTGCGAGGAACGAATGAGAACCAAGAATCTTGGATTTTTGGTTTATAAAAATATTGAAAGCGCCGAGGGTGGGCTCCTCGCGCTGAGATTTGCACATGAACTCAAAATGAGTCATGCGCACAAGTCTAAAGGGATGGACTTGGGATATGTGAATCCCATGAAATTGAAACAGCGCACCCACAAACCTTGTCATCGGAAGACGAAGGTTGCAGTGAGTGAAAAAACTGCAATATAAGGAGATATAGCCAGTGGGCGGATCCGCCGCCGTTTGCCCGGCCGCCGGGAGCATACAGCCGTACTCAGGGAGAAAACCCTAAGAGGCGATGAGACTGTCAAAATCAGACTGTCTCAATTTACAGGGAATCTCATCCCACCTCTTCACTGTCTTGACCTTCCCCACCTCCTCCGACGAGGCCTCGGCAGCCCGTTTTCCCTTGCCGGTCTTCTTCAAAGTAGACATGACTAATGACTTTACACGGCGTTTGCTGGGGTAGATTGTGGTGTCTGGGTTATCAGACATACAACTATAAATCAAACAGAGGTTACTTCAAGAACGGAAGTCTGGAAGCAAAAGACAGACACTTAATCGGAATAAAAATGGAAGGAAGGAAAAAGCTCTGAAATAACAAGGAAGATGAAGAATAATAACTCAAAAGGCTTGCTTTTATAGGCCCAGGAGAGAGAGAAACAGGTACTGATCAGAGTTCACGCGCCCCCACTCGCAGGTGCAGGCCAACGCGAGCGCGACACGTGTCCCTGACACTGTGTGAGGGGACATGAAAGGGAACGAAACAGGTACTGATCAGAGTTCACGCGCCCCCACTCGCAGGTGCAGTCCAACACGAGCGCGACACGTGTTCCTGACACTGTGTGAGGGGACATGAAAGGCAACTGTAGCACCTCGAGCACACGAAAAGTCTGACACGTCTCCATCTCTGACGCATGTCAGTACCAACCAACCACATACATGGACGATTCATTTCAACCACAAGGATAGAATTTCGCGCAACGATGAGAAATAAAAAAGGAAAAGACAAAACCTATTAAAAGAGAAAACTATTAAGTCTAATATCTATCTTACCTCGCTCGCGCGAGACAAGACACACATTAGACTGGGGGGGCTTGAAGAGGTATGTACCCGCCTTAACATCGAGCGGGGCGGGTCAACCCACAAGATACAGAAGAGGCTTGAAATCAAGATATCATGAAGGCACAAAGCCAAAACCTATGCGCATGGCGCATATCACATATGCTCACGCATATCACATATGCTCACGCATCACATATGCTCACGCGTATCACATGCTCACGCACCATATATGCTCACGCATATAACATCTGCGCGTGGCGCATCTGCGCGTGGCGCATATCACATGCTCACGCATATCACATCTGCGCGTGGCGCATCGGCGCGTGGCGCATATTACATATGCTGGCGCATATCACATCTGCGCATGAAACATCTGCGCGTGAGAATAAAGAGAAGTCCTCGCGCATCCTCAGGATAGGCGCATATCACACGTGCACATAATCAACCTCGTCCTTATCCAAATCAGGATAAGGACAACCTTGATTGTGCTCGTCAGACAACCTTCCAGAAGGTATCCTTTAAGGAATAAGAATATGCTGATGTTGACAGCTGCCAATGAAAGGTGGACAACTCAGTAAAACCCATGTGCTACCACGTGATTGCACATGGGTCAGGTGAAATACCTGGGTCAGAGAATAATCAATGAAAAAGCACCAGGTGTCCTAAGGACACGTGGCGCAAAGCAACAGGAGGAGGCCAAAAAGGCCCTAATGGGATCTGAGCCCAATCATTGGAAACCCTAACACTATAAATACCACACCACCTCCACAAGGGGAGGTAAGCAAGAAAATACATTCCAATTCCTTACTCACTCTCAGATTATTATTATCTTCTCCTACAATCTCTTATTCTCACACCAGAGGGTTATCCCAAAGAGGACCCCTCTGTCCCTTTCTGAGGGGTAAGTTTACGGTGCTGCTCGTTTTGTAGGTGGAAGAACTCATACTCCGGAGAACCATCGGTGAAATAGCATACTCATACCCGAGGAAAGTTGATCGTCTACTAGTGAGCCGATCCACGTTTCTTCAATACCAAAGTTATATTAAATATAATAACGATAATAATAAAAAATAATATTAGCTCGATAAAAGCGATGGGTTGTTGATTAACATTTATCTGAAAAACGAAAACGGGTTGGGCGATATGTAAATGAAAAACCAGAGTTGTTACATGGCTATTGTCAAACTTTTCGTCACACATAGTGAGGTACTGTGTGGCTAATCATATCTTATAGACACTGGAGGTTATTGTCAATGTGGCTAAAAATATGAACTTGCTAGTAAAAAATTCTTTTGTAGTTTGTGGTGTGGCCATTGTCTTACCGTTTGTCACACATAATGCTTTTCCTAATTTAAAGTGTGGCTATTGTCAAACTTTTCGTCACACATAGTGATGTATTGTGTGGCCAAACATATCATATAGACACTGGAGGTTATTGTCAATGTGGCTAAAAATGTAACTAAACACATTAGCATAAATTCAAAACATGTTTTTTCATAAGTTTAACGAACCCAACAACATAAATTCAAAACATGTTTACATTACCAAACTTTCACTAATAATTTATAATTCAAAATATTTGAAACTACTACTAATTACTATCGACCTCAAACTTTCTCAAAAGCTCATCTGATTGTTTTTGCATCCTTTCTTTATTTTCCTTACATTCTTTTTCCATTTGTTCCATTCGTTGCTCGTTATTCCAACTCGTTTCTTGACTTCCTTTCATTTTCTAGTTCTTTTTCCATTTCGACTCAAACTTGAATCGACGACTCGCTGGTGATAATAATCAATGTCAACTGTACTAAAAAGTCCTAACATGTATTCACACATCGTATCACGGCAAATCAACCAAACATTCATCATACAACTTAACTTATGATCACTTAGTTCATGAGACAGATTATAACATGTACAAACTGATTTTATTCACTATGAAATGATGAAGTATAAATTCTACAAAAATTTACCATAGTAGAATAATTCAAGCATTAAAGATATGTACCAACAATTCAGCAGATTGCACAACAAACACTTGTTTAATGGTTCTATCAACTCATTAATCCAAATGGTGCAAGACCAATTGGGTTGTCTTCAAAGCTCATAATACTAATTTTCAGAACTGGAACCAACCCGTTTGGTTTTGTCATTAGGGAGTTATGGTGTCGGAAAGACATACCAGAATATAACTCCCCAAATCAGCTTTGACCAGTGTTTTTGTAAAATTATAAAAACTATTCAAAACTCGTCCAAAAATTACAAACTTTACCTTTCTGGAAACTAGATTCATAGTACTATATTCTAGAATCAACAATCGTTCAATAATCATCGTTTAACACCAAGTTACATACCAATAAATAAACAAAAAACGAATCTGTTAGCAATAAAAGAAGATGTACTAAGCTTCAATTACAAGTGAAATACATACCTTTTTAGCGATGAAAGAAGATGTACTAAGCTTCAATTACAAGAAATAACATTTAAATTGAAAATCCCCAAACTTGGTTCTTAGGGTTCTTCACACTCAACACGAATCCGGAAAAGATCGAGATAGAATTGATGGAAACCGACACCATACGCGAGTTCCTCTCGCAAAAATAATAAGATTAGAGCCCAGAATCAAAGGATTTGGTTAAAAATTGAGTGGGTTAGAGAATTAAAGATGAAAGATGGTGGGTGTAGAGAGATGAAGAAGAGGAAGAATAAGAAGTAATGAAGAGAAAGAAAAAAAGGTATGTTAATTTGAAATTAGATTTAAGAATGAGAGGGTAATTCAAAAATTTTGAAGAAAATAATAGGTGAATTTAATTTGAAATTTTGAGAGAAGTAAATTAATAGGAAATAAATAGAATTAAATATTTTATTTTTAATTAAAATAAAGAGTTGTTAGTGTGTGTGTGTGTGTGTGTGTGTATAACAACTAATTAAACCATAAATAATATAACAAAACTAATTAAACCATAAATAATATAACAAATTGTATTTTAAATATCAAAACATATAAAATAAATACAAGTGATATTTATAATTGCTTTAAAAGAGTTGTATAAGAGTGTAGTAATCAGTGTTAATGCCCAATAATAAACCATACGCTTATTAGTGGGTCATACTAGTTCTTGATCGGTGTTAGCGTCTCATTATAGCATCTATCATGTCACAGTTGCTCTAAAAGAGTTGTATTGGAGTGTCATTAGTCATGGTTAGGTATTAACGCCCGAAACACACCATACTTTCGTCAATAGGCCTTATTTGGCTATCATTAGTCATAGACTCATAGTTAGATGTTAGTGTCCCTTGGTTACGTCATAGTTGCTTTAAGAAGTTTGTATATGACTATCATTAGTCATACTTAGATGTTAACAACCAAAACACGTCAGACATTCATCAATGGGCCTTGAATGATACTGGTCGCCATTATAGTATCTATCATGTCCCCGTTGCTACAAGAGGGTTGTATATGAGTGTAGTGAGCCATAGGCATAGTTGGTCGTCATACTTTGCATTAATGGGCTGTCTTGGGCCTTGATTGTTGTTAGTGACCCATTGTAGTCTCTATCATATCATAGTTGCTCTAAAAGGGTTGAATATGAGTTTAGTGAGTCATAGTTTGGTTAAAGCCTAACAAAATGTCTTACTTTCATCAATGGGCCTTATTGGACCTTAACTGGTGTTTGTGGCCCATTATAGCCTTTATCACATCATAGTTGCTCTAAGAAGGTTGTATACGAATTTCATTAGTCATAGTTAGATGTTAATGGCCGATAACATGTGATACTTTCATCATAGGTCTTATTGGGCCTTGTTGGTGTTAGTGGCCCATTATAGCCTTTTTCATGTCATAGTCGCTCTAACGGGTCATATTTGGGCTTGAAATCTCTTAGTGGTCTATTATGGCATGTGATATGTAACATTATATATTTAAGGGTTATATCGTGTTATAGGGAGTCATATTAGACCATAATAGACAAAAACAACTCATACATGTCCTAATGGATCATATTGGGCCTTAAAATCTCTAATGGCCCATTATGCATATAATTTTAAATTGTGTCTTCAGAGGTACAACTCGCATAACCCGTCAATATACATTAAACATAGGGTTGGCAAATGGGTTGGGTTGGGTCGAAACGGGTTATGGGTCGAAACGGGTCAGGGTCGAAACGGGTCAATTAAAAAAGGGCTTGGTTATGGTTCGCGTCGAAATGGGTCAGGGTCAAAGGTTCGGGTCATAACGGGCCCGGGTCAAAATGGGTCAAGGTCGGAACGGGTCAAAACGGATTTCGGGTCGATTTTTTTTAACAAGGACAACAGAGGAAATGTTTTAGTTTTTTTTTCTTTTTCCGTTTTTTATTTATAATTTCACTTATGATTTTTTTATTATTATTTTTGAACATTTTTTTAATTTGTGTCTTAAGGGGTACAACTCGCCTAACCCGTCAATATACATTAAACATAGGGGTGGCAAATGGGTTGGGTTGGGTCGAAATGGGTTGGGTTAGGTCGAAATGGGTTATGGGTCGGAACGGGTCAGGGTCGGAACGACTCAATTAAAAAAAATCGTTGGCGATAATAAGTAATGTCAATAGTACCAAAAGTCCTAACATGTATCCACACATCACGTATAATATCCGAACATCACGTATAATATCCGTAGGAACTTGTCTTTTAATCAAAGATAGTACATATTTTAAAACTTATTCATAATTCATTATCAATATTAGAAACTTTCACTTTGATGTGTACTGGTGTCCAAATCCGAGCACTTGATCTTCGGCTTTTCGCTTCCATTTGTGGGCTTCGCCTAAAGCAATCCAATACCAAATATTAGTTATTGCCAATATTTAAATATTATATATAAATAAAATATTAAACCCGGAGTAACATTAGTCAAAATATTAAGCCAAACCAGGTCCAGCGTAGTCTATGCCGGCTACCGTTATGCAACTCCAAAGATTCAATTTATTATGTATCTTAACTCGCCCGATTGATCATAAGCTTCGCATACCTGTTTCTAATCAGCATGATTATAACCCATCAACATAACTACTACCCATTTAAATTAATCTTAATGTTATTTCACGTCTCAACTAAAATTCAACTTTAGAAACGGTTACAAGTTTTCAACATATTATTTACAACCCGTCTAAACAACTTAACGAATCATTTCTCTAATTAAATCATGCTACTAATTTAATATTCACCAAAGAGTCAAATCTTCATCTAGTTACTATATTATTATTATAATCGACAAGCTGGTCCGAAATCCAAATCAAACCGTACTACACAATGCTAGTACTATTTATATTCTAGACACGAGTAATTCCCACTTAGACATTTGGTAGGGTAAACTTCAAATTGTAACGAGTTAAAACACGTACTAGATCATCATGCATGAAGTGTAGATAACAAAGCCCCAACTTTAGGGTTAGAAAAACTTACCCAATAATCGATCTACTAGACGATGATTACGTATTTTCTAATGCTCGATTTGATAATCAATTTGAGAAGTGAAATCATCTGTTCTCTTTCTTGCCCGTTCTCTTCTTCTTGCTCGTTTTCTTCTTCTGTCCACACACACATCCAGAACATCCAAAAATATACATCACCCACCCTTTTGTTTTATTTCCTCTCTTTGACCCCTCTTTGGTTTAATTTCAAGTTTAACCATATTTATAAAAATCTTGAAATTTGGGATGTTACATAATCGTTGTTTAACATCGACTTACAGATCAATCAATAAACGAGAACGAATCTGTCAACCAACTGATCTCAACAAAACTCAAACCCTAACATTTTTTGACATCTCTAGGGTTCTAATTAATCATGTTGAAAACCCCCGTTAGATTTGATCGCAGGTTGGTTGATGAAGTTTGGAGCAAGAATCAAAGTGATGAAGAAGAATAATGAGCTTCAATCGATGTTTATGGATTAGGTTTGTAATTTGAAGGAGGTGAAGCTGATGGTCACATGAAGCATAAAGTGTGGTCATTAACTAATAATAGTCACATTTGTTATTTTGTTGTCACTATTAGTTAGGAAAAATAACTTAGGAAAAATAAAGTGTTTTAGCCATATAAAACTAAACTACTCTTTAGTCACACAACCTTTTAAGCGTTTTAGCCACATTACTAATACATACAATGGTTGTTCGTCATATTTCGCCACATTATTAAAAATGTGGCTAACAAATGTGACATTAGGTCACACAACGTAATATAAGTGGCTATATCTTTTACCTTTTAGACACATCTCTTATCAATACAGTAGCCATTTGTCAGATTTGGCCACACTATTAAAACATGTGGCTAGTTAAATGTCACAGTTTGTGGCTAATGCATGTGTTTTTGGTCACATGTATCAAAGATCAAACAAACTATGACTGTAGGTCATATTTCGCCACACATTTTTATAATGTGGCTAGCTTTTGTCACACTTTTTTTCAAAGTGTGGCGAAAAGTACCTGAGTATGTATAGAATGGCCACATGAAGAATAACATGTGTGCCCAAAACATTCTGGAAGGTTTTCAAACATGGTCAAAGACCTTTTAGCCACATATTTAAGCCGAAGTGTGGCAAATCGCCCGGACCACATGTGTGGCTAAAAGGCGATATTCACGTAGTGGGCCTACCTAGCAACAAACACGGTGTCCCTAAGTGTCACACCCCGACCAAAGGCGGCGGAACATGCCGGGGTGCAACCGATTGCCCAAATACACAAGACACTATTTAAAGTGACAATATTTATTCAACTCATTTTATTTCAACAATTCAATAAACAACACATCCCGTTCACACAAACAAACTGAATACAAGTAGCAATTATACTGTTCGTTTTACTAATAACCTAATAGTCTTGGTAACGTTTTCGTCAAGTCCTCGAGTCAACAAAAGTCAAACCTGTAACATTTCATAAAATAAAGTTTGTCAACACAAAGGTTGGTGAGCAATTCATAAGTTTGAGCATATAAATATATAGTAATAAAAAGCCCCAAAACTTGTATACAAAACAATAAATAAAAGCTATAAACTTGGATAAAATAGTTATCGCTAAACAAGTTAGCGACACCCAACTATAAGGGGATGCCAAATAGTTTAGGATTTTATAGTTATCGTTAATTGCATTACGTTAACGACACCTTGCCATGAGGGTTTGCCAAATGGTATAGGATTTATAGTTCCACCATCCAAAAGCTGTAAACATAGTTATCGCTAAACAAGTTAGCGACACCCAACTATAAGGGGATGCCAAATAGTTTAGGATTTAATAGTTATCGTTAATTGCATTACGTTAACGACACCTTGCCAAGAGGGGTTGCCAAATGGTCTAGGATTTATAGTTCCACCATCCAAAAGCGATAAACACATAAGCACATAATCATGTAAGCATAGAACACCAAATCAAACATTTATTCAAGTAAAGTATACAATCATGTTTGTGGGTTTAAGGTTCAAGTAATAAAGCATTTATTTTGATAAGTATGAAATGTCACCCCAAAACGGAAGATGGAAAACGGGGTATGAAAGTACTCACCTTGAAATTATAAAGTTAACGAGAAATTTAAGGATGTTGTTAAGCGAGCTGACTGGTCAGAAAATAAATAAACCTGAAACTTTTAGGGAATAATATACAATTAAAAACGAGAACGTAGCCGCTGGAAACAGGTCTAACGGATGTCTAGAACTTGAGTTATGAAATAAACAATATTTAAGCGAGCTGGTACTGTTCAGAATCCGAACTGCGAGTCTGGAGTCGGGTTCTGACCGCTACACTCAAGATATTATGACGAACATAAAAGTCTTCTGGTCCGAAAGCTAGTTCTAACCAGAAGATAGAGTATTCGAATTATTCCAAAATTGACTAAAATGCCCCTTAACGGGCCGGGATCGATTTGACCACCGAAAGCTCCAAATTAACAAATTTTGATTTAAGGCTTACGTTTATCATGTGAAAAATGTACATCTTTTATGTAAACAACTTTACCCAAAAGATGGTGTCGGGTGTTTAAATAAGTTATGTTTGTTATTTATATATTTACGATATATACATACATACATATATATATATATAGATTAAATTAGTTTAACGAGTCGAGCCGAGAAAACAGGCTATAACGGTGTTCGGTTTTAATACGAAAAAGTTTATTTATATTTAATATTAATTTTTATAAGTTTTATAACCTTTAAAATACTTACAAAAAGAAATAGTCAAATAGCTCGAAACCATAACAAACGAACTCTGATTTAGGCAAATAAGATATCCACGCGACCGTCTCATTGAACTCCACTATCTGTACCTGTTTTCGTCATTGGAAAACACCTTCACCATCGCCGGAAAACCAAACAGTCAGCAGGAAAACTGACCCGACAGCCGGAATACGAACCCTTTCTTGTTTTGCTCATAACTTGGTCATACGAACTCGAAATCAAGCAAATAATATATCCACGCGACCGCGTCGCTGAGAGTTACCGCCCTGAACCAACGCTGTAGCCTGCAGCCACCGAAACAGTTGCCGGAAAACGAGGGAAAGGGAATGAGAGGGTGCCGGAGGTGACGGGGTTACCGGAGAAGGAGAGGAGGAGGTTTGCGGGCTGCCGGAAAGGCCAAGAGACGAGAGATGGGAGAGTGTTGGTGGTGCGGCTGGAGGTGGTGGGTGGTCTTGCCGGAAAACGGGCCGGAGATGGAGTCGGGAGCCCGCCGGAAATCCGGGCTCACCGGAAAACGGCAGGGGGTGGGTGGTGACGGCAGTGTTGTTGTGTGAGTGTGTGTTGGAGGTGGTGGCCGGAATGGTGGTGCTCGCCGGAGGCGGCGGCGGCGGCCGGAGTAAAGAGAAAGAGATGGGGGTTTATGTTTAGGGTTAGAGTTTATTCTATTTATATGGATGGTGTATAAAAGTTACATTTTGGCCCCTCAAGTTCTAATAATGGTTTAATACAAGTTTAAAGGTTTCCAAAGCTTGTAACGAGTTTACGAAAATCATTTTAAACCCCTTATGTTTTTCTTAACGATTCTATAGTGTGACAAACATCGATTTATTTATGATCGAGGTATATGATAATTAAATAAGGTTCTAAAAATGTTGGATCGATTTTATAAAATAAAATTTACAAAACGAATATATACTCGAGACTCAAATTTGACGAATGTCACAGTATCCCAAACTTTTTGGAAATTTCGTCTCGAAATTAAAATAAACTTAAGGAAAAGTAATTATTAACAAATGTTGTCTTTAGTAAGATAATTGAATGAACAAACTTTAAGCAAACGAATAACGTCAAATCCTTGCATGATTTGAAAAAACGCTACAAATGAGAAACATAATAAAGACACTTATATATAGGATGTACCAGCGGCGTATCCACCATGCCCTTATCATGATTTCGCATTTTTATCGTTTTTCTGCTATCATCCTCGGGTATGAGTTATCGCACACAAGTCTACTTACTATGGCTTCCATACGGGGATTTCGATAATTAAGTGTGCACCCATAATTATTTAGATCGTCGTATGGTCCACATGGATCGTTCCATTGTGTGGTTTAAGAGGCATATTTATATGAAATATTTAAAATGGATATGTAAATAAATTTGTTGAATTTTACCAATATTGACAAAACAGTATTAACGGTTGAAAATTTCGGGATTGACTTTTTAATAAGTAGGAAAAAGGGAATACTTAAATGAAACATTTAAAATCTTAAAGTATAACCAAGGTGAAAATAACTATTTTGGTTTAAATAAGTGAAGATGTTCGCATATATAAAAAATTCCGGGTAGACAATTACGAGACGAGAATTGAAGTCAGATGTCCTCAGTGTGAAGGAATAAGTGAATCATTAAAATCCATGGTTTAAAGTCGGGCCACTAAATTAGTATAAGATCTGATGAGTGAAATTTTACTAATAAGAACTCTGATAGATGTAAGTGTGAAATCCAATAAGTGAAATAAGGATCCCAAGAGTGAAAAACGAGAAGACTGAAAGGTGAGTACATGAGGTCGAGGGAAACAATGTTACAATTAGTAATAGCGTACAATTAGTTTCATATGTGGGGAAACTTGAGGTTATAAGTATTTAGGATAGGATTACTTGAAATGTAACAATATGAGAAATGAGGTGAGTTTCTTTGGGGTGACGCATACGTGTAACCATATAAATAAAATAGTATTCAGTTAACAACCAAAACAATCGATGAAATGTGATAAAACGTGAATACGACCACTATTGTGAAACCATTTATATAATCGTCATTATAATATCGGTTTCTAATAGCGCCAAAACTTGTAGACATCCACACATAGGCTGTTAATAGATTAGATGAAATGTTATAGATTAGTGTATAGAATCATGTTTACATAAATGCTCAAACATGAACAAGATAGTTATGAAAGTATCATTCAAAAGATAAACGGAAGTATCACACAAATGGGTATTGAATAGTTGAATTTGGTCATGAATAATCAAGACACAAAAATGAAATCTCATGTGCATAATATTGTCATCGAAACATCTCATCAAATGAAAGTAAAATCGCAAAAATTATGAAACTCGAATTTAATGTCGAAATATGTAAATCGCGTAGAGTATAATAGACTAAAATTGAAAACGAGGTCTTAAGTAAGGCCGTTTTACTGTTTCTAAGAAATGTACAAATAACAAGGCATCGCAGTAGCGCGTAGCTAGAGAAACATTTAAATCATTACCAAATATGAATCTTGTAAGCCAATTTGTTAAGGGAATGTGCATACATAAAGCGGTTGTGATGAAAAGTATTTATAAAATAATGCTTGCGATAATAAGATGTAATAGTTTGTGTAAATCGTTATTGAACAAAAACTTGCGTAACAATATAAAATATTTATAAGCGCGTCCCAAAAGATTTGCAAAGTCATGGTCATTGAGTTTATGCAAGATGGTGAAAAGTTGTAATTTACTATTGAATAAATCTCGAATTCGACATTCAAAATGAAACCTCATATTTATAAAGTTATTAAGAGATTTATCACTTTAGGTGACAATATTTAAAACCTTGAAAACACGCAATTAGCCGTTTAATATTTTATTTGAAGACAATTCCTCATAATAGAATTTTTGTTGCCATGACAATCTTAGATTTTTGGAAAGATGTTTTATAAGCTTTGGAAAATTTGTAAAATCGTTAGTCTTGAAAGAGCTTATAATCTATATGTGATTATTTGAACACATGAGGTTGATATAAATACACTAGTTGTTTATACATACATAATTTTTTTTTTTGGAAAATGAAACCTGCGTGTGTATGGAGAGGTTTCAGGCTTCGAATGATGAATGGTTTGGAAATTTGGTGTAGAGTGAATGTGTTTTCGGTTGGCTGCAAAGTATTTGGATAGTGAATGAGATAGGTTCTTATGGCGAAAGAGTGTCGGTATTTAGGGCTTGTTATTGGGTTGATTTTGTACATCTTGGATTTACATGGGGTTTGGGTAGGCGAGGATATAACGTCGAGGTGTTAGGTTTCATTCATATTGAGGAAAGATTTGAGTGCTCGGGAAACTTTGAAGTGGAAGGATAGTTTGATTGAATGCAGTAGTTTGGGGTGGAATACGGGTGTTTGGGAACTTGTGGTTGTGTTTAGGGAGTTTTGACAAATAATAGGTATTAAATTGGAAATATCATAATCTATAACTAAGGTTTAAATATCCATGAAAATTATGTTAATTAAGATTACAAGTTATTATGTATAAGATATAATATTGAGATTTAAACTCGTGAAACACAAGTTTTATTGCTAAAAGTTTTCCACCAAAATGAGGGTTGTTACAATACTTCGGGTCGGCTTAAGTTGTAAAGTAATTTATGAGAAATTTGGAAGTAAACCAACCGTGTAACGTAAGTCGTTTTTGAAATGCTTAAAATTTAAGTAGTGGGAGATATCATGGAAAAACTAAGGTGATATGATTTGCATTTTAAGGTTTATTGTAAAAATAAAACCGATTGTCATGGGGAGTAAAAATTTTTATAACGATTAAAATACAACCTTTTTTTTTTGCTTATGAGGAAATTAAAATAGGTAGATTAAATGTCATAATTGACTAGGAGGTACCCGTATGAATGATGAATGGAAATTTTCTTGCTAAGTTCGTTATCAAATACCTTGTAATGAAAATATAATGGTAAGTTAAAATAACCATCGTTGTAACTCGAGAAAATCCCAAGTAAACGATTTGTAAACTTGAATAACAATTTATTTCAGAAGGTAAAGTTATCAGACACTTATTTTGAAAATGTTTTCATGGCTGTAACCACTTATGCACCCGAACTCGTTTAAAAGATTACTAAAATGCCCCTAAGTGAAAGCCCGTACTTTCAGCCAATTTGCAGCAGCCATAAAATTTTTATAAAAGATCCAAATAATTTAAACCTTAAGTCCATGACGAAGGTTGTCGAAAGACGAATTCGTTGATATATAGAACGTCGAAAAACTCATTCGTTTGGACCTCCAAACAGCCATTTTCGTAACAGTGCGCAGACCTGCGCAGCTGTAAATATTTACGTTTTTCTCATATTTCGGAGGTCCAAATCAAAAACTTTTCTACACGAAAGTTGATCACAACACACTAATTTAATAAACTGGAGATTTTCGGAATTTTTCAGCAACAAATGATATTTTTAACGATCGCGAACTTATTGGGGCAGAATTGAAAGTTTAACCAAATCGAGCCTCAAAGTTTATACAATAGGGGATTTACTTGAAAATTTGAGGTAAAATTTATCGTAAGACCTTTTAATATGAAATAAGAATTTAGTTTATAAATAATCTAAATAAGATAGATGGCATATTAAAAATCATTATGAGTAGAGCAAACCATATATATACATGTATTTTTTAACTTATATCGAAGAGATCATAATGAACGAAATTTGTAATAAAAATCATTGTGAAATCAAAATGAGAAAATTGGTGTAAAACTTTACCATACAAAATCAAGATATAAAAGAATTGTTCACGGTAAAAATAACA
This sequence comes from Bidens hawaiensis, assembly GCF_021521415.1. Taxonomy (NCBI): domain Eukaryota; kingdom Viridiplantae; phylum Streptophyta; class Magnoliopsida; order Asterales; family Asteraceae; genus Bidens; species Bidens hawaiensis. Next base: position 56,357 of record NW_027491613.1, on the reverse strand, counting down.
TATATAAATGAGGTCTTATGATAAGAACTTATAACAAAATACGGAAAATAGTTTAAATTCTTAAAATGTAATAATAACGTTTTAAGATTTAAAGGCGGAAAAATCATGCATGAACCACCATGACTTGATATTCCGACACAAAAAAAAACCCTTTTTCAAAAAAAAATACTATGTTGGAGTCTAAACATGTGTCCGAATCACCGTGACTTTTGCATGTTTTCGACTCAAATAACAATGATAACACAATAAATCGAGATACAACGTCATGTCAAAACGCTAGAACACGAAATCACCGTAATTCTATTGTCTTGACACCGAAAAATTTGGATGGCGACCGGAACGCTCACATTCGACAACTTAAAGTGGTCATCTCATATGAGACAATCTTTAAGGAGATTTGAAACAACGGGATCCAAGTTAAGCTCGTGATCCATAAAACACAATAAAAGCTAATGTTTTCGCGGTAAGATAAGGATATCTTACGTTGTTATGAAAATGCATGTATGTGTAAATGTAAAATCTAAACAAAAACAAGGTAAGGATACCTTAGATTATTATGAAAATACAAGTATATATATATATATATATATATATATATATATATATATAAATTTTATCAAAGGTAAGGATACCTTAGTATGTTTCGAGTATTTGTGTATATATACAATTTGATGAAATAAATAAGTATATAAATAAACAAGTGCATTGAACAATTAAGTAGGGTAAACATGTATAGGCAAACACGTATAAGCACCCTAAAGTAAAGACTATACTAGGTCGTTACGTCTAACCACCTATCTTATAGTCTTGTGGCTCTGATACCAATCTGTCACACCCCGACCAAAGGCGGCGGAACATGCCGGGGTGCAACCGATTGCCCAAATACACAAGACACTATTTAAAGTGACAATATTTATTCAACTCATTTTATTTCAACAATTCAATAAACAACACATCCCGTTCACACAAACAAACTGAATACAAGTAGCAATTATACTGTTCGTTTTACTAATAACCTAATAGTCTTGGTAACGTTTTCGTCAAGTCCTCGAGTCAACAAAAGTCAAACCTGTAACATTTGTAACATTTCATAAAATAAAGTTTGTCAACACAAAGGTTGGTGAGCAATTCATAAGTTTGAGCATATAAATATATAGTAATAAAAAGCCACAAAACTTGTATACAAAACAATAAATAAAAGCTATAAACTTGGATAAAATAATTATCGCTAAACAAGTTAGCGACACCCAACTATAAGGGGATGCCAAATAGTTTAGGATTTTATAGTTATCGTTAATTGCATTACGTTAACGACACCTTGCCATGAGGGGTTGCCAAATGGTATAGGATTTATAGTTCCACCATCCAAAATCTGTAAACATAGTTATCGCTAAACAAGTTAGCGACACCCAACTATAAGGGGATGCCAAATAGTTTAGGATTTAATAGTTATCGTTAATTACATTACGTTAACGACACCTTGCCAAGAGGGGTTGCCAAATGGTCTAGGATTTATAGTTCCACCATCCAAAAGCGATAAACACATAAGCACATAATCATGTAAGCATAGAACACCAAATCAAACCTTTATTCAAGTAAAGTATACAATCATGTTTGTGGGTTTAAGGTTCAAGTAATAAAGCATTTAGTTTGATAAGTATGAAATGTCACCCCAAAACGGAAGATGGAAAAAGGGGTATGAAAGTACTCACCTTGAAATTATAAAATTTAACGAGAAATTTAAGGATGTGGTTAAGCGAGCTGACTGGTCAGAAAATAAATAAACCTGAAACTTTAGGGAATAATATAAAATTAAAAACGAGAACGTAGCCGCTGCAAACAGGTCTAACGGATGTCTAGAACTTGAGTTATGAAATAAACAATATTTAAGCGAGCTGGTACTGTTCAGAATCCGAACTGCGAGTCTGGAGTCGGGTTCTGATCACTACACTCAAGATATTATGACGAACATAAAAGTCTTCTGGTCCGAAAGCTAGTTCTAACCAGAAGATAGAGTATTCGAATTATTCCAAAATTGACTAAAATGCCCCTTAACGGGCCGGGATCGATTTGACCACCGAAAGCTCCAAATTAACAGATTTTGATTTAAGGCTTACGTTTATCATGTGAAAAAAGTACATCTTTTATGTAAACAACTTTACCCAAAAGATGGTGTCGGGTGTTTAAATAAGTTATGTTCGTTATTTATATATTTACGATATATACATGAATACATATATATATATATATATAGATTAAATTAGTTTAACGAGTCGAGCCGAGAAAACAGGTTATAACGGTGTTCGGTTTTAATACGAAAAAGTTTATTTATATTTAATATTAATTTTTATAAGTTTTATAACCTTTAAAATACTTACAAAAAGAAATAGTCGAATAGCTCGAAACCATAACAAACGAACTCTGATTTAAGCAAATAAGATATCCACGCGACTGTCTCATTGAACTCCACTATCTGTACCTGTTTCGTCACTGGAAAACACCTTCACCGTCGCCGGAAAACCAAACAGTCAGCAGGAAGACTGACCCGACAGCCGGAATACGAACCCTTTCTTGTTTTGCTCATAACTTGGTCATACGAACTCGAAATCAAGCAAATAATATATCCACGCGACCGCGTCGCTGAGAGTTACCGCCTTGAACCAACGCTGTAGCCTGCAGCCACCGAAACAGTTGCCGGAAAACGAGGGAAAGGGAATGAGAGGGTGCCGGAGGTGACGGGGTTACCGGAGAAGGAGAGGAGGAGGTTTGCGGGCTGCCGGAAAAGCCAAGAGACGAGAGATGGGAGAGTGTTGGTGGTGCGGCTGGAGGTGGTGGGTGGTCTTGCCGGAAAACGGGCCGGAGATGGCGTCGGGAGCCCGCCGGAAATCCGGGCTCACCGGAAAACGGCAGGGGGTGGGTGGTGACGGCTGTGTTGTTGTGTGAGTGTGTGTTGGAGGTGGTGGCCGGAATGGTGGTGCTCGCCGGAGGCGGCGGCGGCGACCAGAGTAAAGAGAAAGAGATGGGGGTTTATGTTTAGGATTAGGGTTTATTCTATTTATATGGATGGTGTATAAAAGTTACATTTTGGCCCCTCAAGTTCTAATAATGGTTTAATACAAGTTTAAAGGTTTCCAAAGCTTGTAACGAGTTTACGAAAATCATTTTAAACCCCTTATGTTTTTCTTAACGATTCTATAGTGTGACAAACATCGATTTATTTATGATCGAGGTATATGATAATTAAATAAGGTTCTAAAAATGTTGGATCGGTTTTATAAAATAAAATTTACAAAACGAATATATACTCGAGACTCAAATTTGACGAATGTCACACTAAGCCCGACAAGAGGGGACACCCCTGGTCCACACAAGCGCCCCGACCCCAATTCAAACACAAGAATGTCCGATGGTCGGAGAGTAGACCTTCTTTCGCGCGGATACGACAAGAAATTCACAGGAGCCTCTTCTTTTTTGCTGAGATTCCCGTCCGTTTTAACACATCACAAAGAACATCTCTGACCAACTCATGTATATATTTAAACATTGGGAGCTCTTTGCAATGAACCGCATGTTCACCAAAATTATCTAAACAAACTATGTGGCAAACCGGACAGGACTCATCAACTGGGAACATGAGATCATTAAACAATATTTAAGAATAACCCGGTACTCCACTGCTGACAAGTGCTAGCCTAGCCCTTCAATGGAGTTAAAAGTCTTGAGCGTGAGGAGCCTGAAAACATTCTAATACAAAACTTTTCTCCTAAACTTTGGACGGTTTTGCTAAAGCGTACTCGCCAAAGCATTTTAGGCTATAGGGGCGGTGTCTTTCTTAACGAACCCGCCAAAATCAAGATTTGAAATAGAGTTGTGCAAACAAAATGAATATGTTATCAAAAGGTCAAAAGGTAGAGCGCAAGGATTTCAATTGTAAATGCATTGAATTTTAAATGTAATATATATAATTTGTGGTTATGGAAGAAAAGTTTATAGTTATGGCCGTTAAATTTGACGGTTGACAGATATAACTCTTCACATTGGTGGTTATTAAAAATCAATTGTTTTATGAGAAGTGTGAGAAGACTTTAAAATAAAGTCATAATCTAAATATGACACTATAACATACAAATAGGAAACTATACAATTTTTAGAAACTATCAATCTCAAGCACTAGATCCTAAATCCAAGGGTCTACGTACATTTATTCTTATGCTTCTCACAAAACTATTGTTTTTACGTTAACTCTACCCTATAAATATAATAATTTTGAGTGAAGAAATATGTTATCAAATGGTTGAAAAGAAAGGTGTGATACTTCAATTGTAAAGGCAATGAATTCTGAATGAGTATAGATAACTAGTTATAATGAATAATAATATTTTAAGAGCATTCTCATTCCATTCTCTAAATAATGTGAGGGGAGTCTTCATTTTTTAGATATGGTTAAAAGTTGTTGTGAGATGAGAAGAGAGAAAATGTTACTGTTCATGGTTAAATTTGAAGAAACACACTGTTCACCTCTATAATTTTTTAATATATTTGAAAGTGGTTGTGAGTGAAGGAGAGATAAAATGTAATGATAAAAGTATAAAAAAGTATTATTTAATTGAACATTGAAGAGAAAAGATGATATTTTTGGTGTAATTATAGAGATAGAAATGCAGAATGGAATGGAATGAAAATACTCTAAATAATATTATATAATTTTAGTAGTTTCATTTAGTAAATAATATTTAAGTATTTGAAAATTCTGTTTTAAATCGTCAAGATGTAAATAGTTATCAAGATGAGATTATGGGTTAAAAAAACGTGTAGTGGATCGACTCATTAAATTTCCATTAATAAACAGAAAATATAAATCGGAAAGAAATCAAGAATACTCCAAAGGGCCCCAACGACTTCCTAACTACATAGAGGGGTCCATTTTATTAATGATTCTATCATATTGGGTGATTTTACATTGAATGAGCATGGCGTATCTTACTATTTGAGATCAACCGGATTAGACGTGTATAAACCGGGTATTTTTTAGGAACCGGGTATTTTTGACCGGATAGATACTGGAACCGACCCAACAGACAGATATGGATACCTGACATAACCAGATAGGGTATGGCTGTACGGTTCCTACCCAAAAACAAGATACAACTGTAACAACCGTCAAATTTTCATGCCACAATGCCAACATTTTAAAAGTTAAAATGCCAAAAGGTAATAACCGGCATAATAGGGTGCACAAAAAACCCGAACCTGGAACCGTACTCGAAAAAAAACTCGAAACCGGGTTTTGTTATACCCGGGATTTTAAAATACCCGATTATAACTGAACCATGTTCCATACCTAAACCGGGTATTTAAAAAACCCGATTTGTACACCTCTACGGCATAAGAAGTGAGTATAAATATATGTCATGGTCGATTTTAGGATATAAAAAAGTATTATAGTTTATATTTAGATTATTACTAGCATTGTTACCCGTACATTGCTTCGGTGTATTTTGTTTTCGTTTTCAAATACATATGCATATATTTTGTTCTGTTTATTTGCTTTACAATCATTACAATAGTTTCCAATAATATTTATTGCATTCAAAAAGTCAAACCGAACTCGCCCCCCTTTACAACATTGTTTGTATTTGGGTCGATGCAAAGTCGAAGATGACATAAGCATAAAACAATTTGATACTAGCTCCTTCCATTAGAGAATACATTCTAACATATAATGTTTAGTAAAGTTTGTTTACATTAAAATCTTTAATAAAGTTAGATTAATATTGCATCCATTTGTATTAAAAGTCGGCACAACAAATTCATTTAATGCAAGTCGTGATAAGATGAACATTACTTATTTAGTGAAACCATACACAAAACCGGAATTAAAGAACTTATCTCAAAATCCAAAACCATGAATGAATTTTCCTCAACAGAATTACAAATTTTGAATCCTCATCGGCATATTAAAGATTCACATGGAATACAAAATCTAAACCCTAACCTAGTCATGTCAATATAGTTGCTTCTTCAATGGAATTGAAAAAAAAAAAAAAAAATCAAATACACATACTCTTAAAAGAGACTGTATTACTGTAATAAAAACAGTGTAATAAAATCGTAAAGTATGTACTCTTCGTAAGGCCAGAAATTTGGGCAACGAAATTGTAACTCTTAATTTTTTCAAGACATCTGAATCACAATTTTGTACAACACATGTACGCTACCACAATTTTGCCGATATTCTATACCATTTTAGTCATGTTATAAATAAATATATATATACAATGTAACATCCTACTTTTGATAATAATGAATAAAATAAATATCGTTTACTTAAGGGTGTGTTATTATTTAGTTAAGTTAAATAAAATATAGAGTGTGAGCTTGGATAATAAAAGATGGAATAAAGAATGGTGATAGGTCTTAGGTCCATAGGCTTAAGGGGTATATAACACCCTTAAACCTCCTAAAACCATAAAACCCTCATTTCCACCAACCTTGCCTCCCTACACACTCAAAAACACACAAAAAGTACTCTCCCATTACGGATCATATTTGAATCCAAACCAAGAAGGGTTTGTGTTAGATCTTCGTCATACAAGAAAGAAACATGTCAATAATCATGTGTTGAATCAGACAATAGCTAGAAGTGAACCAAAAATGTACGTTGTAGAGTAAAGGTTAAGTTTGTAAGGTCGATTGCCCTAAGATTTGATACTAAGGTAAATCGGGCCTTATTATGTAAGAAAAATGGCAACTTAAACCTTAAACGAGATGTTCGGATTGAAACGGAACAAACGAGTAATGTTTAGACCATGTTAGAATGAGAAAAACAGAGTTTTTATGCCCAGAACTCGATTCATCGGCGAAACTGGCATAACAGGACGTAAGAAACTGATCTAGTATGGAAAGGCATTAAACGGATCGAATTGAACCAAACGAATAGAATAGAATGGCAAACGACTCGAATCGAATTGAGACTCGATTAGATTAGAATTGTAATTTGATTAGAATTATGATTCGATTAGAATTGTGATTCGATTAAAATTGTAATTTGATTAGAATTATGATTTGATTAGAATTATGATTCGATTAGAATTCTGTTTCGATTAGATTGGTTCACACTTTAGTTTTCTAATGGACTTTTGGTAAAGACCTATTAATGAAAATAAAATTTTTCTAATCCCAGCTTTATCCCATCCAGGGGCTCTGCCCATTGGACCCCGCTAGGAGCTGCCACCCATATAACCATGCTGCTAGGGGTGTTGCCCCCGGACCCTCATTCGTTGAGGGTTTTATTAACCACAACATTGCAGCCACGAACGAGACAGTATCAACGATATTGACAGTAAATCGTAAAAATATGTGTTAAATAAAAAAATGTTTAGAAAAACAAAATAAAACTGTTGATGTGACCTAACCATGTCCAGCCATGTGGACCAACAACGTGCTTACAATTCCAAACCAGTTTACTCATGTTTATCAATTTTTTTTCACATACTAACTTATTCGATTTTCTCTTACATAAATTAGGAATTTGTTATGGATGAAACAAAAAATGAATGGCAAGATGGTTCAGGTATCCATAATAAATATATAACATTATTGGTTTGATAAAACAAATATAATAAATGTATTATTTTTCAGTGTCCAAACATGGCCCAGAAGATATATCTATGAAAGAGAATAATAAAAACTCATCCTCTAGCAAATGTAACAACGAAAGCATAAAACTTAAGGTAACTATTTTTATAATAGTATCAATGATAAGGTAGGGTGATCGAATAATGTAAATGACCTAATTGAGGTGTGTAACGTCTATGATTAAAATTGATCTCATCACGATGCAATTGGTTAACACCCAAACTTTTAATGTTTAATTATTATGTATTTATGTTTGTAACTTATATCTTATTATTCATGTTTTAGTTTATTGCACTGAAATAATTGTTTTTGGAAGTAGACGATAATTTTAATGTTAAAATATCACTTATTTAACATATGTAGGACTTATGACATAGATAGATCATATTGATGCTGCTTTTTTTAATGACTTAACTTTGCACACAACAATGTTTTAACCCATGACCTCCTATTTCACACCTTAATTACCTTACAATCCCACCAAAGTGGTAATGGCACGTTGATGGTACTAACTAAAATTTTTTAATAACAATGAAAACAATTAATGTAATAAACTTTTGTAAAATATTACACGAATAAGAAAACTAGCATAAGTATTATACACTATATCACGAGAGGATTGATAAACAAACATAAACAAATATCATGTCGCAAACAGTCGTTGCCGTAGAATCGCGTGGGTTTCATTTTCATATTAGTAAATATAATAACTTTGAGTGAAAAAATATGTTTATCAAATGGTCGAAAAGAAAGGTGCGAGTAATTCAATTGTAAATGCATTAAATTTTTAATGAAGTATAGATAACGTATTATAATGAATAATAATATTTTTATTCAAATTGAAATACTTCATATGCATTCCAATTCAATTTCCAAGATGTAAATAATATTATATAATTTTAGCAGTTTCATTTAGTAAATAATATTTAGGTATTTGAAAAATCTACTTTTGTCAAGATGTAAATAGTTAATTACCAAGATGAGATTATGGGTTAAAAAAGCGTGTAGGTGGATGGACTCATCAAATTTCCATTGATGAACCGAAATCAAAAATCAGAAAGAATACTCCAAAGGGCCCCAACGACTTCCTATCTACATATATGGGTCCTTTTTATTAATTATTATGTCATATTGGGTGATTTTACATTAAATGGGCATGGCATATCTCATTGAGATCAATTGGATTAGACGTGTGTAAACCGGGTATTTTCTTAGGAACCGGATATTTTTTTGACTAAATAAGAACTGGAACCGACCCAACAGACATATATGGATACCTGACAAAACCGGATAGGGTATGACTGGGTATGGTTCCTACCCGAATACATGGTACAATTATAACAACCGTCACATTTTAGAGGGATAATATTCTATATTATTGTTAGGATTGTGTATATCTTTAGTTTGCTTATAGTCTGTTAATTATGTACGGTAAATGCCCACTTAGGCACATGAAATGAAAAACTTGGAGAAATGATGATCCTATAAAAGGGTCACTTTCACCCATTTCTCCAAATATAACTTCCTACAAAACTTCAACTAAATCTCTCTTCTGTGTTTGCAAAATTAAGATCCGAGTGTTGTTAGTGATTCCCGCTAACTAACAACACGGATTGATCCGAGTAAAATTGTGAGATCCATTATATAGGACCTACATTAAGTAATTATGCATCTCTTATACGTCATGGGTTTTGTTGAAATATATATAATTTCAGTTAACAGAAAACTAATATTAAAGAGTTTTCTATTTCTTGTTGCTGGTATATCAAAAATGACAGTTGAGATGTTGCCAGCTTATTGAGCAAGTGAAGTGGAGAAGGCGTCATGTAGCAGCAGTTGGGTCTCGTGTGTTTAAGCCACACCTAATTGCTTGTGTTTTAAATCTAAATAGACGAAGACGCGTTTAACTAACACCCAAATATATATGTTTTTCTAATCTTATATGTTAAAAACTTCATCTGAGCCGTCATCTTTATTTATTTGGCTGAGAGTTTCAAATACGAAATTATTTATGCATGTAATAGATTGAAAGGCTAAAGTTGATACATGCATCTTGATCTCAAATCTACTAGCGATTCATTTCGTGATAATGAGTTGACGAAACGTAAAAAATCAACAAGTTACAATACATAATTTATGCATGAGAACTCAACGAATCCAGTAACCCACTAGTTATTTAGTCTAGTGCAATATAAGATAAAGCATCTAAGAATCAAAACTAGAATATAACATATTAACATTTGAAACGCATTAATTCTTTAATCAACCATAAACATAGTATAGAATACTCAATTTTCATTCTACAACTTTCCATATACCGATAATTTGGAGTTTTCTTTCTACAACTTTCGATATACTAATAATCAGCAGTTTTACTTCATTCCAACACATTTATGCAAGCATCGGCAACTTGTTTGTTTCATCCTCCATTCCATTCAAGGTGTCATATAATGGTGTGTTTAATGTTTCTGGCAAGAAGAGTGTAAGAATACCGCCCACAATTCCACATGCCCCAAACACCATAAACGAAAGACTAGCATCCATTACTACCACGAAAGGTACTAGCATGGCTCCTATTTGTCCCACTTGCCTTGCAGATCCAAGCGCCGCATTTCTGACTACAGTTGGAAATAACTCCATTGCGTATACGTACAACAAATTATAAGTTCCGGCCATTCCAAATATTCCCAAAACTCCACACATTGTTCTCAATACCTTCCAATTCCCTTGGCTTCCCATCAAGCTGCCTATAAGACAAAAGATCCCACTAAACCACTGTGTTCCAACTCCTAATGGCTTCCTTCCAAACCTATCTATTAATATTGCAGTCAAAAGATATGCTGGCATCTCTGCAGCGGAATTGAGTAGCACACTAAGGTAGATATTGGTTTCAAGGTTTGTGGCATTTAAGTTTAGTCCAAAGTACACACACGCACTAGTAAAGTTGATTACCATAAGAAGAATCAAACGTTTTCTTGTTAATGGTGACTTGATCACGTCTAATACTGACCCCGTGATAACTTCATCCATACCAATTTCTACAGTACTCCTTTGATAACAACTCCTGGCTTCCTTTTCAAGGACAAGGTACACATTTTCAGGGAGGTTTTTTCCATTTGATTTAGCAATCTTGTGCATGATTTTCATAGCTTCATCAGTTTTACCATGAACAAGGTACCAACGAGGGGATTCAGAGATGAAAGGGAGCATGAAAACAAGAAAGATAATGGAGGGTATCGAAGAAGCAATGTAAAGAAAACGCCATGATTGAAATATGTATGCAATTCCTGAGAGAAGAGCTATCCCGGTTGAGTAAAAGTAGAAGGTGGACATGCCGGCAATACCTCGCATGCTAGGTCCTATGGGTTCAATGGCGAGGACGAAGGCACATACACCAACCCCACCGCTGCTGAAGCCAGTGAATAAACGGAGGACGACGTAGATCCAATAGCTAGGGGAAATGGATGTTAACAGGCCAAAAATGATGTTCATAAGGCATACAATCATGAGTGATCCTTTTCGTCCCAATCTGGTATCAGATAGGTGACCAAATACTCCACCAGCTACATAATAAGACGAACCATTTAATCTGTAGTCATTTAATAACTTTATTTTTCTGAACTAGATATGAGATATATATTGTTTCAAATAATACAAACTTACCCCGACGTACAATGCATTCACTATTGTTTACTACTTTAACACATATATATTTCAAGTTAATTTAAATTAATAGGTTGACACTTATAAAAGAAGTAGTTGCTTGGAACAATTGTTGTAGGTTTAAGGCGTGTGCATCATTTTATGACTTTAATCAACAATTGTGTGCATCATTTTATGACTTTAATCAACAATTGGATACGACAAAAGATGCTTCTACAAATAACAAGTTTTTGTTTTAATAAGTGAAAATGATGTGTGAAAATTAGTTCAACTGGATTGGAAATCATGTGTGAAAATGATTATGAAATCAGACCAGATGATTCCTGTATGTAAGGATTTAATCATCATATTATTGGCCGCGAGCTTCTGTAACTATGTTACTACTGAGCTTATGTAACTCTGTTGATAACAAACTACACCAATCTATAATTGTTTTGCTACCGATTAATAACAACTTGCTACTAATATTCAGTCACTATAAAACTCATTATGAATGCTACGGATTAGCGAGACCCTCGCCAAGGATGTTGCCCTAGACCTTGCCTGGGCGATGCCCCCTTGAATCTTTAGTTTCAATGGCCTCATAACTTGGATTATAGTAGGCTTGGATAAGTGATTTCTCGTATGGCCACATAGTTTGTATTAATGTATATGTTGGGTTTAATGTGGAGACTTGATTGTTTTGGGTCCGGTTGAAGAGAACTATGGAGCAGGAAATTAGAATATCAAATGGGTTGACCCACATTGTTTTAATTAAGCCCATATTAGTTTTCTTGGTGAACAAGTAGAAAACCCTAATCTTGTATATATATATATATATATATATATATATATTTAGCATTGTACTTGTAATTCCTCATCACGAGTGAGGCAGAAAGCAATAACAAAGTATCCAGGTTGCAGCCCTTGGACGTAGGTCAGCCGGCCAAACCACGTAAAATCTTGTGTGTTCATCTTCGTTTATTTTTTTCTCTTCCAAATTATTTGTGTGTGTGTGTGTTGCAATACCCGAATCCCAAACGAGTGGTATCAAAACCGTGGTTACGGTTACACATGGGAGAAACACCATAGCGAGAGGATAGTTTGGGTCAAATTAGGGTTTAGTGTTTTTGCAACCGGCCATCAACTCAGTGTTCGATTATAAGGTTCTGGTCTCATTATGTGAAGAGGTAGGTCCCAGCAGAGCCCAGTTGGACCCGCAAGACTCACCTTGAACAGGGACGTCTGCGCGGTTGGACCCGCAAGACTCACCTTAAACAGAGACGTCTGCGCAATTGAACTCGCAAGACTCCTGAGGGACGTCTGCGCAAACACCAACCGGATCCGCAGGACCAACCATGCTCAGAGACGCGACGTCCTTAGGCGCAGTACGCAAGCTGTTCCCGCAGGAAAAGCCTCCCAATGGTGACGTACTCCGCCTGTTCCCGCAGCTACGGATACTAGCCATCAGGGAAGGCTACTCGCACAGCAAGGCTACACGCACAAGGCACTAACTCTCAAATAATTCAGTAGTCACCTGAAGAAGGAATGAGCAAGCCGGGAATACTCCCGCAGAAAGCCGGGAATACTCCCGCCCAAATGAGCCAGTCCGTACGCAACTGGAGGATCTTTTGTACTGTACCTGCCAAGGTATGAACAAAAGATCTGACCAAAGCGGCGACAGCTCACTGACAACAGTACGACGAGCAGCACGCTCTAGTACTTAAAGTCACTATCAGCCGCTGCCTACTCACCAACCATCATCGTGGCACGTGCGTAGCCTGCAGTTGGTGGAAAAGGGAACAGTAAACAGCCGGCCATGTCACTATCAGCCGCTGCCTACCCACCAACCACTAGCATGGCACGTGCGTAGCCCACAGTTGGTAGAACAAGAATATTATACAGCCGGCTGTACCTTCTTGGACACCTACCTTCGGCTATAAATACCCTAACACATTGGAACGGTATTATCATCTTATCATCTTCTCTCTAGCTATTTTTCTTAATATACACTTATATTCAAGAGCAATCTAGTCTGATTCTCACGCCGGAGGGTGGTCACAAGGAGGTACCCCCCTTCTCAGTGACGAGCTCACGGTGTCTGTTTTGCAGGTTGTCAGAAGAATAACCATCTTGCCAGACCTAACCCTCGTGGGAAACATCTACTTAACCCCCAGATTATCCGTAATCTGCCCGGGGTCACTTAGTGTTTCTTCATTGGCGCCATCCGTGCATAAAAGCTAGAACTTATTCTTTTTCAGTTTTTTCAAAACTTCTGGAAAGATGGTTAAGGTTACTCCGGTGCCAAGGCCAGCGAGTGACCAAGAAACCCCGGTAACCACAACCCCAGCTAATGGGGGGAACACCGGCGAGTACACAATTTTTACGAACACTACCCCGGTTACCCAAGCCGGGGCAAGTGCAGTAAACAATCCGGGACAAGCCGGTTACACAAATTTTACGAACACTACCCCGGTTACCCAAGCCGGGGCAAGTGCAGTAAACAATCTTTCACTGGGATGCACCGATGCCCAGTTGGAGAGACAACAGACGAGGCTCCCCCGCCAAACACTCAATCAAGTTAAAGCGTGGGCCGAAGCACGTCAGAAGGAATTCCAAGCTGAGTTGGATGAACGCTTGCGTTCACTCCAACAGGCTGACGAATTCGGAAGCACTCAACAGATCAACATAAGCAGTGAGTGGGAGTACTCGGACGATGATCGGGAGGAATCCGACACCGACGCAAACCCTCGCCATAGAGCGAAAGGGAAGCGTAAGGAAACGGACTTCCAACAGAGAAGGAATTTCGGAGAACCTTCAAACCAAGGAACGCGGGGGGAAACCCACGTGACTTCTCCAAAACCTTTAGACCAACTGCTGCAAATGCGGGAACGTCCAAGTTTGCAAGGGACATTGCGGAAGCAATCGCCCCGAGAAGTGCCAAACAGATGTCCAACATCGGCACTTATGATGGTATATCCGACCCAGACGATCACTTGAACAGATTCATAGCAGGGGCAACCGTCAGCAACTGGACGGAACCCACGTGGTGTTATATGTTCCAGATGACGCTGGTTGGAGCAGCCAGAGCGTGGTTTGACCGTCTACCGGTCCACCACATCTACGATTGGGCGGACTTCCAGCAAAAGTTCAGCCAACACTTCAGTCAACAAAGAAAGTATACCGAAGAGCAATGGACGATCCTCAACTGCATCCGAGAGGAAGATGAGTCTCTACTAGACTTCATCACGCGCTTCAATTCAAAGAAGCTAAGTCTGGGCATTATTAGCGAAGATCTTGTTCGCGCTGCTTTCATCCAGGGCGCGAAGGACCCAGAGCTCATCCGCACCTTAACGGGTAAAGACGGCATGCCATCCACATGAGATGCCATCATGACAGCAGCTAAACGCTTCGCGGAAACGGAAAAGCAACTGGGTAGAGATCTTCCCCAGAGCACAAACCTCTACACCCAGAAAACAAGAGAAAACAACGTCCTCACCGCCCGACTAAACAAAAAGAGGAAGCTAGGCATTTGGCAGTCAAGGGTAAACTTTGACACCTCATCTAGCTCTCGCCCTCGGTTAGGCGGAAAGGATAACATGCAGTCGTCGAACCGGAACGTCAGATGGACGCCACTCACCAAAAGCGTCACCGAGATATTCGCCACCGAGAGACTCCCATGGCCAGAGGCTCCAATTATCCGACAGCGTCCAAACGCTGATCAAAGCAAATTCTGTGACTTCCACAGGACAAGAGGCCACACCACCGAGGAATTCTTAGACTTGAAGGACATCGTCGAAACATTTTTCAGAGATGGGAAACTCACGCACCTCGTGGCGTAATGAACGCTGGGCAGGCTAATGCGTGTAGAACCCCAGTTGGGGAAAACACGAATGAAACTGCAGCTTTAATGTTTGAGACTACATACTGCGTAAACAACGAGATTCCGAACCAGGTGAATATCGGCTCGAAAGGCTCGTTGACACTCCCATCCCAAGAACAGGGGAGTTCAATTACACAGGTTGCATGTAGATCAATTCAAAACTTGTAAAGAAAAGGCCTAGAGCCACTTCTAATGGAAATGATTCTCCTTACACATTGACGCTGATGGTCTTACACTGATATGCCGGTATTCACCGCATAAATAAGTGGGGAAGTAAGTCGTTGCGTGTGGACGGCGGCAAAACCCGCATAAGCACAAAAAACGATAAAATTTTCTAACAGATGAGGACAACCTTCACGCAGGTCAGTTATAGGAGTTCGGTCATCCCACTAAATGAAAGTGCCGGTCCTACCCGCACAATCATGATAGAGGAAACTGAACATTAACCTATTGACAACCGCGCGTCGAAAGGTTTAACTTATTCAAAACACTGATATGCCGGTATTCACCGCATAAATAAGTGGGGAAGTCGTTGCGTGTGGACGGCGGCAAAACCCGCATAAACACAAAAAATGGCAAACCTTCACGCATGTCAGTTATAGGTGAAGATTGGTCATCCCATAAATGAAAGTGCCGGTCCTACCCGCACAATCATGATAGAGGAAACTGAACACTAACCTATTGACAACCGCGCGTCGAACGGTTAACTTATTCAAAACACTTGAAAAATTGCTAAGTTAAACTAAAGTATGCACGAGCGAATCATATATTGTTTATGCGGCAAAACAAGTGCCAAATTAACCTATAATATGCATGAGCAAGTCATATAACGTTTATAAAGCAAGTCATCCAGTGAAAGTGGCGGTCCTACCCGCACAAACATTTATATTTCATAAAAAATTCAAGCATTACAAGAATGGCCGGGTATCTACCCCCCTACAGAAATATAAATCTATCCTAACGGTGGGAAGGGATCTCAAGGTTCAAACTTCAGGACCACTCCCTCCAAACCCACTTGTACCCGCACCATCAGTTGGCTGTGGCGGTTCAAGAAAAGTCTTGAGAATGGTTAGCCCATCATCAGCAGCAGCAATTTCGTTCACCTTCTCCACCACCAGATGCGGGAAGGCAGCATAATGGTTCACTGCTTGGTCATAGGCAGCTTCAGTGTCCATGTCATAAAGAGGGAAGTTGGAAGGCGGGATTCCCTTCTCAACAAACCCCAGACCAAGCAAGAAACCAGCCTTTTCCCCATCCTCATGAGAAGCGTTAAGGGCTGCGCTCATGGCATCGTCATAAGATGTGTTCGTGAAGATCCGATGCACAACCTACAAGAAAAAATATATCAAACCTTTTCCAAGTACAAAGAAAAGCGTAAAGACGTTATGAAGCTAACCAGAGCCTCTTGAAGGGCAGCTTGAGCTTGGTTACGGGCGCGTTCGGCTTCATTTTTGTTAAGGTTGGCAAGCAACACTTCCTTAGCAGCAGCCTCTTCAACGCCCTTCAGCTTACGCTCAGTATGGTCAAGCATACCCCTCTGATCCAAAATCTCTTGGAGCTTCTTGGCGTCTTCCATGGCCAAGGCATCATGAGTCTGCTGGAGCTTCTCTAATTTGGATTTAAGTTCTTCAACTTCAGTGCATAGAGGCTCAGCAACAGCTTCAGCCTTGGTGGCCCTCTCAGTTGCGTTCCGTGCAGTTTCCTTAGCCAACCGAAGCTGTTCGTTAACAGCTTGGGCAGCCTTGGAACGAGCCTCGAGACGGGCCTGAACTTCAGCCTCGAGGGCCTTGAAGGCCTTTTCCTTTTCCGCAGCAATTGCGGAAAGTCTCCTGTTCTCCTCCCGGATAGCCCGCGCCTGAGCCACTTCTTGGATACGCGCAGCCTTTAACTTGTCGTTTTCATGACAAAGCAACTCGACGCGCGGCTGCATCCGGGCAAGGAGAATCCGAAGCTCATTTGTCAGCCTACCCTCCTGCTGCATCCGGGCAAGGAGAATCCGAAGCTCATTGGTCAGAAGAATAACCATCTTGCTAGACCTAACCCTCGTGGGAAACATCTACTTAACCCCCAGATTATCCGTAATCTGCCCGGGGTCACTTAGTGTTTCTTCATTATGCTTACATCCAAACAAAATAAAAGGAAAAATTTGGAGTTTCATTGTTCAGTGCCTTTTTCATTTGTAAGCCACTGCCACCATATAAATTATTGTGTTCTTTTCTTTTTGTATTTGTGGAAGAAACGCTACTGCCACCATTGTGATTTGTGTGTTGGATCACAATTTTTTTTTTGTCTCATACGTAAACGTGAAGTCAACAAATAATACCATGGTGGCAATTCTATTTTCAATGAAGAAGAAATCGATCAGGTGTATTCTTTCTCTGTTCGTCTTTTCAGTTTCTTGATTAAGGTTTGTTAATCGATTTTGCATCGGGTTTTAGTTTTGGTTTAGGCTTCGGGTTTGATTATCGGGTTTTGACGTTTGTCGGGCAGTGTAGCCGGGTGGTTTTGTGGTGATCAGGTGGGGTTATTTTGTTTGTCCGAGATTATTTTTTCTATTTTGTTACCGAGATCAAAATTCGGAAATTCTCAGTTTGAGATACTGGCCGAGAGCGGGAAACTTTAGATTAAGAAGTTTGATGGTAAAGACTTTGGTTGGTGGAAAATGCAAATGAAGGATCTGCTAGTTCAGAAGGATTGGACATGGTATTGGGTGAAAGACCGGAGAAGATAAAATCAGATGAGTGGGAGACTTTGAATAAGAAAGCCAAAGAAGTTGTTAGATTGTCGTTATCGAAGGATGTTGTATTCAACATCTTGAAGGAAACCACAACGCGTGGGATAATGAATTCTTTGTATAATATGTATGAAAAGCCTTCGGCAGCTAATAAGGTATTCATAATCCGTGAACTGGAGAACATGAAGATGAAAGAAGGAAGTTCACTTACAGTACACATCAACAAATTAAACTTGATTTTGTCAAGACTTGGGTCAGTTAGTATCAAATTAGAGGATGAGGTTCAGGCTCTACTACTGTTATCGTCCTTGCCTGATAGTTGGTCAGGAACTGTTACAACGATTACTAGTTCTACTAGTGAATTCACTTTTGATGGGATTCAAGATCTTATTTTGAAGACGCTAGGCGAAGAAATTCCGGTGAATCGTCAAATGAGTTAATGTTTGTTGGCAGAGGAAGGAAAAATAATAGAGGTAGTGGGAGCGGGAACATGAAAAGCAGTCAGTCTAGGACTCGGAAGGATGTGGTATGTTGGAACTACAACGAGGCATGACACTTTAAGATTCAATGTTTGAATGATAAGAATGAAAAGAAAGAAGTCAACACTACAGAAGAATACTTAGAGGATGAGGCTTTAGTTATTAGTGTTGAGGATAATGTTGATTTTTGGGTGATGGATTTTGGTGTTTCATTTCATGCTTGTAACATCCGGCCCCTCGCACCACCAATATTGTCCGCTCTACCCACGAATAGCTCACGGATTTGTTTTTGGTTGCCCAGATGGAGACTTCCCAGGAGGCCACCCATCCTAGTACTACTTCCACCTAAGCACGCTTAACCGTGGAGTTTTCATGTGCTCCACAGCTAACTAAGCCCAAAACGCGTTGGTGATTTAAGAGGCAGGACATTTACTTATTAACTAAGGATCTCTCTTGTCCACGGCCAATGTGGGATTTTCCTAAGAGTGGGACGATGTTGCGTTTGCCAAGGGTGTTACAAACAACCCCCCTTTGGACTCATCGTCCTCGATGAGGCGTGTCTCATCATCCCGAACGGCACAAGAGTGTCTCTGATACCACCTGTAACATCCGACCCCTCGCACCACCAATATTGTCCGCTCTACCCACGAAGAGCTCACAGATTTGTTTTTGGTTGCCCAGATGGAGACTTTCCAGGAGGTCACCCATCCTAGTACTACTTCTACCTAAGCACGCTTAACCGTGGAGTTTTCATGTGCTCCACAGCCAACTAAGCCCAAAACGTGTTGGTGATTGAAGATGTAGGACATTTACTTATGAACCAAGGATCTCTCTTGTCCACGGCCGATGTGGGATTTTCCTAAGAGTGGGACGATGTTGTGTTTGCCAAGGTTGTTACAAACAACCCCCCCTTTGGACTCATCATCCTCGATGAGGCGTGTCCCATCATCCCGAACGGCACAAGAGTGTCTCTGATACCACCTGTAACATCCGACTCATCGCACCACCAATATTGTCCGATCTACCCACGAAGAGCTCACGGATTTGTTTTTGGTTGCCCAAATGGAGACTTCCCAGGAGATCACCCATCCGAGTACTACTTCCACCTAAGCACGCTTAAACGTGAAGTTTTCATGTGCTCCACAACCAACTAAGCCCAAAACGCGTTGGTGATTGAAGAGGCAGGACATTTACATATGAACCAAGGATCTCTCTTGTCCACGGCCGATGTGAGATTTTCCTAAGAGTGGGACGATGTTGTGTTTGCCAAGGGTGTTACAATGCTACCCACTGCAGTGAAGCATTGTAGAATTTGAAGAAAGGTGATTTTGGTAAGGTTAGACTGGCGAACAATGATGTTCTTGATGTTACGGGCATGAGGGACATGAATTTAGTTACTTCAGCCGGTTCATGGACCTTGAAGGATGTCATAGTTATTCGAAGCTTAAAGAAAAAGTTCATATCTGTCGGGCAGTTGGATGAACAGGGACATGAGGTTAAATTTGGGACGGGCAGTGGAAAGTTGTGAAGGGAAATCTTGTTATCGCTCGATGAAGAAAGGGGGGTTCGCTGTATACGGTCAGTTTATCGTCTGAGTCTAGTGGGTAGAAGAAGATTTGTTTTGCAGGAAATAAATCCAGAGCCACATGTCAGATTCAGGTTGAACATGCTAGAAGAGGTTCAGAAAAAACAGTCAGGGGTTTTCGTGGTAGTGGGAACATTGGCAGCCAGTTAGTCAAAGCTTTAGCAAGAGTTACCAGACAGTGGGTTAAGAAAATCAGCATTTCAGCGGTTAATATCTCTCTAGAAGATTACTTGCTTAATATGAAAAGTGTTGTTTGTTCTCAAGGTATTCCGGGATTCGGCAGTTCGTGTAAGTGGGAGCCGGTAGAGACAGAGAACGAGTCGGTGGCAGTTGTAGCCATGACTGATGTGTTGAAACTCGGGGGAGCTTCAACGGGCGTTCAGGTTAACGGATGAGAAGGCTGATGCAACCCAGGAAGACGAGAAAGATTACAAGAGGTACAAGCGAACATCGATAGACAGTTTGAAGATTATCAAGCCTCCAAGTGGGAGATTGTTGGGTTTAATGTGGAGGCTCGATTGTTTTGGGTCCGGTTCAAGAGAACTATAGAGCATGAAATTAGAAGATCAAATGGGTTGGCCCACTTTGTTTTAATTAAAGCACATATTAGTATTCTTGGTGAAAAAGTAGAAAACCCTAATCTTGTATCTATGTGTATTTAGCCTTGTACTTGTAATTCATCATCACGAGTGAGTCAGAAAACAATAAAGTATCCTGGTTGCAGCCCGTGGACGTAGGTCAGCCGATTAAACCACATAAAATCTTGTGTGTTCATCTTCGTTTATTTTTTCTCTTGCGATTATTTGTGTTTGTGTGTGTTGCAATACCCGAATCTCTAACAATATATTTTGATTTCGTATATGGTCTTCAAGTAAATCCCGATACCAAAATAGTTTGATGGCATTAAAATCACCGATAGTAATTGGAGATTGACTGGGAAAGTTTGGATGAAGATTATAAAAATTATATCTAACATTTTAATATTGTTTTTCTCACTCAGCTTTTATAGATTTATATTGTGTGTTTTTCAGAGTTTTGTAATAACGCAACATGAGATGAAAAGTATGATAAACATAATTAAAAATTATAAAAATGTATAAATAAGCTTAAAGTTGCATATTTAAATAGTCCTTTTGATGTAAAAATACCAAATTGTATTTGACTGAACTGAAAAAGTTAACTTGAGTTGGCTTAAAGGAACTAATATGTAACAAAACACTTATTGATATAATACATATACTATTAAAACAACATATTCTAGCTCTTTTCTATTGGTTGATTTTATTACTTTCCAAAAATAACGAACATTTTTAAAATTGTAAGTTTATTATGGTATTGGTTTCAATGTTAATCGATTAGGGTACTTGGAGACTTGCAGCTGATTAAATATCACTAGCCCTTATCTAATCAACTTTTATTTTAATTTTTATTTTATTTTATGTGCCAAGTTCTAATTGTATATATTTTATGCTCAAATAAAGTTTTAGCATATATTACCCATTATGAATTTTTCATATAATCTTGAACAAATACTTTTATGGTTCTAGGTATATCACAAGATTAAATTTTGATGTTCATTCATATATTCGTATATGAAACGTCACATGATATATTAGGGCATAGTTGTTTTCCCTACGTTTAATTGTTAAATGGTCCTATATGTTTATTTACTTTTCTGATGGTCAAACATTAAGTCTACGCAAGTTTCTCTCTCTCTCTTTTTTGGTGGACTTGGTTATAAACATAAGTTACGACAGTTTCAGATAAATTAGGGCAATGGACGGAAGGACAGGAGCATATTAATATGTAACTCTTTCTATATCTTATGTATTTGGTCATTCTAATTCAGTTGTCGAGATATGTGGTTTTTTTACTGATTTTCTGTTCGTATATATATTGAAGAGGGAACAGTGATTAGCAACTATGGGCATATCTTTAGTCTCATAACACATCTACAAAAGTTGCTCTTGTATTAATCTAAATGGAAAGGATACCAACCTTCTTATGAAGTTTATACATCGACGCTTGTTATGGAGATCACAAGTTCTTTTATTTATTCGATTGTAGTTACAAATTCTTCATGTCGACTGTCGAGGCGCGTATTATGGAGATCACAAGTTCTTTTATTTATTCGATTGTAGTTACAAATTCTTCATGTCGACTGTCGAGGTTGCCCTCAGGCCAACAAAGTAAGTTATACTTTGCATGCTCTTGTGTTTTTTGTATCTCATTGTTTGGGGTTTAATGATTTTTAATTAGTGTTATATTATTTTGATTTAAGGTCTTGAAACCGCAGGTTAAATTCATTGGTAAAAAAATATTTGGCAACTTACAATAGTCAGTAAACAAGCAGACCCTCACATGAGAACGTCAATATTTATCCAAGTTATAATGATTGTTACTGGTTACAACTTACAATATTTATTTGTTATCAACTGTATGATTTGCTCATGATCATAGGGTGGTGTTTAACATATTTGATGTGAGAATTTGAAATGTTATGAAAGATTTCAAGGGAAGCGCAAATGAATTTGCATTTGGAGGACAAGCGGTTTTGCTTGGGGGTGGGGGGGGGGGGGGTATATTCAGGTAATAAATTTGTGAGGTTCATTTAACTCTCATGTGCTTCTTTCATTTGTAATTAAGTGAGGATGAGGGTCACAGTTAACATCACACAGAAGATTTGAAAGGCCATTTGTACGTCACAAGTTGCCAAATTGTAGTCGGGGAAAGTCTATATCTCACCATTTATCTAGATGGACCACCAAAGGTATATCTAACTTAATGCACTATTGTTTATTAATTTACTTCTTAATAAGTATCTTGAAAATAATAACTATATGTTTCAAAACCTATTTAATTTCTGAATGTTGATTGAAGATGAAACAGAGACATATGTGTGAATTAAATGATCAGTGAATGGTTATTTACATGGTGAACTTTACTCTATTAGATTGTAAACAAGTTGCTCAATCAAATGTTTCAAAATTCAATTGGTTGTAAATTTGATTATAAAATAGTCAAAAATGCAGTGTTTTAATAGTTGTAAACGAGTCAGCTTTTAATTTTGTTTTTAGTTTATGCAGATTATAAGTTCAAGATTTGAATATGCATTACTGGTTCGATGTTAACTTTGCTGCTGAATTTCGCTTCGAGTATCTATTTCGAACACTCATTTCTGGTTGAGTATTGAAATTCAAAGACGCATTCGATTGGTTCTAATTTTGAATACTAATTGTCAAAAATGCTAATTGCTGTTTGAAATCATGTGTTTATTGGATGATTTATATTTTTCCACACATGACGTCGATCTACGGGTCAATAACCTATTATTAAAGATAAAGAAAGAAACACGCTATTATGCATAAAGATTAATGACGTTTATCCACACACCTATCTAGTACTGTCCATCACATGATGCCATGCGTGATGGGTATTTTTTTTGTCTTGACAAACATAAATTTTAGTCTGCATCATTCATTTAATCTTTGATGGATATATACAGGGACATAATGTTGTAGATAAATTAAGAAGTTAAATTGTCTGGAGGGAAAAGAACAAATTAGAGTTGGGCTATGATGATAACGTTGCCTTAATTAAAGAAAAGAAATCATTTATAAAAAAATAAATAAATAAAAGAAAACAAAACAAAAGAAGAGTCAAGTTGCAAAGATTTTTGGTGTACAAAGTATATTCTTTCTTTTGGTTGCTTTTGATGGGGTAAGTCATAAGTGTCATCCGAACCAATATTGGTTCGGAAGATAAAAACGTAAAGCCAAAGAAATGACTGACAAATACATCACATAGGATGGAAGAATAGCCATCCGAATTAAAGATGGTGGTCGGGACTTATGAGGAATTGATCATGCATATAAGAACATTTACAATCATAGCGAGTGAGATACGTACTATAGTGTGTACCATTCATGACATAGTACTAATACATTGGTGCATTACTAGAAGGACCATAGTTTAACCATATAACTACGATAATCACATTAAATGGCATTTTGGAGCAATGACCATATATGTTGCCAACAAAGTTAGCATTGAGTTCTAATATCACATCAAAGGTTGATAAATGTAAAATGAGACAAAAAGTTTGGGGGAAATTTATGATTTGATTTCGTCAACTTGAAATAGACTTACAAAGCTATTTATATATAAAGATTAATGACGTGGCTTGAAAAATTATGAATAACAACGCACTCTTCTTAATTAAGGAAACATACTATCTTACTAATCTATTAAATTAATACAATTTTGCCACATGTCTTTCTACTAGGGTGTCCACCTAGGCCTTCATGTCATCTCATTTCCATTCTAAGACTCTCTAATATGATGCCATGTGACATCTCACATACTATTTAAACCTTATAATTTTCCATCATCATTTTAATCATTTTAATCTCTCTCTCTCTCTCTCTCTCTCTCTCTCTCTCTCTCTCCGGTAATTTCCACCATCGAGATTAATCGTTTTCCGGTAATGGCCAACAATGTTATTTGATTTTCCGGCAAGGTAATATCTTTTCCGGTAAGGTTTTCCGATATGGTTTATTTATTTTAATTGTTATATGATTTTGTAATAATCTCTTTAGGTTGTATATCAAAATCTAAGATTGAATTGATATTTTGAAGTTATTACGGTTTTCCGGTAAGATTTTTGTTTTCCGTTTTTGTTTGTATTTAATCTCTCTCTCTATCTCTCTTTCTCTCTCTCTAACTCCACCATCCACCATCTTCTATATTCCGGCAATGTAGATCGAGATTAATCGTTTTTCGGTAAGGTTATATATTATACTTTAATGCCCAACAATGTTATATGATTTTCCGGCTAGGTTATATCTTTTTCCGGCAACATCATATTTAATTGCTAGAATCTGAATAACATACACATATGTAAGAATATTTTACATATATATGTAAGTTTAAATTTTACACAAGGAATTGAATAAGATTTTGTCTTTCTAAAAGATGAAGTTCAAGTCGATGGTCATAAAAAAATATATAATTTAAAAGTAGAGCAGAGTACGTATTAGTAGATTTTACTTAACTATCGATATATTTGATAGCATCCGATTCATCAAAGCATAAATATATTAGAGAGAATGAGTAAATCTTTGGGATTGTATTTTCAAATAGCAAAGGTTTGAAAATGTGTACTTTGTGTATTATGCTCTTCACACTCTAATTATAAATCAAATTCCGTTAATATATTTACAATATTATCAATGAGTAATTTAAACCACCCATTAATTATAATCATTGGCTTGGTTCAATAGATTAAAAAAAATCATTTACTTGGATAGATTAACGTTAGTTTTTCATGGTGTAATTATGCTGCCATATTTAAGTTAAATTTGAAATTTGTAAATGGTAAGTCAATATTCTAAAACGTCTAAACTTATCATCATTACAATTTATTATTTTTTAAAACGATTTGATTTAAAAAGTTTGAATTTCCAGATTTAAATTAAAGTTGATTTTTTAATTTAATTGCTGGTCAAACGTTTAAGTTGGTAAGTTAAACGATTTGATTTAAAAATTTTAAATTTTCAAACGATTTGATTTAAAAAATTTAAATTTCCAAATTTAAATTAAAGTTGATTTTTTTATTTAATTGTTGGTCAAACGTTTAAGTTGGTAAGTTAAACGATTTGCTTTAAAAAGTTTAAATTTCCAAACGATTTGATTTAAAAAGTTTAAATTTCTAAATTTAAATTAAAGTTGATTTTTTTATTTAATTGCTGGTCAAACGTTTAAGATGGTAAGTTAAACGATTTGATTAAAAAGTTTAAATTTCCAAATTTAATTTAAAGTTGATTTTTTTATTTAATTGTTGGTCAAACGATTAAGTTGGTAAGTTAAACGATTTGATTTAAAAATTTTAAATTTCCAAACGATTTGATTAAAAAGTTTACATTTCCAAATTTAAATTAAAGTTGATTTTTTTATTTAATTGCTGGTCAAACGTTTAAGTTGGTAAGTTAAACGATTTGCTTTAAAAAGTTTAAATTCTAAACGATTTGATTTAAAAAGTTTAAATTTCCAAATTTAAATTAAAGTTGATTTTTTTATTTAATTGCTGGTCAAACGTTTAAGTTGGTAAGTTAAACGATTTGATTAAAAAGTTTAAATTTCCAAACTTAAAATAAAGTTGATTTTTTTATTTAAATGCTGGTCAAACATTAAAGTTCAATTTAACTTTAAGTTGAACTTTTTAAATAGCTGATTAAACACACATTCATAATGTCTAAAATTACCATAACTAAAATTTATTATTTCTAAAACGATGTAATTTAAAATTTATAAATTTCCAAATTTAAATTAAAGTTGAATTTTATGAATTACTGGGTAAATATTTCATAACATGTAACATTATCACAATTAAAATTTATTATTTGTAAAACGAATATTAATATTTAATTTTCTCATTTCAGGTTATGTTCCCAACTTGATATAGCTAATTTCATGGGTTGAAGATTTGTTGATAAGATATCTTATTTTTTGTTTAATATTGATGTATATTTTTGTTATTATTCATGTATTTATGTATTTTTTCACAATTAATGTAATTTATTTGATTTTTATATAATAATCATATATAGTTGTTGGTTTTGTCCATTTAATATATTTTAATAACAACCGATGTATTAAATAAAATATATATTTTTGTATCTTATATTTATCTATTTATTAATGATAATCTTTATAATTTATAATAATTATTATAATTTTAGTAATTTTGTTATTATAAATTTATTACTTTTCTAATTAGTTGTTACATCTTATTTTGACATAAATAATTACATTTACTCCTTACCATTTTTATATTTTAATATATTTGACTTAAAACATTATTATTTTATTATATTGTAAGATACATTATATTTTCCAAAATTTACACATTTCCATCTTTTTTGTTTGACCAATGTATATGAGGCATAAATGTCACAATTAATGCTAATGGGTGTCATCATTTGGTTATAGAAACTGTAACAATTAATGCACTATAAAAATTCGAAATATTATTTGAATTTGAATTCTAAAAAAAATATATTACAGTTGGTTATGGAAAATTTTTGTTTTCATTGTCAATATTTATTGTTTATTAGTTTCCAATCTCCACAATTTTCCTATCTTATATGTTTGATCAATTTATAATTAGACATAAATATCACAATTAATGATAATGGGTTTTTAACAAAATTGAATGCATATTTCTTTGACTGTAATAAAATAATATTAATTGTGGATCGACTAAAAAAGTAATAATTTCAAGATTACATTATGCCATGATTTTTGTAACATTTTTTGTATTTAGGATCTTTGACTATAACAAATTTCATTTAACAATTTTGGTAAACTGATTTATAACTTAAATAACAATTTATTATATTCTAATTTAATCAAATCATATAATAAAGTTTAAAGTCATTATTTATAATTATTACTTTTTATGCCATGATTTAGGATTATTTAAAGTCATTATTTATAATAATTTAAAGTCATTATTTAGGATTATGCCATGATTTTTGTAATATTTTTTGTATTTAGGATCTTTGACTATAACAAATTTCATATAACAATTTTGGTAAACAGATTTATAACTTAAATTACAATTTATTATATTCTAATTTAATTAAATCATATAATAAAGTTTAAAGTCATTATTTATAATTATTACTTTTTATGTGTATTCAAATTGATAATTCGAATTTCAAATAAATAAGTTGAGTATAATTTATTTATTTATTTTTGGAATTGACTATAATGTGGGTCGGTGTTTTCTAAAATTTTTAAAGTTAATAACTTTCTTTAATATTGTTGACCGACCATTTAATATATTCTAATTTAATTCATTTTCCTAATATATACTCAACATAAAATGTCAATATCTTAAATACGTGTTTATTACATTTTCTGTTGTACGGGATATTCATATACGTTCGTTAGTAATGTCTTTAATAATATTCTCATTTAAATATAACAATTAATTTCCACGTTTTTAATATATATTTTTTATTAAAATACATGTATATATGGTATATATATTTTTGTATCATATTTTTTCACTATGTTATTTTGTTTTAATAAAAACAACTTTATTAATGTTCAAATGTTACTCATTATTAAATATATTTAATATTGATGCTAATGTTTTATTATATTTTCAAGTGGTGAAGCAAAATGAGTTTGTTTTGGTAGAATGTTTAAAGAAGTTGATGATGGTTTAATATGAAAGTACATGTTTATGTCTTTTGTTGATGTTTTTTGGTTGTTCGATGTACCTTAACTTATTGTAACTTTTAACTTTTAAGATCTAGACAATGTAAATGGTTAACGTTTTGGTCCGAAAGTTTGAAGAAGTATTATGTTGCTTGAATTTATTATGTTTGTTATGTTTAAATTAACTTCCTGTAATTTGAAAGTTTTAATATTAAGACAATTTAAATCTATTACTTTTTGGTTGGTATGGTGATTTGTTTAGTGATAATGTAAATCTATTAAGTTTTAATAGTTTAATAAACATTATGTTTGTTTAAATTGATGTTTAAGTTGATTATATTTAGTGACAACTTATTCCACCTGCGTATCACGTGGGCATATACCCTAGTTTAATGACTATATCCTTAGTAACTTATAAATGATTATTACCAATTGATTTGTTTTCCACTAAAATGTTAATCATAAATTACAAAAATTTGAATTAAAAAGTCAACTGAAATATTAAAATTTAACTAAATTCCTAAAATTGAGACAATATAAAATTAAACAATAACCATTAAATTTTGACATGATATATCAATTAAAGGGATTTCAAGCATTTGTTATACCGAATATTTTTATTGAAACTAACGTTTCACATTAATCTTTTAATATTTACTATATTTACTTTTTTATTATTCTCCTCATAAATATTATTTTCCATTCATGACTACTAATTATTTTTTTCTTTAATTTTTGTTAAAATTACTTTTACATCATTTCTAATTTTCCACAATTTTTCTGTTCATCTATACGTAAAGATAATTAAGTTATTTTCCGTTTAAGAGAACCATTAGTGAAGCAACTCCCGATTAAATAACCTGGGAGATGTAGAGTGGGTTAGGAATATCCACTTGAACCCAACGTAAAGTAGATTTGCCATCTTTTTTAACACCCACGTGAACACTTTGTAAATCGGTTTTGTTACCTTAATCCCTTAAACTCTTTGTTTACTGCATGCTTAACTTCTTGTGTTCTTAAGAGTTTACCAACAAATTTCATATTCTCACAAAAAAATATTCAAGTTTCATACTGATTTTGCATGATCAAATATATCTATTTTCCCAAATCTTTGATTAGTAACTTTATTTTCTCCCGTTTATTAATAATTAATCTCTCTTTGAATTTGAAAGAAAACTAATTCTAAACTGAATCCTATTGGCTCATGCGTCATTATTGATATTTACTCGCTGGCAAATGAAAAGACCTGATCTTGCTCATGATTTAAACCATACCCGTTGACATTTTCATTAAGAGAGAATTAGAAAAATTTTAATTAGCAGTCATGAAGGAATGAATGAAGAGATGATTTAAGAAAACTATAATATATGATAAATATTTATAAAAGTTTAATTTAATTAATATGAAATGGTAGTTTCAATAATAATATTTGAAATATTAAATACATGTACCAAGAGGGCATATATTAGAAAATCCTAATTATAAATAATAAGTGCATATGAGCTACGAAATTTTCTTATAAAAGTTTAAACCATGTTGCAAATTCTTTTCTATACGTACAATACTAACTATTTCATGCAATCACGATATAAGAACATAACTTAAAAGATATTGGGGGGATGTTACCTATCATGCTACCACAAAAGAACAAAGCTTGAACCAGCCCAACCTTGTATTTTTGTCCACACACTAGGCCCCACTCAGCCACTGTTGACCACCCTTCGCTACCGTCCCATCGCCATGAACCTGGCTCAAGCTCACAAACGCTCTTGACCGAATCCCATACACATCCAGAATTAGGTTCGCAAGCCCAACTGGGTTCACGGTCAGCAAAAATCATAACCATTGTGTGTAAGGCATCAAGTGCCCATGCCATACACGTGAGAACGAAATGCCTAAATTGCCAAAACCCAAACTCACCGCAATATTTGGTTAGCATCTGGTCAACAGAGAGTGTCTCGAGTGGTGGTTGCCCATGAATCGTAGTGGTGTGTGTTCCCACGAGAGGGAGGAGAGGTGACCGGAGATCATCCAACTCCTTTTTATGGGATGACATTAAGGTGTCAAAGTGGTACAAAATACTAAATGTTATTCTAGTTATAAAGGAGAAAGGATACGCAAGTGGACTATTTATAAAACAAAAAATATCGAAAATAAGCTTAAGATTAAGGATTGTAAATGTCTATTCACAATAATTATAATGGATAAAATACTAATTCAAATTGAATTGGAATACAAATGATGTTACTACACGAATATGATTATATAATTTTAGCACTTTCATTTAGTAAATAAGAGAAAAGATGGAATACGCAAATGCTTAATTATCGTACAAAATTGTACGCGACATCTGGGAGCATCGATCTACACCTTCGATTCAGTTGCAAGCGGTTGAGAAGATCCCATTTATTTTAAGCGAGAGGGGTACGATTGTCTTTTTGATTTGTAATCTAATTTTGGTATTTTGCGTATAAACGGTTACGATCCAGATTTTCGCTTAATCAAAATCAATTTCTTATTTACAAAACAATTTTTCTACCGAAAACTATCAATTGAGCTCTCTTGAGTACACGAACCAGTTGTTCAATTGATTTTCTGATTTAGGGTTTTGAAATCGAAGACGATCGTGAATGTAAGTTTTTGCTCTGTTTGAACTAATCAACACTAGATGTATACTATGCTTATAATCGTGGCAGTAACCTGTATGTTAGTTTCTATGAGAATCATATGATAATTGATTAGTTTAGTTTGCGAGCGTGTTACGAGCGTGTTCATATTAGGAGTGTTTTAACATGGTTGATTTTGGGTGTTTATACTACGAGTGTATCATGAGCGTGTTAATATGACTGATTATAATGTTATAGAATATGAGCGTGTTATGAGTGTGTTAATATTAGGATTGTTAAAATGGTTGATTTTATAATATGAGCGTGCTTTGAGCGTGTAGTTTATGTATTTTTATAATATGAGCATGTTTGGATTACTTTTTGAGTTTTTTTTGGTGTTAACACGTTTGATTTGATGTTTGTGTAGATGATTCAAGTGTTTTGGTTGAAGGTCAAGGGGTTGATATCATTCCTGAAGTTTCTTTTTCTTAAAAACCTGTTAAAGGAATGATGTTTTCGTCAATTGATCAAGCATTTGATTTTTATAGTGAATATGCTAAAAAAAAAGCTGGATTTGGGGTTCGCAAAGGTGGATCTTACCTGCATGATGGTGTACTAAAGACCAAGTAATTTACATGTTGTAAAGAAGGTCTATCAAAAATCATCCTCTAATGGAAGTCCATTATTATACAAGTATCTCTCCATCTTTGCTAGAGTTGTTGTTAGGTAGTTGACTGCAGGTGTTGTGACCGGAGCCCCAAATGGACCATATCTCTTCTGGTACTCATGTGTGTAAAGCATGACCAGAAAGGTGATTGGACCGTTGTATTGCTGATTGACATCATTCCATTCTTCCTTTTGTCATCTTCAGGTTTTCAATTACATAGCTGCACCAGTCCATATTTGGAATATCCGAGAGTTTATCGATTGCGGTGATGAATCGTTGGTTGATTGTTGATTTTGTTATGAAACCTATACATGTGTTGAACAACACTAGGAAATTAATCTTAAACAACTCACCAACTCCTTGATCTTCCGACAATTTCTCTCTCACATGCTTTATACTTATTCTTGTAGTCGAGAATTAATTCTTGAACAAATATGTAGTTTCATCGTCCTCCAATCTTGGTCTACTCCTGTCTAAAACTGGAATTTTACCTATTGGTATCCCCAACACTTCATGAACTTTGGCTGTGGTTATCTTAATAGCACGGCTGCCGATGTTCAATTCATTAAACTGGTGATCATAGTTCATCAACAACCAATGCCCTAACATTGATGGAGTTTGGTTTACTTGTAATCTTAATATTGACCCAAATCCCATTTTTTCCAAACAAACCTTTTGGTCAGAGTTCATAGCACTAATTGCATCCATAATGTTAAATAGTGCACATCTGACTCGTAACTTTCTGTCTATAAATGCAACAAATTCCTTTGTATCCTTTCAGCTGGCTTCTTTTCTTTAACGACCTTCTTCCTTGGTTTTTGAAAGTCCGAGTCAGAACTACTTTCTTCTATCTCTTTCCTCTTCTTTGATAAAAACTTGTTAATTGGAACTTCAAAGTCCGAAATAGAGTTTGCTTCAACTTGTTTTGTTTTAACCTTTCGCTTAACTGAATCACACATAAAACTTAGATTAATTGCATAGTTTCATATGTTAATTGGACAGAACCAGTTGTTCAATCATCACAAACACGCTTATCAAACACACAAGAGTAGATTCAGGTCAATTGGACAGATTCATATGTTGCAATCATCACTAAACCCTAAACGCTTATAAAACGCACAATACTAGATTCAGATCAATTGGAATGATTCATATGTTGCAATCATCCCTAAACCCTAAACGCATGTCAAACGCACAAGACTAGATTCAGGTCAATTGGACAGATTCATATGTTGCAATCATCACTAAACCCTAAACGCATGTCAAACCCTTATCAAATGCTTATCTAACGCACAAGACTAGGTTCAGGACATTTGGACAGATTCATATGTTGCAATCATTCAAAAGCTTATCAAACACTTCAAATCACAGATTAATTAACAACGTAATAACCAATAATCACAAACAAATCATCCCAAAACACTTATTAAACACCAAATCATACTAACAAGTAAAACCTAAAATGATTACGGTTACACATTTTTGTCAAACGCTCACGAAAACAACGGTTAAAATCTCTCTAAAACCTAAAACGATTACAACAATAATAAACAAACACCTGATTTATTAGTAATATGAGGTTTATCTTGTTTTTGCTTTGTTCTTCGTTCCTTCCTCGAAGCAGATGAGTTAGGGTTCTTCTTTTTATCCATCTTCGTTATGATTGAATGTAGTATAGTTCTGTTGATTTACAGTAGTTTTACGCTTGATTATTGCGAGTGATTTTAGGGAGAGTAGTTTTCTGCGTACGCTTCGTCGCCGGGATCAGTTGATTAGAGGTTGATTATTGCGAGTGATTTTAGGGAGAGTAATGGAGATTGAAGAATAGAGGCGCGTAGTTTTAATTTTTTATCGGACGTTTGACGTTGTCGCGTACGGTTTGTACGATAAGAGATTAATGTACAGTAACCGCCCTCTAGTAAATAATATTTAAGTATTTGAAAATTGTGTTTTAATATTCACGTTGTAAATAGTTAATTACCAAGATCATATTATGGGTTATAAAATAACAAAATAAACCAAACTTATAAATTGAAAAGATTTGGGTTATTAAATAGGAAAATAAACCGAAATTATAAATTTAAAAGCCTATTTCTAAAAGCCTCAACGATTTCCTAACTAGATATGGGTCCTTTTTATTATTTATTTTATCACATTCGGTTATTTTTTATTGAATGGGCCTGAGAACAATTGGATGACAAAAATATTTGTTAAAGACTAGGATTCCTTATTTCAATTCTACTAGGTATGTATGAGAAGTTCCTTGATTTGGATTATTAAGGGATCCTTGAAAGTTGAATCATTACCTTGGAATATGGATAAATGGAAGTAAACGGATTGACATTAGCATGATCTAACCCATTCTCAGAAATTAATCCTAAACCAACGCATTGTTGGTTTTCACTAGTATAATAACTAATACGTCATTTCTTTGAAATCTCTAATCAAACCTTTTCTCCTTATTTCAACAAAGAAAGCATAGGTCTTTCAGAGGTATGTGTCATGTGAGGTATTTATTTCAATCGTGTTGATATTGACGTATTGAAGAGGTAGGTCCCAGCAGAGCCCAGTTGGACCCGCAAGACTCACCTTGAAGAGAGACGTTTGCGCAGAAACCAACTGGATCCGCAGGACCCACCATGCTCAGAGACGTGACGTCCTTACGCGCAGTACGCAAGCTGTTCCCGCAGGAAATGCCTCCCAATGGTGAAGTACTCTGCCTGTTCCCGCAGCTGCGGATACAAGCCATCAGGGAAGGCCACCCGCGCAGCAAGGCT
Source organism: Bidens hawaiensis (assembly GCF_021521415.1). NCBI lineage: Eukaryota > Viridiplantae > Streptophyta > Magnoliopsida > Asterales > Asteraceae > Bidens > Bidens hawaiensis. The sequence continues at coordinate 22,117 of NW_027491613.1, read as the reverse complement.
ACACGCACAAGGCACTTAGCTCTCAATACTCAGCAGTCACCTGAGGGGATGAGCAAAGCCGGGAACAATCCCGCACAAAGGCGGGAGGGGGAATACTCCCGCCCAAATAAGCCAGTCCGTACGATACGGGAAGATCTTCTGTACTGTACCTGACGAGGTATGGGCAAAAGATCTGACCAAAGATACGACAGCTCATTGACAACAGTATGGCGAGCAGCATGCTCTTGTATTGTATGTCACTATTAGCCGCTGCCTGCTCACCAACTCCTGTCATACCACGTGCATAGCCGGCAGTTGGTGGAAAAGGAATAGTACACAGCAGGCCTGCTCACTGTCAGCCGCTGCCTACCCACCAACTACCAGCATGGCACGTGCGTAGGCCACAGTTGGTTGAACAGGAATACTATTCAGCCGGCAATACCTTCTTGGAAACCTACCTTCGGCTATAAATACCCCAAATTGTATGATCATCTCATCTTATCATATCTTATCATCTTATCATATACTATCTCGTATTACATATTATACCTGATATCTGCTCTAGCAATCTCTTAATATACATTTATATTCAAGAGCAATCTAGTCTGATTCTCACGCCGGAGGGTGGTCACAAGGAGGAACCCCCCCTTCTCAGTGACGAGCTCACGGTGTCTGTTTTGCAGGTTATCAGAAGAACCATCTTTGCCGGGTCTAACCCCTCGTGGGAAACATCTATTTAACCCCCAGGTTACCCGTAATCTGCCCGGGGTCCATTAGTGTTTCTTCATTGGCGCCATCCGTGCATAAAAGCTAGAACTTCATTTCTTTTCAGTTTTTTCAAACTTCTGGAAAGATGGTTAAAGAAACTCCGGTAACCACAACCCCACCTACTGGGAGGAATACCGGCGACTACACAGTTTTTACGAACACTACCCCGGTTACCCAAGCCGGGGCAAGTGCAGTAAATTTTTTGAACACTACCCCAGTTACCCAAGCTGGGGCAAGTGCAGTAAACAACCATCCCCTGGGATTCAATAATACCCAGGCGGAAAGACAACAGACGAGACTCCCCCGCCAAACACTTGAACAAGTTAAAGCGTGGGCGGAGGCACGTCAGAAGGAATTCCAAGCTGAGTTAGACGAACGCTTGCGTTCCGTCCAACAGGCTGACAAATTTGGAGAGTACTGGGACAATGATTCGGAGGAATCCGATAGTGACGCAAACCCTCGTCATAGGGCGAAAGGGAAGCGTAAGGAAACGGATTCCCAACCGAGAAGGCATTTTGAAGAAACCTTCAAACCAAAAAACATAGGTGGAAATCCACGTGACTTCTCGAAAACATTTACACCAACTGCCACAAAGGCGGGAAGGTCCAAATTTGCAAGGGACATTGCGGAAGCAATCGTCCCGAAAAGTGCCAAACAGATGTCCAACATCGGCACTTACGATGGTATATCTGATCCAGACGATCATTTGAACAGGTTCATAGCGGGGGCAACCGTCAGTAGTTGGACGGAACCTACGTGGTGTTACATGTTCCAAATGACGCTTGTTGGGGCAGCTAGAGCGTGGTTCGATCGTCTACCGGTCAACCACATCTACGACTGGGCAGACTTCCAACAGAAGTTTAGCCAACACTTCAGCCAACAAAGAAAGTATACCGAAGAGCAATGGACAATCCTCAAATGCATTCGAGAGGAAGATGAATCTTTGCTAGACTTCATCACTCGCTTCAACTCAAAGAAGCTAAGTCTGGGTAATATCAGCGAAGATCTTGTTCGCGCTGCTTTCATCCAGGGCGCAAACGACCCAGAGCTCATCCGCACCTTAACGGGTAAAGATGGCATGCCATCCACATGGGATGCCATCATGACAGCAGCAAAACGCTTTGCGGAAACGGAGAAGCAACTGGGTAGAGATCTCCCCCAGAGCACAAACCTCTACACCCAGAAAACAAGGGAAAACAACGTCCTTACCGCCCGACTAAACAAAAAGCGGAAGCTAGGCATTTGGCAGTCAAGGGTAAACTTTGACACCTCATCCGGCTTGCAACATCGGTTAGGCGGAAGGGATAACGTACAGTCAAACCAGAACTCCAGATGGACGCCACTCACCAAAAGTGTCACCGAGATATTCGCCACTGAGGAGCTCCCATGGCCAAAGCCTCCAATAATCCGACATCGTCACAATGCTGATCGGAGCAAATACTGTGACTTTCACAGGACAAAAGGCCACAACACTGAAGAATGCATAGACGTAAAGGACATGGTCGAAGCATTTGTCAGAGATGGGACGCTCGCGCACCTCGTGGCGCAATGAACGCTGAGCAGGCTGATGCGTGTAGAACCCTAGCTGGGAAAAACACGAATAAAATTGCAGCTTCAATGTGGAGACTACATGCTGCGTAAAGAACGAGATCCCGAACCAGGTGCATATCGGCTCGATGGCACTCCCATCCCAACAACATGGAAGGGAGCTCAATTACACAGTTTGCATGTAGATCAATTCCAAATTTGTAAAGAAAAGGCCCAGAGCCACTTCTAATGGAAATGATTCTCCTTAGAACATCGACGCTGATGACTTTACATCTATACTTTTATGAACTTTCAACACTGATGCCGGTTTTCACCGCATATGTGTGAAAGTCGTTGCGTGGGGAAGGCGGCAAAACCCGCATAAACCCAAAAAACAGCAAACCTTCACGCAGGTCAGTTAAAGGTAAAGTTCAGTCATCCCACTAAATGAAAGTGCCGGTCTATCCGCATGAATCATGATAGAGGAAACTGAACACTAACCTATTAACAACCGCGCGTCGAACGGTTAATATATTCAACACGGATATGACGGTTTTCACCGCATAATTACGTGGAAGGTCGTTGCGTGGGGAAGGCGGCAAAACCCGCATAAACCCAAAAAACGGCAAACCTTCACGCAGGTCAGTTAAAGGTAAAGTTCAGTCATCCCACTAAATGAAAGTGCCGGTCTATACGCATGAATCATGATAGAGGAAACTGAACACTAACCTATTAACAACCGCGCGTCGAACGGTTAATTTATTCAACACTGATGCCGGCTTTCACCGCATAATTACGTGGAAAGTCGTTGCGTGGGGAAGGCGGCAAAACCCGCATAAACCCAAAAAACGGCAAACCTTCACGCAGGTCAGTCATAGGTAAACTTTGGTCAACTAAATGAAAGTGCCGGTCCTAACCGCACAAATCATGAGAGGAAACCGAACCTATTGACAACCGCGCGTCGAACGGATAACTTATTCAAAACAGAATATCTAACAAAAGGATGAGGAAAACCTACACGCAGGTTAGATGTAGGTAAAGTTTAGCCATCCTACTAAGTGCAAGTGACGGTCCTACCCGCACAATCACGAAAGAGGAAGCAAAACTTCAACCTATTATCTACCACGTTCAAAGGTTAACTTATTCTAAACACTTAGAAAATTTCTAAAAAGATGAGGAAAACCTCTACGCAAGTCATATATAGGTAAAGTTTAGCCATCCTACTAAGTGCAAGTGACGGTCCTACCCGCACAATCACGAAAGAGGAAGCAAAACTTCAACCTATTATCTACCACGTTCAAAGGTTAACTTATTCTAAACACTTGGAAAATTGCTAATTTAAACTAAAGTATGCAAGTCATATAACGTTTATAAAGCAAGGAATCCAGTGAAAATAGCGGTCTTACCCGCACAATCACGAAAGAGGAAGCAAAACTTCAACCTATTATCTACCACGTTCAAAGGTTAACTTATTCTAAACACTTGGAAAATTGCTAATTTAAACTAAAGTATGCAAGTCATATAACGTTTATAAAGCAAGGAATCCAGTGAAAATAGCGGTCTTACCCGCACAAAGATTTATATTTCATAATATTCGTTACAAGAATGGCCGGGTAACTACCCGCCTACAAGAATATAAATCTATACAAGCTAAACCTATCCTAACAGTGGGAAGGGATCTTCAGGATCAAGCTTCAGGGCCACTTCCACTTGGACCAGCACCATCAGTAGAGCGTGGCGGTTCAAGGAAAGCTTTAAGGATAGCTAGCCCATTATCAGCAGCAGCAGCTTCGTTCACCTTCTCCACCACCGGATGCGGGAAGGCGGCATACTGATTCACTGCTTGGTCGTATACAGCTTCAGTATCCACATCAAATAAAGGGAAGTTGGAAGGCGGGATGCCTTTCTCAACGAACCCTAGACCAAGCAGGAAGCCGGCCTTTTCCCTATACCTTGGGGCACCGCCGTTCGCGAGTTAAACATCGCCATGAAGTCCATTTTCCCCCTTTTTGAGGGCAAAACAGGGGACTTCAAAGCAACCTTCGGCGCAGCCTCGGTACCTTGTTGCGCCTGAGGTTGATCCACCAAGGTCGCCGGCTCTACAAACATTTGAGTGAGCAAAGATTCATTAATAATTCTATCGGAATCACGCTCATAAAACCATAAAGTATAAACAAAGTATACATGTTGAAGAGGAAACAGCAGGCGCAGCGCCGCTTCCCTTTTCCGCCGCGCGAAGAGAGGAGGTGGCGGCACCATACCTCGTGTGGACAGGAGGACTGCCCACACCTTGAGGCAAAGAAGACAAGGAAACCTTGGAGGTAAACCCCTTGGTTTTCTTAAGTCCCTTCGCCTGAGTAGGAGGATCCTGAGCAACAGGGGCATCATTTTTCTTCTGTTTTTTACTGGCCCCTGCGCCAGTTTTCCCTTTAGCTTTACGCTTGAGTTGTGGCACCTCAGCTTCCTCCTCCACCTCTTCTTCCGCGAGCTCCAGCTCATAGTTCTCGAGCGCATCTACAATACGTGCAACAGAAATGTTAACCAAATTTGGTATTCTAAAGGCATAAGCATAAGTACAAAGGCCTACCAGGCGCATCGCTGTCAAAGCAAAATCCCAAATCAACAGGGATGAACATGTCATCGAAGCGATCGGGGAAGCCAACTTCCCCAGCGCCCAGCGCGACAGAGCCACCCTCCATATGCTCATCATAGGCGGCGTGAACGTACTCCTTGCTTACTGCATAAAACAAGACAAAAGGATATCAGCAAAACGAATTATATTCGCGCAGAAATAATGCAATGAGCTAATAACTCACATAAGCCGTCAACTTGGATAACAGGCTCAGTCGCGCTGTCGGCCCACCTCCTGCTCATGCCAACCCCCACCAGCGCCTCCTCGCAAATATTCTTGGCGGGGGATGGTTCAGCAGTCAACTTATTAACCCATGCGCCAGTTGGGTTCTTAAGAACGTTCACATCCGCGGGCGCAGAAGTGATCGCGCGCATGGTCATGCGGGTGGGAATCACACCAGCCTTAATATAAAAAAATTTCTCAGACCAGTCATGAAGGCTCTTGAAGGAAACAGTGCAGCACTTGACCTTCTGACTGCGAGGAACGAATGAGAACCAAGAATCTTGGATTTTTGGTTTATAAAAATATTGAAAGCGCCGAGGGGTGGGCTCCTCGCGCTGAGATTTGCACATGAACTCAAAATGAGTCATGCGCACAAGTCCAAAGGGATGGACTTGGGATATGTGAATCCCATGAATTTGAAGCAGCGCACCCACAAACCTTGTCATCGGAAGACGAAGGTTGCAGTGAGTGAAAAAACGGCAATATAAGGAGATATAGCCAGTGGGCGGATCCGCCGCCGTTTGCCCGGCCGCCGGGAGCATACAGCCGTACTCAGGTGTTTGTGGTGTTTGTGGCCCATTATAGCCTAACAAAATGTCTTACTTTCATCAATGGGCCTTATTGGACCTTAACTGGTGTTTGTGGCCCATTATAGCCTTTATCACATCATAGTTGCTCTAAGAAGGTTGTATACGAATTTCATTAGTCATAGTTAGATGTTAATGGCCGATAACATGTGATACTTTCATCATAGGTCTTATTGGGCCTTGTTGGTGTTAGTGGCCCATTATAGCCTTTTTCATGTCATAGTCGCTCTAACGGGTCATATTTGGGCTTGAAATCTCTTAGTGGTCTATTATGGCATGTGATATGTAACATTATATATTTAAGGGTTATATCGTGTTATAGGGAGTCATATTAGACCATAATAGACAAAAACAACTCATACATGTCCTAATGGATCATATTGGGCCTTAAAATCTCTAATGGCCCATTATGCATATAATTTTAAATTGTGTCTTCAGAGGTACAACTCGCATAACCCGTCAATATACATTAAACATAGGGTTGGCAAATGGGTTGGGTTGGGTCGAAACGGGTTATGGGTCGAAACGGGTCAGGGTCGAAACGGGTCAATTAAAAAAGGGCTTGGTTATGGTTCGCGTCGGAATGGGTCAGGGTCAAAGGTTCGGGTCATAACGGGCCCGGGTCAAAATGGGTCAAGGTCGGAACGGGTCAAAACGGATTTCGGGTCGATTTTTTTTAACAAGGACAACAGAGGAAATGTTTTAGTTTTTTTTTCTTTTTCCGTTTTTTATTTATAATTTCACTTATGATTTTTTTATTATTATTTTTGAACATTTTTTTAATTTGTGTCTTAAGGGGTACAACTCGCCTAACCCGTCAATATACATTAAACATAGGGGTGGCAAATGGGTTGGGTTGGGTCGAAATGGGTTGGGTTAGGTCGAAATGGGTTATGGGTCGGAACGGGTCAGGGTCGGAACGACTCAATTAAAAAAAATCGTTGGCGATAATAAGTAATGTCAATAGTACCAAAAGTCCTAACATGTATCCACACATCACGTATAATATCCGAACATCACGTATAATATCCGTAGGAACTTGTCTTTTAATCAAAGATAGTACATATTTTAAAACTTATTCATAATTCATTATCAATATTAGAAACTTGCACTTTGATGTGTACTGGTGTCCAAATCCGAGCACTTGATCTTCGGCTTTTCGCTTCCATTTGTGGGCTTCGCCTAAAGCAATCCAATACCAAATATTATTTATTGCCAATATTTAAATATTATATATAAATAAAATATTAAACCCGGAGTAACATTAGTCAAAATATTAAGCCAAACCAGGTCCAGCGTAGTCTATGCCGGCTACCGTTATGCAACTCCAAAGATTCAATTTATTATGTATCTTAACTCGCCCGATTGATCATAAGCTTCGCATACCTGTTTTTAATCAGCATGATTATAACCCATCAACATAACTACTACCCATTTAAATTAATCTTAATGTTATTTCACGTCTCAACTAAAATTCAACTTTAGAAACGGTTACAAGTTTTCAACATATTATTTACAACCCGTCTAAACAACTTAACGAATCATTTCTCTAATTAAATCATGCTACTAATTTAATATTCACCAAAGAGTCAAATCTTCATCTAGTTACTATATTATTATTATAATCGACAAGCTGGTCCGAAATCCAAATCAAACCGTACTACACAATGCTAGTACTATTTATATTCTAGACACGAGTAATTCCCACTTAGACATTTGGTAGGGTAAACTTCAAATTGTAACGAGTTAAAACACGTACTAGATCATCATGCATGAAGTGTAGATAACAAAGCCCCAACTTTAGGGTTAGAAAAACTTACCCAATAATCGATCTACTAGACGATGATTACGTATTTTCTAATGCTCGATTTGATAATCAATTTGAGAAGTGAAATCATCTGTTCTCTTTCTTGCCCGTTCTCTTCTTCTTGCTCGTTTTCTTCTTCTGTCCACACACACATCCAGAACATCCAAAAATATACATCACCCACCCTTTTGTTTTATTTCCTCTCTTTGACCCCTCTTTGGTTTAATTTCAAGTTTAACCATATTTATAAAAATCTTGAAATTTGGGATGTTACATAATCGTTGTTTAACATCGACTTACAGATCAATCAATAAACGAGAACGAATCTGTCAACCAACTGATCTCAACAAAACTCAAACCCTAACATTTTTTGACATCTCTAGGGTTCTAATTAATCATGTTGAAAATCCCCGTTAGATTTGATCGCAGGTTGGTTGATGAAGTTTGGAGCAAGAATCAAAGTGATGAAGAAGAATAATGAGCTTCAATCGATGTTTATGGATTAGGTTTGTAATTTGGAGGAGGTGAAGCTGATGGTCACATGAAGCATAAAGTGTGGTCATTAACTAATAATAGTCACATTTGTTATTTTGTTGTCACTATTAGTTAGGAAAAATAACTTAGGAAAAATAAAGTGTTTTAGCCATATAAAACTAAACTACTCTTTAGTCACACAACCTTTTAAGCGTTTTAGCCACATTACTAATACATACAATGGTTGTTCGTCATATTTCGCCACATTATTAAAAATGTGGCTAACAAATGTGACATTAGGTCACACAACGTAATATAAGTGGCTATATCTTTTACCTTTTAGACACATCTCTTATCAATACAGTAGCCATTCGTCACATTTGGCCACACTATTAAAACATGTGGCTAGTTAAATGTCACAGTTTGTGGCTAATGCATGTGTTTTTGGTCACATGTATCAAAGATCAAACAAACTATGACTGTAGGTCATATTTCGCCACACATTTTTATAATGTGGCTAACTTTTGTCACACTTTTTTTCAAAGTGTGGCGAAAAGTACCTGAGTATGTATAGAATGGTCACATGAAGAATAACATGTGTGGCCAAAACATTCTGGAAGGTTTTCAAACATGGTCAAAGACCTTTTAGCCACATATTTAAGCCGAAGTGTGGCAAATCGCCCGGACCACATGTGTGGCTAAAAGGCGATATTCACGTAGTGGGCCTACCTAGCAACAAACACGGTGTCCCTAAGTGTCACACCCCGACCAAAGGCGGCGGAACATGCCGGGGTGCAACCGATTGCCCAAATACACAAGACACTATTTAAAGTGACAATATTTATTCAACTCATTTTATTTCAACAATTCAATAAACAACACATCCCGTTAACACAAACAAACTGAATACAAGTAGCAATTATACTGTTCGTTTTACTAATAACCTAATAGTCTTGGTAACGTTTTCGTCAAGTCCTCGAGTCAACAAAAGTCAAACCTGTAACATTTCATAAAATAAAGTTTGTCAACACAAAGGTTGGTGAGCAATTCATAAGTTTGAGCATATAAATATATAGTAATAAAAAGCCACAAAACTTGTATACAAAACAATAAATAAAAGCTATAAACTTGGATAAAATAGTTATCGCTAAACAAGTTAGCGACACCCAACTATAAGGGGATGCCAAATAGTTTAGGATTTTATAGTTATCGTTAATTGCATTACGTTAACGACACCTTGCCATGAGGGGTTGCCAAATGGTATAGGATTTATAGTTCCACCATCCAAAAGCTGTAAACATAGTTATCGCTAAACAAGTTAGCGACACCCAACTATAAGGGGATGCCAAATAGTTTAGGATTTAATAGTTATCGTTAATTGCATTACGTTAACGACACCTTGCCAAGAGGGGTTGCCAAATGGTCTAGGATTTATAGTTCCACCATCCAAAAGCGATAAACACATAAGCACATAATCATGTAAGCATAGAACACCAAATCAAACATTTATTCAAGTAAAGTATACAATCATGTTTGTGGGTTTAAGGTTCAAGTAATAAAGCATTTATTTTGATAAGTATGAAATGTCACCCCAAAACGGAAGATGGAAAAAGGGGTATGAAAGTACTCACCTTGAAATTATAAAGTTAACGAGAAATTTAAGGATGTGGTTAAACGAGCTGACTGGTCAGAAAATAAATAAACCTGAAACTTTTAGGGAATAATATACAATTAAAAACGAGAACGTAGCCGCTGGAAACAGGTCTAACGGATGTCTAGAACTTGAGTTATGAAATAAACAATATTTAAGCGAGCTGGTACTGTTCAGAATCCGAACTGCGAGTCTGGAGTCGGGTTCTGACCGCTACACTCAAGATATTATGACGAACATAAAAGTCTTCTGGTCCGAAAGCTAGTTCTAACCAGAAGATAGAGTATTCGAATTATTCCAAAATTGACTAAAATGCCCCTTAACGGGCCGGGATCGATTTGACCACCGAAAGCTCCAAATTAACAGATTTTGATTTAAGGCTTACGTTTATCATGTGAAAAATGTACATCTTTTATGTAAACAACTTTACCCAAAAGATGGTGTCGGGTGTTTAAATAAGTTATGTTTGTTATTTATATATTTACGATATATACATACATACATATATATATATATATAGATTAAATTAGTTTAACGAGTCGAGCCGAGAAAACAGGCTATAACGGTGTTCGGTTTTAATACGAAAAAGTTTATTTATATTTAATATTAATTTTTATAAGTTTTATAACCTTTAAAATACTTACAAAAAGAAATAGTCAAATAGCTCGAAACCATAACAAACGAACTCTGATTTAGGCAAATAAGATATCCACGCGACCGTCTCATTGAACTCCACTATCTGTACCTGTTTTCGTCATTGGAAAACACCTTCACCGTCGCCGGAAAACCAAACAGTCAGCAGGAAAACTGACCCGACAGCCGGAATACGAACCCTTTCTTGTTTTGCTCATAACTTGGTCATACGAACTCGAAATCAAGCAAATAATATATCCACGCGACCGCGTCGCAGAGAGTTACCGCCCTGAACCAACGCTGTAGCCTGCAGCCACCGAAACAGTTGCCGGAAAACGAGGGAAAGGGAATGAGAGGGTGCCGGAGGTGACGGGGTTACCGGAGAAGGAGAGGAGGAGGTTTGCGGGCTGCCGGAAAAGCCAAGAGACGAGAGATGGGAGAGTGTTGGTGGTGCGGCTGGAGGTGGTGGGTGGTCTTGCCGGAAAACGGGCCGGAGATGGCGTCGGGAGCCCGCCGGAAATCCGGGCTCGCCGGAAAATGGTAGGGGGTGGGTGGTGACGGTTGTGTTGTTGTGTGAGTGTGTGTTGAAGGTGGTGACCGGAATGGTGGTGCTTGCCGGAGGCGGCGGCGGCGGCCGGAGTAAAGAGAAAGAGATGGGGGTTTATGTTTAGGGTTAGAGTTTATTCTATTTATATGGATGGTGTATAAAAGTTACATTTTGGCCCCTCAAGTTCTAATAATGGTTTAATACAAGTTTAAAGGTTTCCAAAGCTTGTAACGAGTTTACGAAAATCATTTTAAACCCCTTATGTTTTTCTTAACGATTCTATAGTGTGACAAACATCGATTTATTTATGATCGAGGTATATGATAATTAAATAAGGTTCTAAAAATGTTGGATCGGTTTTATAAAATAAAATTTACAAAACGAATATATACTCGAGACTCAAATTTGACGAAAGTCACAGTATCCCAAAATTTTTGGAAATTTCGTCTCGAAATTAAAATAAACTTAAGGAAAAGTAATTATTAACAAATGTTGTCTTTAGTAAGATAATTGAATGAACAAACTTTAAGCAAACGAATAACGTCAAATCCTTGCATGATTTGAAAAAACGCTACAAATGAGAAACATAATAAAGACACTTATATATAGGATGTACCAGCGGCGTATCCACCATGCCCTTATCATGATTTCGCATTTTTATCGTTTTTCTGCTATCATCCTCGGGTCTGAGTTATCGCACACAAGTCTACTTACTATGGCTTCCATACGGGGATTTCGATAATTAAGTGTGCACCCATAATTATTTAGATCGTCGTATGGTCCACATGGATCGTTCCATTGTGTGGTTTAAGAGGCATATTTATATGAAATATTTAAAATGGATATGTAAATAAATTTGTTGAATTTTACCAATATTGACAAAACAGTATTAACGGTTGAAAATTTCGGGATTGACTTTTTAATAAGTAGGAAAAAGGGAATACTTAAATGAAACATTTAAAATCTTAAAGTATAACCAAGGTGAAAATAACTATTTTGGTTTAAATAAGTGAAGATGTTCGCATATATAAAAAATTCCGGGTAGACAATTACGAGACGAGAATTGAAGTCAGATGTCCTCAGTGTGAAGGAATAAGTGAATCATTAAAATCCATGGTTTAAAGTCGGGCCACTAAATTAGTATAAGATCTGATGAGTGAAATTTTACTAATAAGAACTCTGATAGATGTAAGTGTGAAATCCAATAAGTGAAATAAGGATCCCAAGAGTGAAAAACGAGAAGACTGAAAGGTGAGTACATGAGGTCGAGGGAAACAATGTTACAATTAGTAATAGCGTACAATTAGTTTCATATGTGGGGAAACTTGAGGTTATAAGTATTTAGGATAGGATTACTTGAAATGTAACAATATGAGAAATGAGGTGAGTTTCTTTGGGGTGACGCATACGTGTAACCATATAAATAAAATAGTATTCAGTTAACAACCAAAACAATCGATGAAATGTGATAAAACGTGAATACGACCACTATTGTGAAACCATTTATATAATCGTCATTATAATATCGGTTTCTAATAGCGCCAAAACTTGTAGACATCCACACATAGGCTGTTAATAGATTAGATGAAATGTTATAGATTAGTGTATAGAATCATGTTTACATAAATGCTCAAACATGAACAAGATAGTTATGAAAGTATCATTCAAAAGATAAACGGAAGTATCACACAAATGGGTATTGAATAGTTGAATTTGGTCATGAATAATCAAGACACAAAAATGAAATCTCATGTGCATAATATTGTCATCGAAACATCTCATCAAATGAAAGTAAAATCGCAAAAATTATGAAACTCGAATTTAATGTCGAAATATGTAAATCGCGTAGAGTATAATAGACTAAAATTGAAAACGAGGTCTTAAGTAAGGCCGTTTTATTGTTTCTAAGAAATGTACAAATAACAAGGCATCGCAGTAGCGCGTAGCTAGAGAAACATTTAAATCATTACCAAATATGAATCTTGTAAGCCAATTTGTTAAGGGAATGTGCATACATAAAGCGGTTGTGATGAAAAGTATTTATAAAATAATGCTTGCGATAATAAGATGTAATAGTTTGTGTAAATCGTTATTGAACAAAAACTTGCGTAACAATATAAAATATTTATAAGCGCGTCCCAAAAGATTTGCAAAGTCATGGTCATTGAGTTTATGCAAGATGGTGAAAAGTTGTAATTTACTATTGAATAAATCTCGAATTCGACATTCAAAATGAAACCTCATATTTATAAAGTTATTAAGAGATTTATCACTTTAGGTGACAATATTTAAAACCTTGAAAACACGCAATTAGCCGTTTAATATTTTATTTGAAGACAATTCCTCATAATAGAATTTTTGTTGCCATGACAATCTTAGATTTTTGGAAAGATGTTTTATAAGCTTTTGAAAATTTGTAAAATCGTTAGTCTTGAAAGAGCTTATAATCTATATGTGATTATTTGAACACATGAGGTTGTTATAAATACACTAGTTGTTTATACATACATAATTTTTTTTTTTGGAAAATGAAACCTGCGTGTGTATGGAGAGGTTTCAGGCTTCGAATGATGAATGGTTTGGAAATTTGGTGTAGAGTGAATGTGTTTTCGGTTGGCTGCAAAGTATTTGGATAGTGAATGAGATAGGTTCTTATGGCGAAAGAGTGTCGGTATTTAGGGCTTGTTATTGGGTTGATTTTGTACATCTTGGATTTACATGGGGTTTGGGTAGGCGAGGATATAACGTCGAGGTGTTAGGTTTCATTCATATTGAGGAAAGATTTGAGTGCTCGGGAAACTTTGAAGTGGAAGGATAGTTTGATTGAATGCAGTAATTTGGGGTGGAATACGGGTGTTTGGGAACTTGTGGTTGTGTTTAGGGAGTTTTGACAAATAATAGGTATTAAATTGGAAATATCATAATCTATAACTAAGGTTTAAATATCCATGAAAATTATGTTAATTAAGATTACAAGTTATTATGTATAAGATATAATATTGAGATTTAAACTCGTGAAACACAAGTTTTATTGCTAAAAGTTTTCCACCAAAATGAGGGTTGTTACAATACTTCGGGTCGGCTTAAGTTGTAAAGTAATTTATGAGAAATTTGGAAGTAAACCAACCGTGTAACGTAAGTCGTTTTTGAAATGCTTAAAATTTAAGTAGTGGGAGATATCATGGAAAAACTAAGGTGATATGATTTGCATTTTAAGGTTTATTGTAAAAATAAAACCGATTGTCATGGGGAGTAAAAATTTTTATAACGATTAAAATACAACCTTTTTTTTTTGCTTATGAGGAAATTAAAATAGGTAGATTAAATGTCATAATTGACTAGGAGGTACCCGTATGAATGATGAATGGAAATTTTCTTGCTAAGTTCGTTATCAAATACCGTGTAATGAAAATATAATGGTAAGTTAAAATAACCATCGTTGTAACTCGAGAAAATCCCAAGTAAACGATTTGTAAACTTGAATAACAATTTATTTCAGAAGGTAAAGTTATCAGACACTTATTTTGAAAATGTTTTCATGGCTGTAACCACTTATGCACCCGAACTCGTTTAAAAGATTACTAAAATGCCCCTAAGTGAAAGCCCGTACTTTCAGCCAATTTGCAGCAGCCATAAAATTTTTATAAAAGATCCAAATAATTTAAACCTTAAGTCCATGACGAAGGTTGTCGAAAGACGAATTCGTTGATATATAGAACGTCGAAAAACTCATTCGTTTGGACCTCCAAACAGCCATTTTCGTAACAGTGCGCAGACCTGCGCAGCTGTAAATATTTACGTTTTTCTCATATTTCGGAGGTCCAAATCAAAAACTTTTCTACACGAAAGTTGATCACAACACACTAATTTAATAAACTGGAGATTTTCGGAATTTTTCAGCAACAAATGATATTTTTAACGATCGCGAACTTATTGGGGCAGAATTGAAAGTTTAACCAAATCGAGCCTCAAAGTTTATACAATAGGGGATTTACTTGAAAATTTGAGGTAAAATTTATCGTAAGACCTTTTAATATGAAATAAGAATTTAGTTTATAAATAATCTAAATAAGATAGATGGCATATTAAAAATCATTATGAGTAGAGCAAACCATATATATACATGTATTTTTTAACTTATATCGAAGAGATCATAATGAACGAAATTTGTAATAAAAATCATTGTGAAATCAAAATGAGAAAATTGGTGTAAAACTTTACCATACAAAATCAAGATATAAAAGAATTGTTCACGGTAAAAATAACATATATAAATGAGGTCTTATGATAAGAACTTATAACAAAATACGGAAAATAGTTTAAATTCTTAAAATGTAATAATAACGTTTTAAGATTTAAAGGCGGAAAAATCATGCATGAACCACCATGACTTGATATTCCGACACAAAAAAAACCCTTTTTCAAAAAAAAAATACTATGTTGGAGTCTAAACATGTGTCCGAATCACCGTGACTTTTGCATGTTTTCGACTCAAATAACAATGATAACACAATAAATCGAGATACAACGTCATGTCAAAACGCTAGAACACGAAATCACCGTAATTCTATTGTCTTGACACCGAAAAATTTGGATGGCGACCGGAACGCTCACATTCGACAACTTAAAGTGGTCATCTCATATGAGACAATCTTTAAGGAGATTTGAAACAACGGGATCCAAGTTAAGCTCGTGATCCATAAAACACAATAAAAGCTAATGTTTTCGCGGTAAGATAATGATATCTTACGTTGTTATGAAAATGCATGTATGTGTAAATGTAAAATCTAAACAAAAACAAGGTAAGGATACCTTAGATTATTAATAAAATACAAGTATATATATATATATATATATATATATATATATAAATTTTATCAAAGGTAAGGATACCTTAGTATGTTTCGAGTATTTGTGTATATATACAATTTGATGAAATAAATAAGTATATAAATAAACAAGTGCATTGAACAATTAAGTAGGGTAAACATGTATAGGCAAACACGTATAAGCACCCTAAAGTAAAGACTATACTAGGTCGTTACGTCTAACCACCTATCTTATAGTCTTGTGGCTCTGATACCAATCTGTCACACCCCGACCAAAGGCGGCGGAACATGCCGGGGTGCAACCGATTGCCCAAATACACAAGACACTATTTAAAGTGACAATATTTATTCAACTCATTTTATTTCAACAATTCAATAAACAACACATCCCGTTCACACAAACAAACTGAATACAAGTAGCAATTATACTGTTCGTTTTACTAATAACCTAATAGTCTTGGTAACGTTTTCGTCAAGTCCTCGAGTCAACAAAAGTCAAACCTGTAACATTTGTAACATTTCATAAAATAAAGTTTGTCAACACAAAGGTTGGTGAGCAATTCATAAGTTTGAGCATATAAATATATAGTAATAAAAAGCCACAAAACTTGTATACAAAACAATAAATAAAAGCTATAAACTTGGATAAAATAATTATCGCTAAACAAGTTAGCGACACCCAACTATAAGGGGATGCCAAGAGAAAACATGCAGTATAATTTGCAGTGAAGCATTGTAGAATTTGAAGAAAGGTGATTTTGGTAAGGTTAGACTGGCGAACAATGATGTTCTTGATGTTACGG
This sequence comes from Bidens hawaiensis, assembly GCF_021521415.1. NCBI lineage: Eukaryota > Viridiplantae > Streptophyta > Magnoliopsida > Asterales > Asteraceae > Bidens > Bidens hawaiensis. The sequence goes on along the minus strand of NW_027491613.1, from coordinate 5,658 downwards.
GCATGAGGGACATGAATTTAGTTACTTCAGCTGGTTCATGGACCTTGAAGGATGTCATAGTTATTCGAAGCTTAAAGAAAAAGTTCATATCTGTCGGGCAGTTGGATGAACAGGGACATGAGGTTAAATTTGGGACGGGCAGTGGAAAGTTGTGAAGGGAAATCTTGTTATCTCTCGATGAAGAAAGGGGGGTTCGCTGTATACGGTCAGTTTATCGTCTGAGTCTAGTGGGTAGAAGAAGATTTGTTTTGCAGGAAATAAATCCAGAGCCACATGTCAGATTCAGGTTGAACATGCTAGAAGAGGTTCAGAAAAAACAGTCAGGGGTTTTCGTGGTAGTGGGAACATTGGCAGCCAGTTAGTCAAAGCTTTAGCAAGAGTTACCAGACAGTGGGTTAAGAAAATCAGCATTTCAGCGGTTAATATCTCTCTAGAAGATTACTTGCTTAATATGAAAAGTGTTGTTTGTTCTCAAGGTATTCCGGGATTCGGCAGTTCGTGTAAGTGGGAGCCGGTAGAGACAGAGAACGAGTCGGTGGCAGTTGTAGCCATGACTGATGTGTTGAAACTCGGGGGAGCTTCAACGGGCGTTCAGGTTAACGGATGAGAAGGCTGATGCAACCCAGGAAGACGAGAAAGATTACAAGAGGTACAAGCGAACATCGATAGACAGTTTGAAGATTATCAAGCCTCCAAGTGGGAGATTGTTGGGTTTAATGTGGAGGCTCGATTGTTTTGGGTCCGGTTCAAGAGAACTATAGAGCATGAAATTAGAAGATCAAATGGGTTGGCCCACTTTGTTTTAATTAAAGCACATATTAGTATTCTTGGTGAAAAAGTAGAAAACCCTAATCTTGTATCTATGTGTATTTAGCCTTGTACTTGTAATTCATCATCACGAGTGAGTCAGAAAACAATAAAGTATCCTGGTTGCAGCCCGTGGACGTAGGTCAGCCGATTAAACCACATAAAATCTTGTGTGTTCATCTTCGTTTATTTTTTCTCTTGCGATTATTTGTGTTTGTGTGTGTTGCAATACCCGAATCTCTAACAATATATTTTGATTTCGTATATGGTCTTCAAGTAAATCCCGATACCAAAATAGTTTGATGGCATTAAAATCACCGATAGTAATTGGAGATTGACTGGGAAAGTTTGGATGAAGATTATAAAAATTATATCTAACATTTTAATATTGTTTTTCTCACTCAGCTTTTATAGATTTATATTGTGTGTTTTTCAGAGTTTTGTAATAACGCAACATGAGATGAAAAGTATGATAAACATAATTAAAAATGTATAAATAAGCTTAAAGTTGCATATTTAAATAGTCCTTTTGATGTAAAAATACCAAATTGTATTTGACTGAACTGAAAAAGTTAACTTGAGTTGGCTTAAAGGAACTAATATGTAACAAAACACTTATTGATATAATACATATACTATTAAAACAACATATTCTAGCTCTTTTCTATTGGTTGATTTTATTACTTTCCAAAAATAACGAACATTTTTAAAATTGTAAGTTTATTATGGTATTGGTTTCAATGTTAATCGATTAGGGTACTTGGAGACTTGCAGCTGATTAAATATCACTAGCCCTTATCTAATCAACTTTTATTTTAATTTTTATTTTATTTTATGAGCCAAGTTCTAATTGTATATATTTTATGCTCAAATAAAGTTTTAGCATATATTACCCATTATGAATTTTTCATATAATCTTGAACAAATACTTTTATGGTTCTAGGTATATCACAAGATTAAATTTTGATGTTCATTCATATATTCGTATATGAAACGTCACATGATATATTAGGGCATAGTTGTTTTCCCTACGTTTAATTGTTAAATGGTCCTATATGTTTATTTACTTTTCTGATGGTCAAACATTAAGTCTACGCAAGTTTCTCTCTCTCTCTTTTTTGGTGGACTTGGTTATAAACATAAGTTACGACAGTTTCAGATAAATTAGGGCAATGGACGGAAGGACAGGAGCATATTAATATGTAACTCTTTCTATATCTTATGTATTTGGTCATTCTAATTCAGTTGTCGAGATATGTGGTTTTTTTACTGATTTTCTGTTCGTATATATATTGAAGAGGGAACAGTGATTAGCAACTATGGGCATATCTTTAGTCTCATAACACATCTACAAAAGTTGCTCTTGTATTAATCTAAATGGAAATGATACCAACCTTCTTATGAAGTTTATACATCGACGCTTGTTATGGAGATCACAAGTTCTTTTATTTATTCGATTGTAGTTACAAATTCTTCATGTCGACTGTCGAGGCGCGTATTATGGAGATCACAAGTTCTTTTATTTATTCGATTGTAGTTACAAATTCTTCATGTCGACTGTCGAGGTTGCCCTCAGGCCAACAAAGTAAGTTATACTTTGCATGCTCTTGTGTTTTTTGTATCTCATTGTTTGGGGTTTAATGATTTTTAATTAGTGTTATATTATTTTGATTTAAGGTCTTGAAACCGCAGGTTAAATTCATTGGTAAAAAAATATTTGGCAACTTACAATAGTCAGTAAACAAGCAGACCCTCACATGAGAACGTCAATATTTATCCAAGTTATAATGATTGTTACTGGTTACAACTTACAATATTTATTTGTTATCAACTGTATGATTTGCTCATGATCATAGGGTGGTGTTTAACATATTTGATGTGAGAATTTGAAATGTTATGAAAGATTTCAAGGGAAGCGCAAATGAATTTGCATTTGGAGGACATGGCGGTTTTGCTTGGGGGTGGGGGGGGGGGGTATATTCAGGTAATAAATTTGTGAGGTTCATTTAACTCTCATGTGCTTCTTTCATTTGTAATTAAGTGAGGATGAGGGTCACAGTTAACATCACACAGAAGATTTGAAAGGCCATTTGTACGTCACAAGTTGCCAAATTGTAGTCGGGGAAAGTCTATATCTCACCATTTATCTAGATGGACCACCAAAGGTATATCTAACTTAATGCACTATTGTTTATTAATTTACTTCTTAATAAGTATCTTGAAAATAATAACTATATGTTTCAAAACCTATTTAATTTCTGAATGTTGATTGAAGATGAAACAGAGACATATGTGTGAATTAAATGATCAGTGAATGGTTATTTACATGGTGAACTTTACTCTATTAGATTGTAAACAAGTTGCTCAATCAAATGTTTCAAAATTCAATTGGTTGTAAATTTGATTATAAAATAGTCAAAAATGCAGTGTTTTAATAGTTGTAAACGAGTCAGCTTTTAATTTTGTTTTTAGTTTATGCAGATTATAAGTTCAAGATTTGAAGATGCATTACTGGTTCGATGTTAACTTTGCTGCTGAATTTCGCTTCGAGTATCTATTTCGAACACTCATTTCTGGTTGAGTATTGAAATTCAAAGACGCATTCGATTGGTTCTAATTTTGAATACTAATTGTCAAAAATGCTAATTGCTGTTTGAAATCATGTGTTTATTGGATGATTTATATTTTTCCACACATGACGTCGATCTACGGGTCAATAACCTATTATTAAAGATAAAGAAAGAAACACGCTATTATGCATAAAGATTAATGACGTTTATCCACACACCTATCTAGTACTGTCCATCACATGATGCCATGCGTGATGGGTATTTTTTTTGTCTTGACAAACATAAATTTTAGTCTGCATCATTCATTTAATCTTTGATGGATATATACAGGGACATAATGTTGTAGATAAATTAAGAAGTTAAATTGTCTGGAGGGAAAAGAACAAATTAGAGTTGGGCTATGATGATAACGTTGCCTTAATTAAAGAAAAGAAATCATTTATAAAAAAATAAATAAATAAAAGAAAACAAAACAAAAGAAGAGTCAAGTTGCAAAGATTTTTGGTGTACAAAGTATATTCTTTCTTTTGGTTGCTTTTGATGGGGTAAGTCATAAGTGTCATCCGAACCAATATTGGTTCGGAAGATAAAAAAGTAAAGCCAAAGAAATGACTGACAAATACATCACATAGGATGGAAGAATAGCCATCCGAATTAAAGATGGTGGTCGGGACTTATGAGGAATTGATCATGCATATAAGAACATTTACAATCATAGCGAGTGAGATACGTACTATAGTGTGTACCATTCATGACATAGTACTAATACATTGGTGCATTACTAGAAGGACCATAGTTTAACCATATAACTACGATAATCACATTAAATGGCATTTTGGAGCAATGACCATATATGTTGCCAACAAAGTTAGCATTGAGTTCTAATATCACATCAAAGGTTGATAAATGTAAAATGAGACAAAAAGTTTGGGGAAATTTATGATTTGATTTCGTCAACTTGAAATAGACTTACAAAGCTGTTTATATATAAAGATTAATGATGTGGCTTGAAAAATTATGAATAACAACGCACTCTTCTTAATTAAGTAAACATACTATCTTACTAATCTATTAAATTAATACAATTTTGCCACATGTCTTTCTACTAGGGTGTCCACCTAGGCCTTCATGTCATCTCATTTCCATTCTAAGACTCTCTAATATGATGCCATGTGACATCTCACATACTATTTAAACCTTATAATTTTCCATCATCATTTTAATCATTTTAATTTCTCTCTCTCTCTCTCTCTCTCTCTCTCTCCCGCCCTCTCTCTCTCTCTCTCCGGTAATTTCCACCATCGAGATTAATCGTTTTCCGGTAATGGCCAACAATGTTATTTGATTTCCGGCAAGGTAATATCTTTTCCGGTAAGGTTTTCCGATATGGTTTTATATTTATTTTAATTGTTATATGATTTTGTAATAATCTCTTTACGTTGTATATCAAAATCTAAGATTGAATTGATATTTTGAAGTTATTACGGTTTTCCGGTAAGATTTTTGTTTCCGTTTTTGTTTATATTTAATCTCTCTCTCTATCTCTCTTTCTCTCTCTCTAACTCCACCATCCACCATCTTCTATATTCCGGTAATGTAGATCGAGATTAATCGTTTTTCGGTAAGGTTATATATTATACTTTAATGCCCAACAATGTTATATGATTTTCCGGCTAGGTTATATCTTTTTCCGGCAACATCATATTTAATTGCTAGAATCTGAATAACATACACATATGTAAGAATATTTTCCATATATATGTAAGTTTAAATTTTACACAAGGAATTGAATAAGATTTTGTCTTTCTAAAACATGAAGTTCAAGTCGATGGTCATAAAAAAATATATAATTTAAAAGTAGAGCAGAGTACGTATTAGTAGATTTTACTTAACTATCGATATATTTGATAGCATCCGATTCATCAAAGCATAAATATATTAGTGAGAATGAGTAAATCTTTGGGATTGTATTTTCAAATAGCAAAGGTTTGAAAAGGTGTACTTTGTGTATTATGCTCTTCACACTCTAATTATAAATCAAATTCCTTTAATATATTTACAATATTATCAATGAGTAATTTAAACCACCCATTAATTATAATCATTGGCTTGGTTCAATAGATTAAAAAAAATCATTTACTTGGATAGATTAACGTTAGTTTTTCATGGTGTAATTATGCTGCCATATTTAAGTTAAATTTGAAATTTGTAAATGGTAAGTCAATATTCTAAAACGTCTAAACTTATCATCATTACAATTATTATTTTCTAAAACGATTTG